>NW_009649320.1:3262334-3358747 GCF_000708025.1 Charadrius vociferus | reverse complement strand
AGGACACAAAGCCAGCTGAGATTGTATTATTTCTGCCTCATCAGTTAGCACCTTTGGATGAGAAGGCAGATATGATTTATGGTGGAACAGAGGCTGACAGAGCCCAGCTGGAAACATTCATACTACGGGAGCTGAAATGCAAAAAACTGGGTTAGCGTTGAAATGCAAAATGTAATCTAGGTCATATAAATGGAGATAAGTAATTCACTCTCATAAAACTGCCAGACAAGGGCCCTAAAATAACAATGTTTGTATCTTCTGTCTTTGATTAGAGATGCCAATAATACATTTTCACTGCAAGGGTATTCTCCCTTCCTCCTCCTCCTATCATACAGACTAAAGTCAACTGCAAACAAAAAGCTATTGCTGCCTGAAGGCGGTTTAATCACCTGTGATAAACAAGTTAGCAGCCTGTCCCAGGTGAAGGTGGACAGGTGTCGGCACACATAACCTTCACAGCTGGTATTTATTGTCAATCTTGTTAGTTAGATCAGCAAACAGTGCATTTATATCATTCTAACATTTAATACACAACATTTCTACAGAAACAGTAGCATTTTGATTTAATGTGAGAAAAAATACTTGCAAAAAATCCTACTGTTTTTCCATCGACATTAAAAATTGATGGTGATTGTATGCATTTATGTATGATTTTCTCTAAGAAATTAATTTGCAGGTTCTTTTGTGTGCGTGTGTGTGTGTGTGTGTGTTATTTAGTTTCTTTCAAGGGGTAAAATGACATTATTGAGCTTCTGGCTAAAACAGTAAAATGTCCCATCCAGAACTGGAGTTGAATTTTATGCACTGGATGTATTTACAATGCATCTTTAGATGAGGTCAGAGAACATTTGGGGCCCTAATCTACTATTTGCTTAGTACTATTTGCTTACGGTCTTGAGTGTATGCTCTAACACCTTCTGTCTTGATTGACCACCCTCTTGTGAATGTCTTGGGTATACAAAAGTTGTTGTGTGTTAACCTCAGTCTCCCTGGTGAGACTATGTGAAGCTTCTCCCCTCCTTCATTTGGTTATGATACTGACAAAAAAAGACGGGAACAAGAGCAGCTACTGAGCTTACTGGTGCAGTGACTCTTTAAAACCAAGTCTCTGGCCATGGTACCAGGACAAGCAACTTAAGTGAAGCAGAATTTATAGGAGTTTATGTCCCAAAAGGCTCCAGCAGTTAAAAAAGTGTGATGGCAGTCATTGCAGTGCCAGTTACCCTTGGCTGACACAAACTCTTGCAATCCTGAATACACCATAACCCAGTTTCAATGGCTGATGGGAAGGAGAACTCTTACACTAAGAATACTTTCTTGCCTGGTGCTTCTGGATGTGTCTTGGAAGATTGGAATTGTGAATTCTCATTTTTTCTAGCGTAAGAAAATGCAGCTCTTTGCCTTGTAAATTTGTGCTGCATGATAGAGAAAAAAATATATTAAAAGTTACTATTTCCATGCATGATTTCTTTTTTTTTTTTTATTTTTCCCTAAGAAAGGTTTGTAAAGCCTTATTAGGAAAAAGTTACAATCCTGAACACCTGAAGATAGCTACAGTAAAAATATTACTGACTGAGCAATAAAAAAATTGATTGGAGAGGTAGGGGAATGTGAGATTTGGTTTAAAAACATATAATATTGTTTCATAAACCATATGCTACATTGAATTTATCCTTTTTCTTCAAACACGCAAGAAATCTGCATGGTTCCAATTTCAGAACTGTCATTTCAGGTTTAAAACTGAATTTTAAATGTGTATGACAAAATCTCCTATAGATGCTGTGGAAAGACACCACTCTGTTTTTTGATTTCCTGCAGCATAGAAAGCTGTCATCATAGCCTTTGCATAGCATTACCATATCACTACCTTGCCTCTATTCCTTTTTGCTTCTTCCTGCTCTACTGATATCCTGTTCTATTTTTGCTCTATTTTTATAACCTTTATCAGTTTTTCATGTGGTGGATTGACCTTGGCTGGATGCCAGGTGCCCACCAAGTTGCTCTATCACTCCTTCTCAGCTAGACAGGGGGAGGGAAGATATTACAAAAGGCTCATGGGTTGAGATGAGGACAGGGACATCACTCAGCAATTACCATCATTGGCAAAACAGACTCGACTTGGGGTAATTAATTTAATTTAGTGTCAATTAGAAGTCAGACTAGGGTAACGAGAAATAAACCCAAATCTTAAAACACCTTTCCCTTCCCCTCCCTTCTTCCTAGGCTCAACTTCACTCCCAATTTTCTCTATCTCCTCCCCATGAGGGGCATAGGGGGAGGGGGAATAGGGGTTGTGGTCAGTTCATCACACGTTGTCTCTGATGCTCCTTCCTCCTCAGGGGGAGGACTTCTCACACTCTTCCACTGCTCCAGTGTGAGGTCCCTCCCATGGGAGACAGTTCTCCACGAAATTCTCCAGCACAAATTCTTCCCACAGGCTGCAGTTCTTCATGAACTGCTCCAGTGCGAGTCCTTTCCACAGGGTGCAGTCCTTCAGGAACAGACTGCTCCAGTGTTGTTCCCCCATGGGGTCATAAGTCCTGCCAGCAAACCTGCTCCAGCACGGACTCCTCTCTCCATGGGTCCACAGGTCCTTCCAGGAGCATTCTCCAGCATGGGCTTCCCACGGGGTCACAGCCTTCTTCAGGGCATCCATCTGCTCCAGCATGGGATCTTCCATGGGCTGCAGGTGGATATCTGCTCCACTGTTAACCTCCATGGGCTGCAGGGGGACAGTCTGCCTCACCATGGTCTTCACCATGGGCTGCAGGGGAATCTCTGCTCCTGTGCCTGGAGCACTTGGTGTCCACAGAGTTGTTTCTCTCACTCGTCTCTCATTGTTGCATTTGCATAGTTTTGGCCTTTTTTTCCCCCTTCTTAGATATGTTATCCCAAAGGTGCTACCACCATCACTGATTTGTTCAGCCTTGGCCAGCAGCCAAGGTCTTGAGGTTGGATGGCATTGGCTCTGTGGGACATGGGGGAAACTCAAATGCAATACACTATATTTACTAATAAACACTTTTTTTTTTCTATTTCATTTTCTTATAAGATATACTACTTTTAAAGTTTTTTGTCTAGCTTTATTTACTTCCCCTCATTTCCCTGAAACATGTATCTCTTTCTTGTACACTGATTTCCTCCCTTAGTTTCTTCCTTACTGTTCCTTTGTTGCCTCTAGCAAACTTTCTTCTGCTAGTCATGTCCTCATGAATGTCTTTGCAATCTGAAGTGCGCTCATTATTTTTTTTATATTCATCTTGTATTTGTCTCTGTCCTTATTTCTTAGTTAAAGGAAAGTAAGGTGAGGATATTTCAATATTGACATCTTTGATATTAAAACAAAAAAATGAAGTGAGGAAGGCTTTTTTCTAGATGCAAAATTTATAAATCCCATCTTGCAAAAGTTGCTATATGGCAAAGGGAGCTTCCTTTAAATAACAAAAAATAAGTAATAAACAATAAAGTTGAAATACAGTCCAGATTTTCATTTTTCAGGTAATACTTCTGTATAATTTTGTTGTTGTTGTTGTTGTTTTGTTCTCTATTGGATCTGTAATATAGCTGAAGCTTACAGATTTACCATTTTTCACATTTATGATACTTTATAATTCACTAAAAATATTCTGTTAAAATATAATCTACTAACTTTAAAACTTAGTATTAAAGACATAAAATATACCCTAGAAGCAGTAGCGTTAGGTTATCGTACGCTAATAATTTAGTCTCTTTGAATTCTGTTTAAGAGGACTTACGTATTATTTTATAAATTTCTTATGAATTTGGCTCATTAATAATAATTAATTAAAATGTAGCAAAACTATATATGCTAGTGGACTTTTTAGGTTTTGTTCATATTTTTTAAACATATGAAAAAAATTGAGAGAATTTTTCTAGCTATGTTTTTAAATGAAGGTCCACTAAAGAGATTTAAGAAGTTCCTCTTAAAATATTGCTTTTGGTATTCTCTGTTATACTGAAAAGCTGTTATACTGAAAATACATTACTGAAATCAGTGGAAGACTTCCTATTGCTAGAATGCATTCAGAATCTCCTTATGGCAGCTTCCAATTAGAGATTAGCAGCCAAGTCATCAGAATCACCGGTGTTTTGAAAACTCACTGATAGTATTGGAAATCTTTAGCTTCATCACTGATAATTGTTTTTAGGACTTTTATTTGCAGATGTTTTAAGGAAAGAGAGTAGTGAAGGACACAAGAGGTAGAACTTGTAAAGCATAGCAGCGGTGAACGTGCAGTGTGTCACTTCTAATCTATGAAGGGAAGACATGCTGTGCTTATTTTGAAGAACTGTAAAAATGGGAATTGCAATGGGAAACAGAAAAGAGAAATGGGAAACACATACTTCAACAACTACTTACCTTAGCCTGTCATTTCTTTATAGGGGAAACCAGCAGTAGGTCAAGATTTAATCTGAGAGTTTATGGTGATGTTTCATAAAATGGACCTTTCCCTCCTCAAAGTATACCTCAGTATATTTCTCACTTTATTTCTGTGAAATCTCTGAAGTAACTGGCAGATCAGACATATAGGTACCTAACAGGGTTTCATTCTCTCGGAATCATTTTCATGAAACTTTATCACGCTGCTGGTTGCTTACCTTTGAGCCTGTGTTATTTACTTCTTACTTGTTATTTACTGACAGTATCAAGGCTCCATAACTTTTTCCTCACCCCTAAACTAAAAGTTGTTCAGGTATCAGTACAAAATTGAGTTGAGAAAACAAGTTGATGTAGCTTGTGTAACACCAAACTCAATTTCAAAGAAAAAATCTGAGAAAATGTAAGAACTCGGGTAGGAGTGACATATGACACATAACCATAAGGGACAGACAGATGCCACTTTGGCAGTAGAAGGATTATCATCATAGCAGCAATTGGATTAAGACAGCATGTGTGCTTAGAAGTTCTGCTCTTCTTCCCTGACCCTCCCCCCAGTCCTGCCATAGCGTGCATGGAGCAATAAAAATTAGCATACTCAAATACATTTTTTGTCTTTCACAGCTCTCTCTATGTTTTTACTTCAACTCTGAATAATATGTTGATGAAACTGTAACTACTTTTTTTTTTTTCATAAACAAGCTTTTTCATGCCAGTGATTTTCAGTTAGTATTATTGTGTGTGTGTGACTTTCCATGTCCACTATTAGTTAAAGTACCTGATAGGCCTGAAGTCTGGCACCCTTGGTGAATATGATCAAACATGCAACTGTAACCACACAGACCTTTGAAATTTTAATTATATGACAGAGTCAATATTACTGAAAAAAGTAAAACTCTCTGGATATGATACAGCAAGTATTTTCAGGCAATAGTCTTTGCACTTGTAATCCTGGGATCCTAATACACAGAGTTACAGCTCTTGCAACTCTGTTGTTTTGGGGTTTTTTTGTTAGTAAAATGTAATTGTTATTTATTTTCTTAATAGAAGGTTAGAAGCATTCTGCATAAATCCCTCCTAAAAAGCCTTTTTTTTTTTTTTTTTTCAGAAAACAGTCCAGATCACTCACTTTCCTTCACTGATTCATATATATTTGTGCCAATTCACAAATTTTCCTGCTCACATAGATACCCAGATGTAATAAGATATCCTGGATATGTAGGCTTGCTTCTTACACTATATCTAAACACCAGACAGCACTACCTAAACTATTTCAAAATTTAGTAATTCTGATCATAAATAACCTCAGATACTTGCTTTTATGGCCCTATGGAAAATCTTTATGCAGTAGTCTAATAAAAAACCCCACTTGCTCTGGGTTTTGAAAGCATTGGCTTTATGTTCTTGTCTGGGGAGGAATTGGACCCAGAACTCTCACCTGCAGAGTGCCTTGGTAACTAATGTATTCATTCCAGGTGATGTCATATTTTTATCTTTCTGTGATGGAGTCATAAAAGGAAGCATGATGGATTATGTGCCTCACTGTCCGAGCTTTGGTACACTGGAGTTTGAAAGTGTAGAGTAACAAACCATGATCCACAATCGTGTCAACTGTTTCTAGGAGACAAATGAGACCTATTTGCCTGGGCAAATCCTTCTGCAGTTTAGCTTAACCAGGTTGCTTCCTAAGCAGACCTTGTTATTTCATATATGATGTGTACCACTGTCCTAGTTTGAGGTAAAACAGAACCAATTTTCCATTCAGTAATTTTACATTTCAGCCAAGCCTTTTCTAACTAACAGAACTCTCTGAAATTAACAGCATATTTTTCAGACATTGTCAGCTTCTAGCAGTGATAAGACTTAATGTTCATAATTTATGCCAAGGAATAGTATGTAGAGATGCTCCTGCTTACACTTATTGCTACAACACCCAAGGGCAGCTAACTTGGGGTTTCGCCCAGTTAAAGGATAGGAAGCAGAAAAGCGCAGTGGAGTCCCACCTGCGGGGAAGAGCAGACAGGACAGGTGACCCAAAACTGACCAACAGGGTATTCCCTCCCATCTGCCTCATGCTCAATATAAAAGCTGAGGGATCAAAGGGTCAGCCTCTTTCTTCAATGGCCTGTCTGAGGAGGACTCTGTCTCTTCATCTGCCTTTGACCCCAATCCGTGTGTTCCTGAATCCAGTTCCTGAGTTCAGCTCCTGTCCATTACAGAGCCCAGTCTGGGACTTTCCCATTGCCTGCTTGTGACATGATTGTGATCCTGGGATCTCAATACTGGTTTTGTACATATTGTGTATATGTCATAATTTTCCTTTTTTTATTAGTAATATCTTTTCTTTTTATTATTTTATTGCTAATATTTCATTAAAGTAGTTTAGTGTCTTTTAAACCAAAAAGTCTTTTTCTCTCTCTTCTTCCTAGCTGAACAAATAAAATAAAAAAAAAAAAAAAAAGAAACAAGCAAATCCAAAGCCCAATGGGTGGAGGTGGTAGAGAAATCATAAATAAAATAAGAGATCACAACCAAAGGTCATTTCAAATATTCAATTTTTGTTTGGCTTCAGGTTCTGCCTCTAACAGTATTAAGTTTATGAACAATACTTGGCTGATTTTTCTGTTTTACCTATGATCAATCTCCATTGGTACCTTATTTAGTCATTCATTCTGTATGCTTATCAATGATGTTTTGAATTGGAAACTTTGACTATAGAACTGACAGGAACCTTGAACTGTTTACTACCTATTTAAGTAACTGTATCATTTAGTCCATTTTATCAACAGGATTGATCCCAATGATTCTCCTCAGATAACTTCTAAAGAGAATGGTCTTCCCTATATTTTTAATGCTTATTATTATTTTCTTCTAACATAGGAAACAAATAGATTACTTGCCTAAAGGAATACTTTGCTCATTATGGATCATCACAAATACAGACATTTGGAAAAAAAAAAAAAAAAAAGAGGTCATTTCCAGGTTTTCTTCAGTAAGCCTCTTATTTAATATAACCTTTTACTTCCATTTGCATTCTACATGTTACTGATACAGGCAGTGTTCCTCTCAACTTGACAGCTTTTACAGCTTGTTGTAAACTAGAAGCTGTTTATACTATTTAATAGTAAAATATGCTTTTTAAAAACCAAGATCTTTAGTAAATATTGCATAATGAGAAGCTAAAATTTCAATTTGGAAGATCTAGTGATTGGGAAAAGACCTTTTTAAAAAGACTAAAAGAACAGGCTTTAGATTGTCTAAGCTAGTGCCATTTTATACTAGAGTTTGAAAGATGTAGTTTTCATTGCTAACTTTATAGTTCAGTACAAGGGCTTTTTGTACTAAAAAAGTAGTGTTCATTATGACCATGGCAATGCATACATCATTTTCTTTAATGCATAAACACCAAGCATACATTACCTGCAGAACAGAGGTCATTAAAAAGGTAAGAATTAGGGTAAAGTAAAGGAAGTTTGGTACTCAGATAAATCATTCATTTTCATAATTACTGTTCATAATACCTCTTGCAATCTGCCTTTAATATGTACCAATTGGTATTTCAAATTACTTAAAATGTTCCCTTTATCAACTGTGATTCCTGAAAATACATATTTTCCACTGGCAAATGCGAACAAAGCTGAGATTTACATTTTTAACAGTCAGCTTTTTGGTGTTTCCTTATGTTCTGACTCCCTCTACACAGAATTTCAGAAAATTTTTCAAATCTGATTACTTCATTTCTCCATGAAGGTTCTTCTGTGTTCACATACATTGATAATATGGGATTATTTTGAGTGTGACAAGCTTTATTCTCACCTTTGATGCTCCTTCTGATTATTACATTGGAAAATAAGACTAATCTATGACTTGGAGAGCCTGATTTAACTTTCATGAGGCAGGCCTTAAATGCTTTGCCCTGTCTCCTGAGTCTGGATTCACAAATGAATAGTGGCAGAGCTCAGTTGTCAGTCACCATCAGTATTAAGTATAAAGGGTCTCTCACTCCTGCCTGTTCTGTCTCCAGATCACCCATATTTCCAATATAAAATTTCTATCAGGATTAAGAATTACTGCTCTATGCATGGTCAGAGATACACCAGTTTCGCGATAATAAGAAATATGATGTCTTTCATGTGCTGAAGTTCTCCTCCTATTTGCTCAGCAAAACGCCACTTGCTGGTTGTTGTCTGATGCCTCCTGCATCCCAGCATGCGTTACAGAAAGACAAAACCCCACTAGCCTTCTAAAATTTCCTGTACAATCTTAGCTTTGTATCGCAGATCAAGATCACTGAAGGAATGAACCCTCATCTCTTTTGCTGCCCAAAAGTGTGATCTTTCTTTTTACAGTCTTCAGCTTCCCAGGCAGTTCTAATCAACTGAGTATTCCCTGTTCAACCTGTCAATTAGTTTGTAAGAAAAGTTTCCTTTGCTCTTCAGTACAGAAACCACAGTTCATGGCTGACTGTACCACAAATCTGTAGTTTAACCGTGATAAAGAGGAGCTAGATATGATAGGGACATATATGATACCCATAAATACGATATGTGGCTTTGAAGGGGTACTAGTGTGCTTAAAAATATTTTTATTTTACAAAGCAGTTTAGTCCTGGAACTATAATATTGTTATAAAGACAGATCTCTATTTTCAGTGATACATTGAGTCAGAAATGGTTCCATAAAAGTGATGAGTAATAATTTATATTTAATTTTGATTTTAAAGAAACTCATGGGTGTAGGAAGTATAATGACACTCTTTATTCAATGCTTTAGTTCACTACAAATATTATGTAATGTACATTGTAAGTCAAAACTCCATTATTCTAGTATGAAAGAAAATTTAACATATTTGTGGTAATTTTTTTTAAGGAAGATATTATTATTTCTAAGTCTAAAAGTCTTCCTTTCAGTTTTCTTTGAGCTTCATTTTCTTTTAATCTTTTAATGTGCCATCCAAAGTGATTCATTTGTTTGAATGAAAAGACATATTTTTGATTGTCTTTACTTAACAGCATCCATTCGTCAAAACATACTTTTGGCAAGAAAAATGATCTAAGTGCTCAAACTTTTGCAATGAAATATGCAGTAATTGAAAAGTTTATTAGTGATGAGAAATTTTCATTTTTAAAGTGTAAATCCCTTCCATGAGCAAAGTAGAATATTTTCAATGAGCAATTGCACTAAACCTGCCTTTCCAAAGTGGTAAAAACCCATTAAAATAGTTTTCCAGCTCACACTAATAGAAGAAACGAAAGCAGGTATATTTAGTAGATCTGGATCAAGCTGAACCACAGCTGTGAGTGGTATAGGGACCACTGATACACAGGATAAGAAGCAGCTTCCCCCCACCATCTCCAGCAGCAGTGCTGCCCACTCCCAGCAGCCTCGGCAGCCATTTCTCCCAGAAGTCACACCCCTCTTCTGGTCACATGCGCTTTGGCTGGCAGGACCCACCGCCCCTTCTGGTTTACCTGGAGGTATCTCAGACCTATATGGTCCTTCCCCTAAACACGCAAGGGCCACCATTTTGTTTTGGCTACCATTTTAGGACAGGCCACCGCCATTTTATGACAAGGACCTGCCATTTTGTTAAATATCCTACTGCTCTGTGATTGGCTGACAGCCATTTCTTGACATCATCATACCCACATTTTCTCAGACAGGCCTGCAATAGGCTGGCAAGACCAGCTGCCTGCCCCTTCCATTGTACCCAGAAGCAGGTCAGGAAAGGAAGCCCCACATTGTTACTTTTGACAATGCCATTCCCCATGTTTTCATACTGCATTGTGATTGGCTGACAGCCAATGTCTTGACTGTCATACCCACATTTTATTCAACAGCCCTGTGACTGGCTGCTTTGCCTCCTCTGCACCTGAGAGTGCTCAGACAGAAAAATATATACATTTATAAACTATATACATATATAGAAAAAAATATAAATAATGTACAAATATACGTATACATATTTATTTACATATAAAATGCTTTTTTGTATATGCTCCTAGATGTATATATGTGTATATATTTATATACATATAAATGTTTGTAAAGCTATAGAAAATAAATCTCCATAGCCATAAAAATAGGTTCAAAATGGATAAAACATTCCTTAATATGAGCTAATTGAATTAATAATTGAAGTTTAAATGTGAATAGAAACAAAACTAAAAGGCCAAGTTGGAGTCCACCACCTGGCCAGGCTGCAGAACAAGCCCTGACATGTCTAGGATGGTGGGGGTGACCTCCAGGAGGCAGATAGGGCACCCAAAGGGAACACGGACAAGTCAGAACATGGCTGAGGGCTAAGGTACCCTTTAAGGAGGCTTAAAAAGGGGTCCCCTGTGCAAATCCTGTCACATGCAAAGAAGAGCTCTGTCCTGTGAGCTAGACTGAGAAGGCCTTTCACCCAGGCCCAGCCCAACAGGGTTATGGGGGCAGACCTGGGGCTTTGCATGGTGTTTCAAGACACAGCCAAACTTGTCTGAAAAAATGGAAAACTAGAACAAAATGCCAACTTTGGAAGAATATGTGCATGGCGACAATAAGGAAAAGTCCCAAAGGGGATCCCCCAAAATATCACGGGAACCAGAAGAACTGGCCAATGGGCCCATGAACCACAAACTGTATTTTGAGATAAGTATCACACAGAGAGGGAAGGTAGTGGTTGGGGACAGCTCTCTTTCCCCATGGAAGATGTTTAATGATTTGAACAATAGTCATTATAAAATTAATTTCTGAATGAAGCAGAAGACTTAGATTAAAATTATGTTGGTAACAGTATCATCTGAAAGCTCTTGAAAAAGGCAATTATCTCTGCTTCTACAAGTTATGTTCAACGAAAAAATAAATTGATCCAAGCTATTTGCAAATTTCAATTAGAAGACTCAAGCTTCATTGTCTTCTCTGTTTGAATCTCTGTGATATTTATTGGCATCATTTTCCATTTAGGCTACAAGATAAACACCTTGTTAGTTTTTAGTATTACTGGCTGTTGCCTACTGTAGAACATGACTTGACTGAGTACTATTAAAAAACGTGTCAGTCTCATATGTCAAATATTGACTGATTTATTGGAAAATTTCTTCAAGGTAATGATTTTGTTGTGACTGAAATTTATGAACAAGGTAATTTAAAATATCAGATGTCCAGAAAAGACCAGCACAATGCTGCATTAATATTTTCTTAATTACCAAATACCCAATCTAGATTACCTCTATTACAAGAATCCAGAAATACTCTCATTGCTTCAGTACAGTCTTTGTATACTAATTTCGCAGTGGCATGTCTGTGTAATTTGAAATTTCCTTCATAGTGATGCACCAATGGACACAAATCACTAATTATGCAGTTTGAGAAACAACAATGGTATTGAGCATTTCTTTAAAAGTGCTGACATGTTACTTTCCACATTGTCAGGAAATAATGCTGCTGATCAGCATAAACCATTGCTAAGTCTCTGAAATTTGGTTTTGCATAAACTTTCTAGAGAGAACGATAAGAGTAAGCTCCACTGATCTGTGCAAAGATTTCATGTTAGCAAGGAAAAGCTGAAAAATGACCAAATGCTTTTTTTTTTTTTTTTTTGGACCGGTTCACATAAGATAATTTAATATCAATTCACTGGAAATCAATTATTCCATATTTTTATTGTTTAGATTTTTGCTGTTGTCTTCTACTGCTGTCCCACCTAGACATGGACATAGCCTGGTCATGATGGCAGATTGGCCTTGCATCATGTGCTATTTGTGGTGATGATGATTTTGGGATGCAGCTATGGCTGCCACAAGAGAAAGACGAGGTAAATTCCCTTTATCCCACAAGCTTTTGCTGCTAGTTTCAATATGTAATGAAGTGACTAGGAAAGACACACAGACACAGAGAGTGAAATGAGCTTGAATGAATTAGCTGCTGAGTTAATCTGGAAAAAAGTTGACTGCCCTTGTGACTCCTCTCTTCTTGGAGTAGCAGAATAAAAGAAGATTAGGAACATCATACGTCAAAAAAGATTCTCTATATGGAATGAAGGGGTATTGAACTGAGCAGATTGGGCAGACAATGGCAGGTTGCAGTAGCTTAGGATTCTAAAAAGCAGTGTCATGTAGGGTTGTATTTAAGATAGAATGCAAATACTAGGATGACATTTATGTATTCATGACTGTTTTTTTTAACAAAAGACAGCTTTTCGTTATTCTATGATATATCATTATGATCCATATCATGTTATCTATGACACAATAGTCTTGTCTTTGCTACTGCTGGCATATTATTCTTCCACAGGAAGTTGTATTGATCTTTTGGATTCTACTAAGTGAGCTAAAAAAAAATGCAGATGTTCTTAAAAAGAAGCATTCAAAACATCCAGAATGAGGGGAAAAACCCAACAAACGAAACCCTAAACAACCAAAAAAACCCCACCCTCCCTTCCCTCAGATAATATTAAAATTAGCAAAATGTTAGACAGCTCGCAAAACTAAAATATTCAAAAGTGGCCATTTAACTGTGGAAAAATTAATCTTGTACTGTAGGTTTTAGAATAAAAGCTAGGCATTTTAAAGAAAGATCATGCCGGAAGTGAAGGAAAGAACCTGTGGCTCCTCTGAAACCAGGGATTTTTAGTAACATTTTACCAATATTAATTAAATTTCAAGGGTTATAAATATGTTCTGGGTCAGTTGTGAACTGTACTGCGAAACTAGATTTTAGGTTTGAACTACTCTGCATTTTATATCTTGATTTTACTCATGGAAATTTCTTAATAAATGTTATATTGATCTTTTCATTACTGTACATCTCATGGTTTTTATCGTGAAGTTAATTTTAATTGTGGATTTTATGTTTTCAGGTTGAAAGACCAATCAGAATGAAAATGGGATTGGATTGAAAGTAGAATAGGATTGAATGCAGCTGTTCTCCTTGAAAGCTTTTTAAACAGAAATTTATGTATCTAAATAACATCAAGTCTTCCACAATTATGTTGACTTGTTCAATGGTCGGAAAGACTCACAGACTTTTGGAGGGACAGACAATTCATTTCAGCTAAATGCATTCTGTGAAAGGATTTAATGCTTTTATGCAGGAGTTATTTAAAGAACATCATGTTGTTCCTCAGAAGGAAGCCATTTTAACAGGTGAAACTGTGGCATCAAGTTTTATTACAGACTGTGAGTACATGTCAAATATAAACGTGTTTCACCATTCAATGTCTATTACTAACCCTTCAAGGGCACACAAAAAAAAAAAAAAAAAAAAGAGTTGTCTTACAATCTTAAATCCAACACACAGAGCAGTAACTCAGAGCTTCAGAGAACCACAGTAAAGTGACTGATGCATTTGTGACATGTGAAAACTTGTGGCTTGGTGCAACTCAGGTGGCTTGTCAACTGCAGCTTTTTTAGTATGGGTCTGAATGGCAGCCACACATACAAACTGCCAATACTTTTTAGTCAAGGATGCACTCACATGTAATGAACTTTTTGCTTCGCTTTTTTCATGGTTACTTGTTGTATAGGCCAATATTAACAATGAAGAAAGATGTGATTACCTGATTTGATTTTGAGAGATAAAATGAATTTGTACATAAAATCCAGATTTATAGCTAGGACAGTGGAATAAGTTCTAAAAATGTACCGTTGGAAGGAATTCAATACAAAATACAGCTTTTTTTCCTTAGTGTCTTCAGACAATATGTGTCAGATATGTCCTTATTTTCTTAAGGCTAAAACCTCTGAGTTTTGTAGAACAGCTTGTATGGAAAGGAACCATTTCAACCCGTGGGAATGTAAGATGTTCAGAGTTTGAAATATGTCAATACAGTTCTGTCTGTGAATTAAATCAATGTCTATCTTTTTCTTTCTTTTAGATTGCTTTAGCAAGGTGTTGATTAAACTATGATGAGGACTGCTGTTGCAATTAACACTAAATGAGATTTGTTAATTGGCTTCTTTTGAAGCAAACTAGGGTTTTTTCTTCTGCTACCCTCTGTGCTCCTTGTGAATTGATATACAGAGTAAAGATAGTGAAAATTGACTGTGGAGGGAGTGATGCTTCAAAATTCAATCTAATTACTACAGCTACAGCTGACATTAGAATTTAAATAAATTAAAGTGAAAAGATGTTATAAATAGTACTTAAGCCAACGATTAGCCAAAAACATCATTTGTATAATATGCTAATTTGTTTGTTGTTTAGATTTATTAAAATTGGTATATGGCTTAAAGAAAAACAAGCAAACAAACAAACCCAAACCCCCAAACAACAGCAACAATAAAATGCCAACCCAAGAATATAGTCAAAAGACATTATCTCGCCAGAAGATGAATGCAGAATGCACTTCCCCCATGCAGAAAGGCAGGTTGTTTTTGTTTTTGTGTTTGGTATTTTAATAGCATGCTGAAAACTAGAGAATTGCACAAACTTTAGGAAGGAAAGAAAAATCAGATTTTTCAATTTTTTTTTTAGAAAAATACCCTATTTTCACATGGGAAAAGTAAGAAAAAGCTGTTCTCAGAATGTGTTATCTGCAGAACTTCTGGTACCCTGTCTTACAAAGAAATTGTTAAAATTTGTATAAAGCTGTCTTCTCTTTGAGGGACCATGGACTCAAGGGTTAAACATTGTATAAGTCCTAAGTGATATGAAGCATAATGTTTTAGAAATTGACCTACAGACTTGAATCTGTCACCCCGTGTGAGGTTCTAGGCCTTTTATGCTTTGTATTGGGTATACTGAGTGGATGGGATCCACCCAAGGGTACGGAGGGAGCTGGTAGAAGCACTCACCAAGCCACTTTCCATCATTTATCAGCAGCCATGACTAACCAGGGAGGTCCCGGTTGACTGGAAGACAGCAAATGTGGTGCCCATCTACAAGAAGGACTGCAAGGAGGATCCAGGGAATTCCAGGCCTGTCAGTCTGACCTCAGTGCCAGAGAAGTGTACAGAGCAGATCATCCTGAGTGCCATCATGCAGTACATGCAGGACAACCAGGCGATCAGGCAGGGTCAGTATGGGTTCATGAAAGGTAGCTACTGCTTGACTAACCTGATTCTATGACAAGATGATCCACTTAATCGGTGAGGGACAGGCTGTGGATGTTGTCTACCTAGATTTTAGTAAAACCTTTGACACCGTTTCCCACAGCATTCTCCTGGAGACACTGGCTGCTTATGGCTTAGACAGGAGTACTCTTTGCTGTCTGGACCCCTGGGCCCAAAGAGTTGTGGTGAATGGAGTTACATCCACTTGGCAGCAGGTCACAAGTGGCGTTCCCCAGGGCTCAGTACTGGGGACGGTTCTGTTTAATATCTTTATCAATGATCTGGATGAGGGGATCGAGTGCACCCTCAGCGAGTTTCCAAACACCAGGTTGGGGGGACTGTTGATCTGCTTGAGGGTAGGAAGGCTCTACAGAGGGATCTGGACAGGCTGGATCAATGGGCTGAGGGCAATGGTATGAGGTTCAACAAGGCCAAGTGCCAGGTCCTGCGCTTGGGTCACAACCCCGTGCAACACTACAGGCTTGGGGAAGAGTGGCTGGAAAGCTGCTTGGCGGGGAAGGACCTGGGGGTGTTGGTAAACAGCCGGTTGAATATGAGCCAGCAGTGTGCTCAGGTGGCCAAGAAGGCCAATAGCATCCTGCCCTGTATCAGGAATAGTGTGGTGACCAGGACTAGGGAAATGATTGTCCTTCTGTACTCAGTACTGGTGAGGACCCAACTTGAGTACTGTGTTCAGTTTTGGGCCCCTCACTACAACAAAGACATTAAGGTGCTGTAATATGTTCAGAGAAGGGCAATGAAGCTGGCAAAGGGTCTGTAGCACAAGTTTTATGAGGAGTGGCTGAGGGAACTGAGGTTGTTTAGTCTGGAGAAAAGGAGGTGTAGGGGAGATCCTATGGCTCTCTACAACTACCCGAAAGGAGGTTGTAGTGAGGTGGGGTTTGTTCTCTTTTCCCAAGTAACAAGAGATGGGAGAGAAAATGGCTTCAAGTTGCACCACGGGAGGTTTAGATTGGATATTCAGAAAAATTTCTTCACTGAAAAGGTTGTCAAGCATTGGAACAGGCTGCCCAGGGAAGTGGTGGAGGCATTACCCCTGGAGGGATTTAAAAGATGTGTAGATGTGGTGCTCAGGGACATGATTTAGTGGTAATTTGGCAGTGCTAGATTAACAGTTGGACATGATGATCTTAAAGGTCTGTTCCAACCAAAACAATTCTATGATTCTATGTTTCTATTTAAACAGCTTTAGAATCATACAATCATAGAATATCTGAGTTGGAAGGGATCCATAAGGATCATCGAGTCCAACTCCAGCCTTCATGAAATAGTAACAATGTGAAAATACAACTTCTTTTTAGCAAAATTTTTCTCATGATTATTTGCTCTCGTGGAAACTTACAGGAATGGAATTTATTTCTAGTAAATGAAGTGTGCAACTGCTCTGTTCTGTAGGGATATAGCCTTGTCAAGGCTTTTAAGGCCAAGTTCCCCAGCTCTCCAAATGTATTAGTTATAAAATCATAGAATCATAGAATGGTTTAGGTGGGAAATAAGAAGGCTGATAAAAAACATTCACTCTCAAAGAAATAAACAAAAGCAAGGTAACTGGGGAGCAGTGTGCTTAGGACAACAGGACGTAAAATGATATGCATAGGAGGTGTATATGGAATGTTTTCCAAATTAAAAATTGAGTCAGGAGAGGTCAAGGAAGAATACAAGGGGACTGTTCTTTTATTTTCCTGTTCAAGTCATGTCACTTGCAACACTGTGGTCAAGAATGAAAATGTTTTAAGCCAGAAATGGAACCAAAATGGTAAGAATCCTAATTTGCGATCTAATTAGGAAGGTGCTCACCTAATACAGTGGAGTTTTGTGTTCAGATTGCTTTTCCACATTTTACTCTCTTCTGTTTATTTTCTGTGTTTCTTCTTAGACATGTTAATCAAATATATTCCATTTGCAAAGCACCTAGTCAATTGGATGGGAATAATTTAGCCTCCAAATAGCATGGCATACAACAACAGAGAAAAATTTTCTATGCCGTGAATAGGATAGGACAAGATAACCCCTCAGGGATCCCTTGCAACCTCAGCTATTCTGGGATTCTGGGAAGAGGATTCCATGCCTTCAACTTCAGATAAGTAACAAAGACACCCTAAAAACTGCATCCTATGTACAGTGAGGACATAATAATAATCATAATGATAATAACAACAACAATAATAATAATAATAATAATCTCTAGGGACCTGATGCGTCGCGAAAGACTTTACATTTTGAACTCCTTTAAATGCATCTAAGAATTTTTAAGATAAAATCACTCATGAAGGCATTGTTGACCCAGATAATAGAACCCACACTTTCTAAAATAAAAGATCTGATACCCTAGAATGGTCTGAAGTATTAGGTAGAGGCCAATTTGGGGTCTTGAATTTGACTGCAATACTGGGAAATAACTTCAGATCCAATAAACACTCCTACAGTAGTAAACTGTAGAATCTGATTATGATAATCCAATTCTGTATGGGACAAAAAGTACCTGAAAAAATCTGAATATTTAACTACCATTACAGGGAAATAGTACTTAAGGTGCTAATGTCCTTTCAAAAATTTGAGCATCATCTTTCTTTTTAACTCTCTTGATAATTAATGCCTTCACTATTCAGAGGTTTGGATATTTCAACTTTAATTATGCTTAATTCCAGTGATCCTACAAGAAATGACCTTTAGGAGACATTTTACTTTCGAAGGATGCCACAAATTTTTTTCTTGATCTCAAAGATTCTTACATAAAATGGACAATTTTTAGTCTTTTATTAACTACAGGCAATCTAATAATAACATAGAGAAGTAGAAAAGATAACACATGTAAGCTTTGAAAGGTATCTAGTATTAGTACTATATTTATTAGTATGCTCCATTTATCAAATTCAATTGATTTTTTTCCTCACAACTGTCACATGGGAAAACAGTGTCCACAATTTTTTTTTTTTCTCACTTCTTTCAGAATCTATGTATGTAATGAGGTTTCTTTGTTTCTCATAAACTGGAAGTCAGTGCAGTAACAGATGTATAAACATTTTAAGGAGAATTCAATTCTTTCACAGTCTTTGTTTCTTAGGTGAACTTACTTCATATTTTTCCCAGTCTTCATCTTTTTTACTTTTATCACTGTGCTGCTTTTGACATTCTTATCTTGTGATCTGGGCATATTTTTCTCTATCTGGGCACACAATCCTATGCTCTCAACTAACTCAATGTAAAAGATCTCCGTACAGATTTAGGGAGAATACATTGAGAAGAAATCAATAAATTTGTGAAAGCAGGATATGTTGGGGCTGACAATATCATTGACAGAGATATATAGGCAAAATTATAGGAGGGTGATACAGCAGTGTTTTTACATAAGAATCTGGAGACCAAGGTTAAGACTTCTACATTGAGCTGTGTAAAATCATAACATGTAACCACCATCCTTCTGAATGCACAAACTTAGTATGTGGAATTCAAAAATAATAGGCATTTCCATGGTTCAATTACCATTAAGTGTTTTAGTTTATCCTAAAAAGAGAAATCTTCTCTAACTGTAAAGCAAATGTAAAGTGGTATTTAAGATGTGGAAGACGATAGTTGGTGAGATGAATGCCACACAACATATTTCCTCTAAATACACTTGGAGGACTGATATGGTAAAATAGGAGTATGAAGTACAGAAATCTTGATCAGTGTTTATTTTTACTAAAGGAAGAAATAAAAAAAAACCCAAACAATCACAACCTGATCAAAAATGACAAAAATTATTAGATAGTATGACTGAAGTTATTTAAAAAACAAGATTTGAGAAACAAATAAATTGTAATATGCCATAGAATGAACCTAGGTTCTCGCTTTTAAAGACACATAATTGAAATCATGATGATATTGTTAGCACATGTTGGTACATGTTCCTGATTTGTTCCTTCAAATTTAAGATTTATATGAAAGCAAAAAAGCTTGCAATTATTACTTACAAGTTTAATATGCTTTATTATAAATCTGAAAATAAAAAAAAAAGGAAAAGTCAATAGAAGCATACAAATTACTATAGACAACAGAAAAAATCAGTCCTGTCATTACTGAACAGCATTCAATCAGTTTCTGAAAGAGAAGTTAACTGTAATTTCTCAACTAAAGAATAGGGTCAAAACCCATTAAGATATCAAAGAAAGCTATTCTGTAAGTAAAGCATTCCACAGTTAAATAATCTAAAGTATATGCTAAATTTCAGCCGAAGAATAGCTTGTTATGAAATGAGGTAACTTTCACTATTTTTCCCCATTCTAGGGATGTTAATTCAGTATAATGTAGAACAACAATGCTATTCGAACTGCAATAGCAACAGCAGTAGCTGCACTACAATGATGTCAGGTTAATATTTAAAAATATTTTTTTAACAAATGTTGGTATGGAATGGAGCAACCTCAACAGATTAAAACAAAAAAATTATACCAAAAAATTACTAAGAGTTTCTCTAAGATCATTTCTGTTATCACATTTTGTCCCTTTTCTCCCATGCCTATCTTAGCAGTTTTCCCAGAGTCTTCAAGTTGTTTTGCCTGGGAGTCAGCAAAAGAAAATATTATCAGCCGAAATGGGGGTAATTTGAGTTACATGTCAGATTTTGTTATCCTTTAGCTTTCAACTTTGAGGCTAATAAAGTAAGGATAGAGGGAAAAAAAGAGAAGAAAAAAAAAAATCAATGTAAATTTATGTTACTGTGAGAAATACAGGGTAGGTGAAGAAAATGCAGGAGGTAAATGGAAAGCTGCATTTCATTTTTCTCACATCTGACAGTGCTATTTATTCTATAACAAAGCTACAGAAAATGAAAATACATAATTTTAAAATTAACAGCTCCCTTAACCTCTAAAATTCAGTTATTGTGACGGTGTACATATTTATAAGGAAGGTCAACTACTTGCTATAGGTCTTTTATAAGTTATATTCATGAAATATAGGCAGTACTGTTTCCGTATAAGCTTCTGCATTTGCATGTCTACAGTATTTTTCTTATTCTCCATGTTTCTTTGCAGAAGTGGCTGCCATGTGAGCTGACTACTCATTATAATTCATTGAGATCAGAAGACATTGGAAGGTGAATAGTACAAGAGTACTAGAATAAAATTTCATTGATTTAGACGGGAAGATGGTCCTACCAGCAACATTATCGACTGAGAGCAGTATGTGCTACTGTCAGTAGCATATACTGCTGAAGTATATATACTTCATGAAGTATATACAAAGTAGCATATACATATACAAAGTACTCTTCTTACTTCCATGAACTGTGCTTTTTGTTTTTATCCCTGATGAGATTTTTGCCTATTATGTTTAGGGGAACTATCCAGGGAGTTTTTATGTTAGGAATACAAAAGATCTGTAACAATTAAAAGATGAAACAGGAACAGCAGTTCCTCAGCACAGAACAAACCTGCAATCATTAACTTGGGCCATTTTAACTATAGATAAGCAAATAATAAGGTTATTCTGTATATTTATAGGAGTCGTATTTTCAAATTTTCACTATAGAACAGTCCTTTGCAAGTAAGTGATATTATAAGAACAGAATGACTGAACATTGTAGTTTTATTTGAGACTGAGATTTCCATGAGTTCTGAAATAAAGTGGCATCCTCTGTGATTAATTAAAACAAGCAGTATTTCTGTTTTTTAAAAAATAATATTTTTTATTATGTTAACTTGAAAGACATCCTGAGATCTGTTTTAAATAGATCAGTGGCATTTCCAATTTGTAGATCTTAGATAATTATTTTATAACAGGTTTCATTTTTAAAGAGTGAGCTACTGAAGCAAGCAACATAGTTGTTTAAGCAAGGCAGCAAACAATGACAGTTATTAACACTGGTGGTAGTCACAGTCCCCTAACTCTTCTTCCCTTAAGATCATTGGACCATCTGAGTCTGATTCCTTTAGTGATCCTTCACTATTAGTGAGTTGTACTTGATTTATGCAATGCTGTAGAGTGAGAGCATGATCAAATACTCCAACTATGTATATATTAGAGAGACAGTCACACTGGACTGTGTCATTAATCTACTTTGTTCAGTATTCTGTATCAGACTAATCCCTCATGTTGTCTAGGAAGGTGAGAAATGTTTCCACAATGTGAGAATGCCGTGTAATCTGCCCGAACAGGGAGGCTTTTTTTTTCTTTTTTTTTTTTTTCACCAAGGCAGTAAATGGTTATCCTGAAGCACAAGAGAGTTAGACTGAATCCTGTCTACAGAAGTGTAGATACTGCAGTTGCAAACTGCGTTCCTTTATTTTCTTTATATTTTTCAAAAAATGAATTTATTTTATTCTTGTATTCAGTGAAGTATCAAAGCAAGAATTTGCTCAATGCTATATTACATTTTTAAAAGGTGCTGCTGTCTTCCTGTTCACAAATGTGATGCGGTAGGCATGTGCCTCTGTTCCTTCATACTCCTCTCCATGCAATTTTATTTTCATCTTTTTTAATGTTCTCTACAGGTCATTAATCTTTCCTTCTAACTTTTATTTCTCTCATCTTCTTTTTTTCTCTCAATTTTTCTCAGTTTTTTTGGTATGTCATCACTGAAGAACCTTTGTCCCATTCCTTTCAGATTACTGCTGTTTTGCTGATTTTTTGATCAGTATGCTATTACTTTTATTTTTGATAGCAGCTGTTATTATTCCTGAGATTACACATGTTGGAATACTCAAAGGAGAAAGATTTCAAAGCCTGTTTATACACGATGACTGAAGCAACTATGTAGAGACCAGTAAGCAGAATTTTTAAGGCAAATTACATATACTGATAATAATCATATGCCATTAAAAGGGCTATATAGTATAAAGCTAGCATATAGCCTAACTGTTTCTCTTGGAATTCTAACAACCACAACTCTGAGAGAAACTTACTGTTTTATAATAGATATCTTTTTCTGTATTTATACTGTCTCTGTTTTCTCAAATACATTTTTTTTTTTAACGATGCTTAGAGTGCAGTCTGAGTAATAAGACCTGCCATAGACATACGACAAAGAAGAGAGCATTAAACACCATAAACTCTTTAAGATACACTGAATTAGAATACTGCATTCTTTCTGGGACATAGTCTAAAGCATTGACACTACTATATCATATTTCATCCACACAATTTATGCAAGTGTGGATGAAAGCAAAATAGTTATGGGAAGAAATATGATTCAGCTTTGCAAAATATCAAATAAAATTTATAATATGAAAAGGAAGTTAGAAAAAGGAGCTGTAATCTTGATGAAGAAGGGCACAGCTGTCAGGTGTAACTGAGAGTTTGGGATGAGACACCAGCTTCTGGGAGGTAATATACTATATGCACGGAATGAAGAGATTTAAATTTGATGAAAAGCAATGAATGGACGAATATTCTGTTCAAATTACTGCTATAAAGAAATTAGAGATGTCGTCAATGGTTCTCTTGTCCCTGAAAAAAAAAAAAATTATGCTATGTCATAATTTTTATTGTCCTGTATCATGACTGAAACAGAGAACTTCTAAAATCTCTCAGGAGAGTGGTGTAGAGAAGTTACGTTTTAGATACCTTCATTTGATACGGAAGATTCATCACCAAGTTTTCCATTTGAATTCGTACCAGCAGGGTCTTGAATCTTGTCTTTTGCACATTCTCAAGAATCACAGAATGGTCAGGGTTGGAAGGGACCTCTGGAGATCGTCTAGTCCAACCCTGCCCCAACCCACCCAGAGCAGGGTCATCTACAACAGGTTGCAGAGGACGGCGTCCAGGCGGGCTTTGAATGTTTCCAGAGTGGGAGACTCCCCCACCTCTCTGGGCAGCCTGTTCCAGTGCTCCACTGCCCTCAAAGTAAAGAAGTTCCTCCTCATGTTAAAATGGAACTTCCTATGTTCAAGTTTGTGCTCGTTACCCCTTGTCCTATCGCTGGGCACCACTGAAAAAAGACTGTTCCCATCCCCCTGACACCCTCCCTTTCAGTATTTGTAAGCATTAATAAGATCCCCCCTCAGTCTTCTTTTCTCTAGACTAAAGAGACCCAAGGCCCTCAGCCTCTCCTCATATGAGAGATGTTCTAATCCCCTAATAATCTTTGTAGCCCTTTGCTGGACCCTCTCCAGCAGATCCCTGTCTTTCTTGAACTGGCCGAAGTCCTCCAGAGCCAGCCTCCCCAGGGCAGAGTAGAGGGGGAGGATGCCCTCCCTCCACCTGCTGGCCACACTCTTCTTGATGCACTCCAGGATACCATTCGCCTCCTTGGCTGCCAGGGCACATTACTGGCTTATGGTAGTCCTGTTGTCCACCAGGATTCCCAGGTCCCTTTCCACAGAGCTGCTCTCCAGCAGGTCAGCCCCCAACCTGTACTGATGCATGGGGTTATTCCTCCCCAGATGCAGTACCCTACACTTGCCCTTGTTGAATTTCATCAGGTTTCTCTCTGCCCAACTCTCCAGCCTGTCCAGGTCTCGCTGTATGGCAGCACAGCCTTCTGGCGTGTCAGCTACTCCTCCCAGTTTTGTGTCATCAGCAAACTTACTGATGGTACACTCTATCCCTTCATGGATACATGGTACACTCTATCCCTTTCCTGGACCCAGTAAGGGAACTAATTCACTCTGACCCTCACCCCACAAAAGCACCTGGCAGCTCTGCTTCCCTGCCTTTACCACATGCCACAGAGGCTGTTGGCCTCCAGGATGAGCATGACGAGAAAAACAAATCCATTTTGTCTTGGGTCACCCTCAGGCAAGGAGTCATGAGGCTCCTTGAACATCTGCCCATTCCTTTCATAGACCTGTTTTTCAGTAAACAATAAACCCTCCGAGCTCAACTCATATGCCCAGTGGGAAGAAGAAAAGCAAAGGTGAGGTCATCTAGGAACCACTCCATTCACATCCAGGAGTGAAACAGCTGGACCTTCCTGATGAGAGTGACCAGCTCAGCTCTTTGGCCGTCCCTTTGATGTAGAGCTGACGTCTGTGTGACTTGGGCAGAGGTTGCGCCACAAGCACTGCTGAACAGGGTGATCATCACAGGCTTCACTGAATGACTATGTCAATAGGTGCACGTTCATGTACACCTGCTGCACACACAAGGACTCACACAAAGGCCGTTGTCCTTGATGGGAAACCAAGCCAAACCCGACCCAAGCAAACCTAGCTCAGATGCATCCAAGACTCTTAAGACAAATTGCATCTCCCCTTTGTAATTCTCGGGCCAGAGGTATTCTGCTTTTTGATGTAGAATGGCCAGGGCTTGAGTCCTGGCTGAGCCTCTGCCTTCCCCTGGGCTGCAGCAATCCTGCCCTGCTGGAATTCTCAATCTTGACGGGCACAGGAGGGGTAGCGGCAGGACGCTCAACCTCAGAAAGGCAAACTGTTCTCTGTTTAGGGTGCTACTTCGTGGGAGCCCTTAGGAAACTACCCTCACAGAAATGGGTGTGAAGGAGAGCTGGGAGGTAATGAAAGACATCTTTCTTAGGGCGCAAGAAACTCCCAAGACAGTATCAGGTCCAGTAAAGCACCTCTCCTTGTAGACTCCTCTACCACCTGAGTCAAAAAGTTGTCATAAATGCACTGGAGGAACCTCCTGGACTGTACATGCCCAGCTCTGTAGCCTTCCCAGCAGATATCAGGGTAGTTGAAGTCCCCCATAAGAACCAAGGCCTGTGATTGTGAGGCGATTCTCACCTGTCTGTAGAAGGCCTCATCAACTTCCTCATCCTGATCAAGTGGCCTCTAATAGATATCCCACAACAGTGTCTCTCATATTACCCTGCCCCTTGATCCTTACCCACAAGCTCTCAATTTGCTCTTCGTCTGCCCCCAGGGAGGACTTGATACATTCCAGTTGCTCTCTCACATAAAGACCAACTCCACCGCTTCGCCTCGCCGGCCTATCTTTCCTAAAGAGAACATAGCCCTCCATGACAGTGTTCCAGTCATGTGAGCTATCCCACCACGTCTCAGTAATTGCAATGAAATCATGGTCCTGTGACCGCACACAGATCTCTAACTCCTCTTGTTTATTCCCCATGCTGCACATATTGGTGTACAGGCAATGTACAGAAAATGTTCAGAAAAGCCAATGAGGGTATAGTTTTTGCCCTTGAGGTGTGGTGGGCCTTCCAATCCTCAAAAATACTAGCACTCTGCCCCACAACTGCTGTACTACTATGCCCAGGTGCCTCTCTATCGAGCCCAGTTACATGCCCATCCTCCTTCAAATCTAGTTTAAAGCTCTCCCAGTGAGCCCTGCTAACTTTCATAGAGGATACCTTAAACACTGACTTATTTTTAATGAGGAACTACATCTTGGAGTTGTGACTACTACTCTTAGAAATTAGGTTAATACCCAGGTATTTAGTCTGTACTAAATTCTCTCCATATTTTCTACACTGGAACCTTGTTTAAATGGAGTGTGAGCTTCAGATCCTAACCGTGAACATGAACCACAGGGAAGGTCATGGCTCAGTCACACAGGAAAGATATTCCTTAAGAAACCTTATTATTCCCAGTGGAAAGCCTCTTCTCTGATGAAGTAGCTCTTCAGAAAGTTCAGGAAGTCTGTATGCTTTCTTCCCGGTAAGCCAAAAATTACTTTACCTGTAGCACTAGGCCTCAATAGGTCTTCCAATTATGCAGCTATAGTGAAACTCTGCTCACCAAGCAACCAAGAGTGGTGTAAGAGTGGAAAGCCCCAGATCCTCTCTGTATAGAGAGTAATGATCCATTTAATTGTCAGACTACTGGTTGCACTAAACCAGAGTTAAGTTAGGACTCTGTTTTCCTGAAATGGCGAATTCATCTGCTGGGTGGTGTTGAAAGAGCAGCAGAGGAATACGCCTGAAGGTCTTTCAGCTGCCTTCAGTGTGAGAACATCCAAATGCAAGCCCTATGTGTTACTCAAATGCATTAATAAAATGTATCAGATAAAATCTGACAAAAAAAACGCTGAAAACAAATAATAGATATGGATTTCTCAGAAAAGCTGAAGAAGGCTGGTATTAATCTAAATATCAGTAAAGTTATTCTACACATCAGTTAAAGGCTTGGATTCTAGAAGGTATCCAACTATTTAATGATGAACAGTAAATAAATTATACCTGAATTTTACTGAAGCCAAGTGTGAATGAAGTCCGTGGAGAGACTGCCACTGACTTCAGTGGGATCTTGATCAGATCCCAGAATTTGCTCTAAGTGCTCCAAGTCATCTGATGCTGAGCAAAGATTGCTTGACAGCATGCAGAATTTAGTCATTCTTTAGTAGCTTCATAGACAAAATTTCATATTACTTTCATCTGCATGTATTTTGAACAATTAACTCAGCCTATGTTTCATAGTTTAATGAAATTATTTTAATAAAGGTCTCAAAGTGTCAATAGAAAATAGCCTGTGATTTGAGAGACCTGAATATACATGCTGTGGCTCTGAATGCATAACATAGTGTTTTGTCACCTGAACTTGACGGATAATTCATCTTTGAAATGAAGAAAACACCAGTGTTTTTACATGCTGAATTATTAACATGAACATTTTACTAGGGTTCTGTTTTAAAAATAGGTTGGTTTTTTTTCAGATCATTTCAATGGTAAACTTGCATATTTACTTACATAACAAATTTAAATAAGAAAGACATTTTTTCCTCTTAGAGAGTGAACATACCATTGTCTTCATCTGTTTAGTGAATAGTTCAAAATATATTAGTGATGACTTATGGTTGTTTTGTACTATATTGGGAGAAAATACAGAATTACAGCCCAAATATTTATGCTCATAGGTTTTGGGGTTTTTTTTTTTATTATTTTCTACACTTTTGCAAAAGCAAGTATAATATGGTGCCTTTTTAATCCATGAGCTCACAGGGGAAGAGACTAGTTGGTTTATTAGGTCTTAGTGTAACTGAAGATGATACACAATACCTTCATACAGAGAAACTGACACTGATAACTTTCTAATTTCTGAAGCCATTGCTTTCCGTGCCTTTGAATTTTCATATGTGGGTAGCATGCAACATGAGGCATAACAGAGCTCACAGTGGAGCCTATGAGATTATATAGTTGAATATTCGTCCTCATGTCATGTTCTTATGCTCTTTGAGAGGTCTTCTGTTTTGCCCATATTACCCTTGACATCTCATTTGAAATGAAATAAATAAATAAGGTATGAAATAAGAAATGCATTTCTAATATATTCATCTAACATTAAGAAAAAAAAGTCACTAAGTAGAAGATGAATGCAACATTGAAAAAGAAAATCAATCACTAATTTGAGTTCCAAGTACCTAAGGCCTACATATTGATAAAAATGATAGGTATTAATCACTCCTATATGTCAAATAAATTATTTGTGAACTTCCTAACTCTGTGTGTATCCAAACTAAATACTATGAGAGAGACCTTCTGGGTGCCAAAAGTGCACTTGAATCTATTGACTGGATCATTAATAAAAACACTAAACATTATCATCATTCTCCTGGCAAGAAAAGGAAGAGCAGGCAACATAACACTTTTAAGGTCAATTTATTAAGTAGACCAAGCAAGGGATAAGCTTTATCAGGGAAAGCTTTATACACACATCCATCTACAGTTCCCTGAAAAGTGTCCATATCTTCACTTAGTTGAGCTGAGGTGAGGGCAATTCTTGCTCCCACTAGCCTTATGCTCAGCACCAATACCTAACCCTTCACCACCAATGTGCAACCTGTCCCCACTTTGGTGTTGCTCTCCTGTCCCATGCCCAAGCTCCTCACACTCAGGTCTCCCTTGCATTGCCATTGGCAATACTCAGTCACTCACCTCTTGATCAAGGCGAGGTCATGATGCTACCATTACAGCCTTCTTGAGGAAGAAGAGTATTGACACCTCAGGAATACCAGTAGCATTCAACTGTTAATTGGTCTAAGAGCAAGGACTGAAGGCCTTGCTAAGGTAGAAGCACACGACAAAGTAAACAACACTCTCCACTTATTCATAGAGCTAGTCATTTCATTGTAGAATGCAATCAAGTCTTTTAGCTGCAATTAGCCCTTGGTAAATCATCTTGGCTGTTCCTAATCACATTTACCATAACTCAGCCAGAGAAGAAAATTATTGGTACTCAGTCCTGAATTCATTCTTTTAGCCTCTTTTCAAGCTTCCAAAAGTTTTGACAAAATCGAAACTTTATCAAATATTAATGTAGGTCAAAAATGATATCATATAGGAGAGAATGCAATTGCTTGTCAGAACTAATGAAGTTTATGTACATATTATCTGTCTCTGAGTAGTAGATATTTCACAGAAAATTGATTACTCGCAATAGTATTCTTTGCCAGAAATGAAAGAAACAGTCTTTTTCATTGTCTTTTTACTTTTCCTTGGTTTTATCCCTTTGATGACATTTTGTGAATTCATGTGAAAAAAATTATTAACAATAAGCAATGTAGTATATAAAGATGAGTTGTTGAAAATACTCTCTTGTGTTCATTTGTCGTATCAACTGAATAACAGTTCTATTTAAATGATATTTGACATTTAAACAACTAGATTGTGATAGTTTGTCTCATGTTTGCCACAACAAAAACGTCATTGACTGTTTAACCTTTTAACAACCATTCCTGACATATTTTCCTACAAGGATGACATTACAAAGAAATTAAAACATAACAGCATGTTTGTTATATCACAAAATCAGGTAGTTGAGGAGCTGATGAAGGGGGTTTCTGCTGGACCTGATGCGTACAAACAAGGAAGCACTGGTTGGTGATGTGAAGGCTGGGCTGAGCAACCATGACATGGTGGAGTTCAGGATCCTGAGAGGAGGAAACAGGGCAAAAAGCAGGGTCACAGCCCTGGACTTCGGAAAAGCAGACTATGGCCTCTCAGGGACCTGCCTGGAAGAATCCCATGAAGTACAATCCTAAGGAGAAGAGGACAGCTGTTTGAATTTCAAGGTGACTTCTTCCAAGATAAATAGCAGTCCATCTGGAGGTGCAGGAGGTGTAGCAAAGGTGGCAGGATGTCTGCATGGATGAACTTTTGTCAGCTTTTGACAAAAGGAACAGACATAAAAAGGAAGCATACAAGAGGTGGAAGTAGGGACAGCATTGGATACTGTCAGATCTTGGCTTCTACATGTACATCAGTAACAAAAGGAATTCTGCTGTGAATGGGGCAGGGACCCTGGTGACAAAGGACATGGAGAAGGCCAAGGTACTGAATGCTTTTTTTGCTTCAGTCTTTAGTGGTAAAAACAACCTTCAGGAATCCTAGACCCTTGAGACTAGTGCCATAGTCTAGAGCAAGGAAGACTTCCCAGTGGTAGAGGAGGATCACGGTAGGGAATACTTAGACAAATTGGATGTACAAAAGTTGATATAACTTATGGGATGCATCCACAAGTGCTAAGGAAACTGGCCAATCTCATTACAACATTATCTCTCTCCATATACCTTCATAGTGATTGAGGGAGCTCCTGATGATTGGAAGAAAGAAAACATCATTGTCATCTTCCAGAAGGAGGATCTGGGAAGCTACAGGACAGTCAGCCTCACATGGGAAGGTGATAGAGCAAATAATTCTGGAAATCATTTACAACATGTGACGGACAAGAATATGACTAGAACTAGTCAGTATGGACTTACCAAGGGAAAATCATGCACTTGGTGGATGACAGGAGAGCAGTGCATGTTTCGTATATTGACTTTAAATAGAGATTTTGACACTGTTTCACGTAATGTCCTCATTGACAAGTTAAGCAAGTTCAGGATGGGTAAATGGACAGTGAGATGAACTGAAAACTGACTGACCTGCTGGGCTCAAAGTGTTGTGATCATGATTCCAGTTAGAGGGCAGTCACTAGTGTTGTTCCCCAGGGTCAATACTGGGGCTAATATGGGTCAACATGTTCATTAGTGACCAGGAAGATGGGACAGCATGCACGCTCTGCAAATTTGTGGAGGACACAAAACTGGGAGGAGTGGCTGATACATCAGATAGTTGTGGGGCCATTCAGAGGGCTCTTAACAGTCTGAAAGAGTAGGCAAACACGAATCACAAGAGGAATGACCCTGTACACACATGGGACCAACTGGCTAGAAAGGAGCTTTATAGAGGATGACTTCTGGGTCCTAGTGGACAACAATTAGACCACGGGCCAGACCCTCACAGCAAAGCAAGCCAACAGCCTCCAGAGCTGCATTAGGCAGAGTGTTGCCAGCAGGTCGAGGGAGGTGATATTTCCCCTCTGCTCACCCTTGGTGAGATACACCCAGAGCGCTGGGTAAGTTTATGGTCTCCACAGAACAAGAGACACATGGACATATTAGAGCAAGTCCTGTGAAGGCCCGCAAGCACGACTGAGAGATTGGAGCACCTGTCTTACCAGGAGAGTCCAAGAGAGCTGGGACTGTTCAGCTTGGAAAAGAGCAAGCTCAGGGGTATCTTACCCATTTACCTGATGGGGGTAGTAAATAAGACAGAAATAGACTGTTCTCAGTGGTGCCCAGTGACATGACAAGAGCCAATTGCATAAATTGAAATACAGGAAATTCCATTTGAATGTTATAAAAAACAAAGAAACAAGCAAAACCCAGAAAACTTTTTTGATTGTAACAGTGATTGGACACTGGAACAGGTTGCCCAAAGAGGTTGTGGTGTCACTGCTTTGAAGATATTCAAAACCTGACAACACATGGCTCGGAGTAACCTGCTGTAGCCGACCCTGACCATGGACTTTGGGCTAAATGATTCTCATTTCACCTTCTTAACTGTTCTGTGATTCTGTGAATGTGTGGTTTGATGGGGTCCAGTATCCATGCTTTATACCTAGTTATCCTAAAGCACACCTTCTTAGGCTAAACCTAAAAGGGATTAATCAAATGTAAACTCTTTATTGTAATAAATTAGGTGAATTTTATATCCTTTAGGTAGAAATAAGCACCACTGAATTTTAGAATTGGATGGTATCTGTCCTAATGGTACTTGTTTCTTGCCATTGACTGTTCTGGCTATCTATGGTGACTAGTCAGATATCTGTACTACAGGTGTTTAAAGTTAGGCAAGATGAAATTGTGTGTCTATTGCATGTATTAGCTTTACTGCAACTACAAAACCCCTATTACTTTCAACTCCAACAGATGTGAAAAAGTAATGTTTTACCTAGCTACAAACCTCTGCTTTCACGCATCATTGAAAACAATGACATCAACAATGTTATGAAGCATAATTCTCAAAGTAAAACTCCATTATATCATGGACATGTCTATTAATATGACATAAAAGTAGATAAGACAAGATCAATACTTTTCAAATTTTGACATAAGTTGTTCCGTAATTTGAACTATATGTATTCATGTAGTTTGAAAACAAGAACTGTAAGGAATATTTTATTTAATTTCGTATTCCTATGTTTTAAGAATGATTAGGTAAATCACCAATTAATTATTTTTTTAATAAATGCAGATGCTCTTTTTAAATTCCTTTTTTATTACTCCATGTTACCAGAATGGCATTGTTATGCTAAATATCATTCTAATGATACCTTTAAAACAAATTCTCCCAGTTCAACAAAATGAAATGTAATTTGTAATTTGTGTAATTTCAGAAAGTTTAAATTTCTAATTATTGCAGATAAGTAGTAAATACCCAAATATTTCCTTCAGCCATATGCACAAAAGAGAAGATTAGAAAATTTGTTACTTTCCTACTCACAGACAAGTAATAGTTTTTGCTTTAATCTACCCTCAGTCTAACATCAATGCTATTAATACATACCCGCTCAATATATTAATATATGCCCACTTTTGGTGAATCAATTTTTCTGTACTAATGAGACTTGCTAACTTTTCTCTTAAGGTTCATCTGCTAATCTGTATAAAATCTCTACTAGATGCCAAGAATGTAACTTGGCCGCACCATATATTTTGTTCCCATTTCTGAAATCCTGCTGTAATTCAAAAGAGATGATAAATCTTTCAGGAAATACTATGTTTTGACCTTGTAACTTGTAACTCGAGCTTGTAACTCCCTTATAATTAAGTTGCGTCCCTAGTAAGACAAAGAGTTTGTGGAACAACCAAGTAGGATTTACTCTACTACTGACTGTTGGCAGTGTGGCTGTAGGACTGATCCTGAGACAGATGACAAAATCCCACAACATAAGCATATAGAATAAAATGCCAATAGAATAAGAGCACTGCCAGAAAACAAGGCAATGGAAACATAGCTTTACAGGGACAAAATATCAGAAGCGCTAACCTGAAAATAATCAGAGAGCACACCTCCACTGTGCTTTACCTGACTGGGGACCACTCTGCAGCACCCACTGGGGGAACAGGGCCTGGCTGGGGATGCTGACTGGGGCCGGTTCAGAGCCCTACAACTGCCTGGCAAGGCCATGGTGATGGAGAGGATCAAGGTCTGGCTGGGCAGAGAAGAACCAGAACTTCTTGAGAATTCAGTGGAAGGCAGAGAGCTGTTCAGTTCAGTGTGCAGGACAGACGTGAATTTCGGACATTTGTGAGAATCCTTGTTCACGGACAGAGTAACAATTTTTTTCTAGATAGCTTTACTCCATGTAAAATCCACATGTTTATACATTTTCCCCCTTCTTCTCTGTAATACACTGAGTCGATAATTATCTTTTTGAATATGTTGTAGTGAAAAAATATACAATGGAACAGCAAATTTTTTTTTTTTTTTTTAATTTTGCAAGGGAGGGCATTATTAACATATTCATCTGCTTTAGGCAAGAGGCAGAGTAGTAGGGAAAAAATCATTACAATGAGGCATAGAAGTTAATGATGTCCTATATTGATTGCACTGTTACAAATGAGAGATTTTGGTGGAGAAGTTAAAAATAAAGGACTAATCCAAAATCTTTCTGGTAATAATCATGAGTAATTCCATATCAGACTGTAGTACTAAAGCTCACTACTATGTATAAATTATGATGCACGCAGTATTACTTCAAAAGGATCAATTAAAACAATTATACAATCGCTCCATTGTAACTTCCCTGCTGGTCTGCTGATAATGTAATGAATGTTTTCAATATTCCATTTAAGCTAAGGGAATTAAAGTGATTGGAATATAAGGTTGATTATACAGTTATAATAAAATCCTATAAAGCTGCATTTTAGCACATTTACTTACATATACTTTCTTTTAACTATGTGCCATAGCCCTAATAGTTGTTTCTTCTAGCACAGCCTTAAGAGTCTCTCTCTGAGATGGATATAGACCAGATTTTTCAACAAAAAATGATTTTTCTTAAGTACCAGAAAAATAAAATACAATTGACCTTGATTTTCAATGTTACTTTTGAGTAGTCTAAACAGTTATTATTAGCAGTTTTGAATCACTGGATCCTGTCTGTGTAAAATCCAGTTTAACACACATATAATGTAATATCTATTTAATCTCTAATAAACTTGTATGAAAATGTACCCTTTATTATCAAGTAAAACACAGAGAGTTCCACTTCAAAACAAATGAGACTTGTATTTTAAAAACAGTCATTACAAAAACTATTCTAACCAAAGAAATATTTCTCTCTGAAATGTGATACAATGAACCCTCTAATTTTAATGGGGAAAGACCAGTTTATTTCCTATTACTTCTTATGTTCTAAAATTGAACAAAATATTCATTTTTAGCAATTATCTCTAGGAAAATAAAAATCATATCAGCTTCATGTTAATTATTCTAAATTTAAATGTGAACACTCCAATCTGTTTATAAAAATTAATTTGTATGGACTATAAAGTAATTTGAAATCTCCCAATTAAAAATGGTTTCACAAAGAACCCTTAATACAGGGAATATTCCAAATGTTTTCTTCTATCCTCCTAGCTGTCCCAGAATGTTTTCTAATAACTAATGTCCAAAGATTTCCTGGTCTGGATAATAACTTTTGTTGGACCTGTGAGAGAAATTTCATATAGAAAACAATATGAAGATTTAGTGTCTGAAGAAGCTAGACACTTTTCAACTATGGTTGCCATATTTCCAACGATAAAAGCTTTGCATAATTATAATAGGGAGCTGAAAGTTGAGAAGTATCTATCAATTCATTTTGAAACATTTTTTAGATCTCCTTGTTTCTTTCAAAGTGGCAGACTTTGATGCTTTAACAAAAGTTTCCCCCTTGTTAGACCTGTAATTGCATGTACTCTGCTTCTTAAGTCCACCATATTGAAGACGCACGTGTTCTGCCAACAGGACAAAGAGCACAGGGTTATCCTTCATCCTGTTGTCTTTCTTTGTGTTTCTAGTCAAGGAAAGGGGATATACATGATCTGAAAGGGAGGCAGTGTTACCTTCTGTGTCTCTCCAGTCAAGAGTTCTTCTTAATGTCTGAGTGTTAATGCTCAAAGGTATTATTCAGAGAAGTAGCAACAACTCTTCCATTCAAGTTCTCTAAGATGTCTCCGGAGCAAAATAATTCAACACTGTCCCCTTCCCTTCCCAGAAATATATTTTTCTTTGTACTTAAAATGGCCTAAATGTGTTAGATTAGATGCAAATAGTTTTGTAAATATTTATGTAACTGCATTTAATAAGGAATGTGTCATATGATTTGCCCCATGTGTTTGTTTTTTTTTACATTATACTTGGTGTGTTGTTGTAGATTGAAAAACATCTAGACTGAAATGGGCTTTTATAAATTGGTGAAGCATAGAAGCGTTTCCTCCAGCCCTGTTACATTTAGTTTTGTTCAAGTCCATACAGTTGTCAGTCTGAAAACCAGTAGAGCAAGGACAAGAAGAGATGAAAGTGAGAGAAATAGTTTACTAAGCTTTCTTGAAGTTAGATAATCTCTCAAATAAATGGCAAACTTCCACCATGAACAGCTTTTTAGTAGTGTGGGTGACAAAGTATATCATGCAGGAATCACAACTGCAACCCACATTTTGGTACAATTTTATAGAGATTTACAAATGAACTTTAAACATACAGATTTCTCAGGGAATTCATGGAGAGTAGCTATGTAGTTACAGTTAAGGTGTCTGCCAGATCAATACCTAAGTGCCCATTAAAATGGATATTATATTAAACAAAAGAATTACACATAATATTATTTGGGAGGAAAGTAAATCAGCTTTCTCAAGAGATACAAGATCTTGTTAGGTCATGGATCATTCATTTCTATAGTTATCTTTTAAACTATTTGCAATTTCTTACTGCAGGCAGAAATCCTGGATGTGGTATCAAAGAATCCAGAAAGATAACAGCCTGAGATGATTTGGGGATATTTTAGTTTGTTGGCTGTCATCTGTGGTCTCCTTAGGGTCTCCTAGTTTCTTCTAGAAAAGAGGACATTTATCCAAGATCATTGTTTCTTTGGAAAAAAAAAGGGAGGAACAAACCAGATTTATTCTATCATTTTAAAGACAAATACAGCGAAAGTCCTGTACCTGGGAGAGCAGAGCCTCTGTGCTGGGAAGCTGTAGTGCAGAGAGGCTGGGGAGCAGCTCTGCAGTAAAGGCCCTGAGGCGGTGGTAGGCAGCAAGCTGAATGTGAGCCCATGGTGTATGCTGGTAACAAAGATGCCCAACAGCTCCTGGGGTGTATGGACAGTGGCACAACCTGTAGGTCAAAGGAAGGGTTTATCCCCTGATATGTGACACTTGTTGGACCACATCTAGGTACTACATTGATTTTTGGGCTCCAACACAGGAAAGACACAGACAAACTGGAGAAACCTCAGCAGAGGACCCCCAAAGCACTGGGGCTGGAGCACTCGCCCTATGAGGAGAGGCTGGGGGAGCTGGGCTGGGTCAGCCTGGAAAAAGGATGGATTTGGGGGCACCTAACAGCTCCCTGGCACATACAAGGGGTCATCAAAGAGATGGATATGGGCTCCTCACTGTGGTGCAGGATGGGAGGGTGAGGGTCAACAGGTTCAAGTTGAAACAAGAGATGTTCAGGCTGTGTATAAGGAAAAAAACTTTTTACTATGACGATAACCAAGCATTAGAAAAGATAACCCTGATAGGTTGTAGAATCTCTAAATTTCAGGCAATGATTTTTTATTTAAAATGTGTATTTTCCTCCGTAGAACATCAGTTCTCTATACATTATACCTATTTTTCCTTATAGTATATCAATTTATAAAATCAATTAAAATTAAAATATTTACAATATATTTTTATACTAAATCTAGCAAGATTTGTAAAGAGTAATTTCACTTGGAACAACAACTGAAGTCCATGCACTAAAAGTTTAATTTGTCCTTGTAGTCATTCTCAAATTATTTTGTGGTGGCATGGATTAGTGTTACTGAAATTAAATTAAGGTACGTATGAAAGGTAGTGTTAGTTCAAAGGTACCAGATTTTATTTTATTTGTACTCTCCCAAAGCACTTTGTGAGGTAATGGAGTACAACTTTGCCATAGCACTTGGAAAGATTTACTGACCTAAATATTTGACTTTTTAAATCCAAAATTTTTAAAAGATTCAGATACAGAGTAAGTATTCATAGCCAGAACATATAATAATTGTCAAAGGAATATCAATCTGTTTCTCAATATAATTTCCTTTCTAGTTTAGTCTCATGATAACTTCTGTTCTGTAGGTTTTCCACCTCGATGTGTAAAATTGTCCACTGGTTTACAAACTTAAGTTGTGAAGTTCTATTTCATATTAAAATGGAGACTATGCAGCTCAGTTTCAGCTGTAAGTGTAAAAGCGTGTTTAAATTCTGAACTTTATACCTTTTTTTTTTTTTTATTGGGTGATGCATTTCATTTTATGGCTCTGAGCTTTCTGAGGTCCTTGTGACTAATACTTTGCTTATAGCACACATTTAAACACTCAGAGTGTTTTTAAAATGATGAATTAGGGATACTCTCTGGTTAGTGCCTTTTTACCATCTAATTCTATGCATTGCTAAGTTTCTTCTTCTTGTGCCTAATGTCAATATCAACACATGAAGACCAATGAAATTCTGGCAGTCATCCTGGGTTCTGAAATGGGCAGATGCTGCCAACTGAGGCAGATGTCAACACTTCTTTGACGTGGGGTATTTTTTCCCATACCCTGTGGCATATCATTTTAGTTGTGTTAATTTACTTTAAAATACAATACAAATAGTTCAGCACATAAAACAAATGTCCAGCGCAAGATGGTATCAGATAAATATTTGGACATTAAAAAACTGTTCATGAAGCAAAAATAATCTGTTTGATCTATTAATAATGAGAACCTGCTCTTTGATCTTTTCTGTTCCTGTTACATCAGAGAAAACCATGAGATACAACATCTTGTGAAATGTGTCAGGTATTGCCAAAACAGCAAGCAAAGCACTTATAAACATAACCTTGAAAACAAAAATGTTAGGCAAAATCTAAATAGATTCAGTATCAAAATTTCACAGCTCAAAACAACAGTTCTCAATGTCTTCTGTCTCCCATGTTTTAAATCACATAGATGAAATGCTCATGAAAGCTAAAAATACTCCCATATAACAAGCAAACAAACAACCCCCCCAAAAAAAAACCCCAAACTCTGACAATGTCACCCTTTCATATTCATGCTAAAAATAATTTTTTTTTTTTTTTATTAGGAAAGGAAAATAATTCAGGATTCACCAAGCAGTATGATATTTTATGAGCTGTAGGCAGCTTGTCACTTGTGTGGCAGAACTGATAAAAAACTTTCCTTCCATAAACATTTCTTGAGATAGCAACTAAATACTTCACATCTGCTGCCATGTTTTGATTTTTCATCAGACTGACCAGGCACACACATCTGTCCTCTGTACTAGTAAAAACTGACTATTGATCTTGCAGCTGTGGGTCATCAGTACCTTGAGATAATACACCTGAAGTGCAGGTCCAAAATTAGCTCCACAGAAGAAAAGCAGCTAAGGGCAACAGAGATGTAACGCCAGTGACTTTTGTGAGACAGATTCACTGGATACAGTTAAGGAATAACATAATTACTTAACTGGAAATTTTACTGTAATACTCTTCATATATTAAAATTTTATGTGAAATGTCAAAATTACAACTTTATAGGTTTGCATTATTTTTAAGATGTCAGTTGCTACAAAAATAGTGTATTTTCACTATGCTTGTGCTAACGTGAAATAAAAGCAAGATGTCAAGCTACTGCATTTTTTTCCTGGATGGAAAGCCTGGTCATTTTTGCTCGTATGGTAACATCTCTCTCACCATAAGAAAACCATTTTGATTAAATCTATACTGTCCCAGTGACACATATGCACAAACTTATTGTTACATGGAACATTTTTATGTGTACTTCACTGGTCTTAAACTCCCTTAGGATATGGCTATATTTGGTACAATGGAGAAAAGCTGCCTGAAATGGTTTTGGAATAAGGAGCTATATGACTGGACTGCATCAGCATAACAAGTGCAAACCTGAGGATTTCTAGAACACAGTATTACATCATGTTGACCTGTCCTTTGTCTTATATCTATATACCAGGCTGAGGTGTAAGAAAGATTGGTACTAAAGAAAACAGAATGGATAAAAAAAAAATAAATTATTGAACACCTTAGGAATTTTACAATTGTAAATTAAACATACTCACTTTGTACCAAGGCAGATTAGGTGTGCTCACATGGTCTGTTTTATTCTGTTGACTCAGTTCTCCATATCACTGACCTCTAGCCAAACAGTTGCAATAAAACAGCTATGGACAAGGGGGAAGAGGCTGGTAGCAGCTTAAAACACCACCACGTTTCTGAACACAGTACCATAGTCTCTTTCTATCAACAAAAACTAGCATCAGAACTGGTTTCCGTTGAATTACAAAAGAGGTCAGTGTACTTCATGCAAGAAACATGCACATTTATGATCTGTCTTCTTTTTTCTAAAGAACGTTACTAAGATCTGTCGCATCTATTTCATTAAAGCTACAGTTTTAAAATGCCCAGTGGGTGTAAGATTAGCGTAACATAATTTCACTCAGCAACACCAGTGTGCCTTTTTTCATGCTCCAATTGTCTGTCACATTTCCCTTAAGACTGATAGAAAAAATGTCTGTCAAAACTTGGACATTCCTCAAAACAAACGATTCACATAAAAAATTGAATAATAATCAAGAGAATAGGTAGCATGGTTAACAACACTGAAGAATAAAGCAACATGTGAATATACCTCAAAAGGAAACTATAAGGGGAAAAATGGGTTGCACAAGAGTTAGTTTACATGAAATAGGTAAATAACCCCACCAATCATATAAGAGACTCAGAAACTGTAAATGCAGTATTGGAAGTTTTCCAGTTAGGGATATATAAATAACAATATCTCTTCTCTTTTATATGTCTTTCAAGTAATATCTAAAAATAATTCAAATCTGCATTGTATGAAACCTATATGTTGCACCTAATAGCTATATGTTATAGGGGGCAAATTAAAGACAAAAAAGAGCTCAAGGCTTAAGGTGCATTATGCATAAGAACATAATTCAGCTAGAATTTTTATTTGTTTATTTTTAGGACATTATCATTATACCTTGAACAAAGGTCCATATTTCTTTCATTTAATGTCACATTCTACAGAAAGACAGTGTCAGAAAGCAGAGGACTGGTGAAGTGCCTGTGATAGTGTACACTGCTGAAGAGACATATGCCTTCATTTTGCACTAATTGGAGTTTCCTAGAAGTGAAATTGTCTTCCTTGTAGAGATTATTTTCCTGTAGTGGACTGGGAACTTTTAGATATCATTATCTAAAAGTCAGAGATACTAAGCCATAGAAGGCTCGAAGAAGAACTTGGGATCGTGACTGGAAGTTTACCCTTATGTAGTTGCAAATCTGTAATCAACATCTTCATGATGGCTGCAAAGTTTTCAAATGATAGTTAGGTTGTAGCAATTTTGACCAGCCATTCTTTCTTCATGTTGGTCATGACTGAACCCTTTGACTTTTTGGTAGTAATACTAAGTACCGATACCCAGGAGTAGGCTTTTTGGGTTTTGCTTTATTTTTGCTCTGTTTTTTTAAGGAACTTTTAAATAGGCCATAGGAATCAAGCAACCTTTTGTCAGTAAAGAGCATATAATAACTGTTCAATAAAAAATGATGTATTGTTTAGACTGAACTGCAAACAAAATGCTAAGAATATATCAGGTAACGTAGGGGCCCACCAAGTTTGAATGAACAATGTTACTCTCCAGAATGAGAAGCTTACAGCTTCCTTAAATATGGTGTTAAACCTAGAAATGGGGTAGGATTCAGGAATTAGACTTTGGCAACAGCAAATTCAGATTTATGGCTGAAAGCTTTTGAGCAAGGATGCAACATTCTACAGGGTTTAGACTATAATCTTAGTTTTGTGTGAATGTAAAAGTTGTTTGGCAGCGTGGGCAATTTATTATATGGGCAATGAATTGCTGTTAACCTGGCAGTGTGGATTCAAAGTAGGAATGGGAAGAAAACACTTGAAGAACTTCATTCATTTCTAGAATGTAGATGAGCGCTGAAGCAAGCAAGGACATTAACTTCTGTTTCATTCTCAATTAAATACAGGATTCTAAAATAAGATTAGATCTGATGTCACCTGAGGATAAAAAACTGGGTTTGTAGAATTTTTCAGACCACATGGAGTACTGCTTAGCTATGATTTTGTTTTTAGTGTAACATCAACTCAAGTATCCACGTATGTCCACAGCCGCCTCCGAATTGAAGAAACCTGCCTGACAGCTGCAGTGATTTCTATGGTCCAAAGTCATTAGTATCCATTATTGCCTCACCTCAAGCCATCACACTTTCACTAGACAGAATTCAGACATCAACTATCTTCTAGTCATGTGTTTGTAAAGAAAGAATAAGTTGCCAGAGAGAAAATACTGAGATGGAAGTCTCACCTCAACAGGTGAAATCAGTATTGTTTGGAAGAGGACAAGTTGCTTGGGCTATAGGAATGCTAAGGAACATGCTAAGCATGCATAAAGCCCTGTTTAGTTTAGTGTAAGAGGTTAACTAATTTAGACTGGGTTTTTGGCTTGCATGTGTTAAACTAGATAAATTTTCCTTCAGAAGCGTGTGGTGGTCTTCAAAAGAGTGAAAGTGTAAAGTGTACCTGCAATCTGCAATAAGATGCTTTCAAATATCTTGACTTCACTGTTTTTCCACTAGTCATCTAAATTGGCTGCCTGTTCAGCACAGATCAATGATGATGAATTATATCAAATGGAGCAGCAGTTCTGTCACAAGAAAGCAGCCACTGGTTGCATATTGTATGACAAGTTTTATGGATGTGTTTTGCAAGTCCTGGGAATTCATACTGGATGGATGCAGGAAGGGTACAGAAAACAGCTCCAGGAATCTGTAGAATAAATGTTCAAAACTGAAATACATGACAGCATGAAAGGCAACCCAAGAACAAAACCAGCCTTAAATTGCTGGAGGTGGCTGTTCTGTTCTCCCCACAATTATGGATTTTGTATTCCCACTGTTATCCTCACACTTCAAACTGCAGCTTTCAAGAGATTTGGAATTCCTCTGTTCTTAGACAGTGTCTGAATAGTATCACAACTTTGCATTTAGATGTGATTTAAGCAAATAGGTTTTCAGGGAGTTGGTGAAGTGTTCCTAATCTGCTCTCAGGGAAGCTATGCAGTGACTGCACAGGAAAACTAAAATTTATTCCCTTACCCTTGTAGCTGCATCTTTTAGTGTGTTAGAATGGGCAACTCGATGATTTTTTGGACACTTGTTCATATTTTACTTGTCCTACTGAGAATTAAGCAATGTAAAACATGGTATCTTTTACTAACAAGTTGCATTCAGGGAAAAAAAAAAAAATAGAGGTCTGGCTTGGCAATAGAAGAGCAAATAATTTTCTATTTATACTGGACAGTTAACTATCCGCCCAAATTGCTACTCAAGCCAGTATCTGTGACTGGCTAGAATTATGGGTGTTGCTTGCCACTCTGCAACCATTCTTCTCTTATACTGTGAGCTATTGACCTATGATTTAAGATATAGAAACAATACTGCCTAGCCAATGGCAGTAATGTATAACATAAACCCAAAGCATTGGAGTCTTTCTCTAGCTGATGTTATTATTCTATAGAGACTCCAATTAATATTTAACAAAATAGTTTCAAAAAGTGTGATAACTATAATCATTAGCTACACACAGACACTGTAACAAGTCTTTTAAAACTTCTCCTTTTTCAGTCCAGAAAAATTGCCAAAGGCCAAAAAGTTCTCTTCACTTTCATGAGTAAAATTAATATAAAGTTAATCAGAAAATGTCTTAAAAGACACTTTAAAAATCAGCTGGCAATTCTGACTGTTATACTTTAAACAAGTACTTCCCTCTCTTCTACCATCTCCTCTTTGGATTTAGCCTTAATTTGTGAAATCTCTATTCCCACATACGTTGTGACTGAATGTGACCCTGCATTTCCGAAATCTTCTTTATCATAGAATCTGTATTCTGAATCAACTATTACACTGTTAGTAAAACACACTCAATGTTAAAAGTAGGTTGTGCACTGACATAGTTTTCTAGCATTTCAAATAGAACTGAGCAACAAAGATTAAACAGAACTTTATTAGCCATTGGGCTATATCCTAAGTTATTCTTTAGCTTACAAGAAACAAGCAAAAAACTGAAGAATGAAAAAAAGAATAGTCAAGAACATTATTGGGCTACACTTAGGTGTTGATTAATTTAACTGTAAAGCACTGAAATCATACAGAGTTATCACTTTTAGCCATGTTCCTATTTAACTAGCTTCTATGAAAATATAAAGTGTTTAAAAAAGAATCATGTGCATTATGGAACACTGTGATCTTGGTACGTTGAATATTCTGGACTGTCAGGAAGTGTGTCAATCTGTTCCATGACAATTTTCAATCATTGAATAATGTTTAAATATATTAAAAAAAAACAACCAAAACCCAACCACTAATGAAAACTTAAATGCACTAATTGTATTTACTTATTTATATTACATCATCATCTCAGGGTCTCAGTTAAAGACTTGAGCTGTAATGTAGTAAGTTCTATATGAACAAATCAAGACAACAGTACCTGTCCCAGACACCTTTTCACTCTTGTACACTAGCTGACTTCTACCACTGTAAGAAATATCCCCAAAAAATGAGAATTAAAAAATCTGTAGAGATTTTACTTTATCACAGCAATTTAAGGTGTAGCACTTATATGTGGTTATTACTGCTACTAGTCATATTTTTTCAACCTCTAAAATCTTAGATGTCTCATAATGCTGAGAAAGAACAGTCTGTGCACAAATGAAACAGGGATTGGATTATGGTCCAAATTTGAAAACGACAAGGCCTGAAACTTTCATTTACACAAAACCACTCTGGGCATGTGGAGTCAGGCATCAGTTCACATTATTCTCATTGCAGATTCAGGATCTTATTAAAAGCATGATTAGATATAATTGATTAACTTCTTTCCTCTCCTGTCTACTTTAACTCTATTTCTTCACTAGAGAATTCATCAGAATTCTCATTTTGGAAAACAGCTGGTGGGTCAAAATTAAAAGAAAATCACATAGTCATCAAAGTCAAGGCCTCATTCTTGTAAAAGAAAAAAAAAATCTAATTTTGTTAAATAAACTTTGTGGGAAATGTCCTCATTTTTAAAGTTTGGAATTTAAAATAAAATTAATTTAAATAATTTTTTTTTTTTAAACACTGAACTCTCAGATTTGTGTTTTTAAGTTTTTAACTTAACTACAACAATTGTGAATATAAAGGAAAAATTTTGAAACTATATCTGGGATTTAAAAAGAAACATAAACAAGAACTACCTTCTAGACAAATTGCTTTAAAAATCCACATCTTAAGTCTTCTATAAAAAGCTGCAAAAAAGCTAAACCAATATGACTACATAATAATCATTCTGGGCTATAGTTGAAGATATTTCTAAATTTATAAAATTAATCAATTTCCTTCAAATATCTTAGCAAAAATTCTTCTTGAAAGAAACTTGTGCTGTGATATTTCACTTCAAATAAAAGGATAAAGAATAGCTTGTTATTTCAAGATATAAACCATACAAAATCAAAAGGAAATATTTTATTAATCTAAGTGAAATTCACATGTACTAAAACCAGGCGTTATTGACCTGCCTTCCAAAGTTTTTTCATGCATTTTCTCTATATCAGAAACAGGACTATCTAAATATTTAAAGTATAAAAACTGTGAGAAAACAGACATGTTTATTTTAAAATACATTGGAAAAGATAACAACATACAGCCTTTACACAAAATTCACCTGCAGCCCAATACCCCAGACCCGATGAAGATCACATGGTATTACAGCATGCAGAGACTAATTTTCCATGGAGATTGGTATTTGGTGTTGAAAATATTCTGCAATGATTTGCAAAATCGCCTAAATGCAAGTAACTTGCTCACTACACAGCCCTTGAGACAAGAACCATCCAAATCACATGACACAGAAAAGACATTAGGCTGGTCTAACCACAGAAGGTAGGCATCTGATATTAGAAAACAAGAGGGTTTCCAACCACTAGGAGTCAAAATTAAAAAAAAACAAAAAAACAACCACAAACAACAAAGTGCAATGTAAAATGAGTGATGCTAGGCTGTATGTTTAACAAGGCACATCCGAGCACGACTCAAAGCTGACTTGACCAAATTCACCTTCTATACTACCCCAGTAACAAAATAAAGTACCTTCACTACTTGAATAGTGTATTGGTTAACTCCAGTCCAGAATTTCCCATGAAAACTTTATGCATTAAATGACTGCAAAAGTGCTTAATGCCACCTGGCGCATTTATTAAACAATTAACAATGATTTTGATTTTCATAAAATAGGGGAAGTACACGGTTTCCACAATCAGTATAAGTTATACTGAGGTGTTCTGAAAAACAAGTTCAGTTTTTGAATGATTATATTTTCTTAGCTGTTCTTCATTATTTGCTGTATCTGAACACCCCGTCAAGATTGTTTCGAGATTGACTGATGATCAACAAATTACAGTGATCTAGCTGGCAAGATGAAAAAAATTAATAAAGCCTCCATACAAGCAGAAGCATGTAGCTATTATGCCAAGCAGAGCTGAAAAAATGAACTTGTTACTGAAAAGTATTCAGCAAGTGTTCTCTTGCTCTGCCACTGCATATTTGTGGAATGGTCAGTCCATTAAAACACAAAACCAGCATCAGTTGTCTCCCTTACTGTTTTAACAACTACTTTACATACCAGTTATACAGGTAGAAAACAGATTTTCTGGAAGCCTGCAAAATGACACAATAGGTATGATTTTATGTATCCTTTCCAACTAACAGTTCTCTACTGGGAACTGAAAGGAAGAAATGAAACTGCGCTGACTGTGTTTCCCCACACAGCCTTCATAGCAAACAATGAAACCTTGTGACTGATGATAACAAAAGCTTCCAATGCATTTGAAAAATTACCATAAATTCCACAGGACCACTAAACCATTAAATCATTAACCATTACAACCAGTTAATCTCTATATTGTGTCCAGGTTGTAAAGCTAATTTGAAATAGAAAACAATGAGGGTACCAGATAATAAATTCTCTTAATACTTCCCCCTCATAAAGGCTGGGGGGGAGGGGAAGAGAGAGAGAGGAATAAGAAAAAAACGTCACAGTAGTGAAATAACCCAATACTGAGACATTTTCAAATGCAAAAGCTTGACAGTGCGATAATGTCTTTGTGAGAAGTTGGGATCTCTGGTCCATCAGTTAGGAAGACATCGGTGATCAACCTACAGGCTTAATTGTCCCCTTTTGGTTTTACTTGTCATCTTGGATTTACTTTACAAAAGCCGTCTCAGAAGTAACAGCCTGAAAAGATGATCTCAGCTCATCGCTCACAATTTAGCAATGAGAGTAGAGTCCATCCAGAAACTAATAGAAATAAGTGGATCTAAAGTCACCCCTTTAGTATATAGAACCTACATGTCAAAGGGTAGACTTCAACATCAGTAGATGTAAGCTGTTTTAAAAGAAGTCAAAGACTACACACCAAAAGCTATTTACCCTTTTAAGGCATAGTTGTTGGAATTCACCATCAATTGTGGGTTACATTTCCTCTGTATGAAACTTTATCAAAAGAAATGTTTAAAACTATTACTTGAAAAAATGTCTAAATATTTTTTAAAAGGGTTAAACAATGTTAAATAACTAAAATGCAATTGACTTGACTTTCACACAGTAGTAACCTGTAGCTTTTACTTATTGGGATCAGGTTATCCACTGGATAGTGCAACAAGGCAAAAACATAAGGGTAAAGAGTCTGAGAGCTGGGACTGGTCAGCCTGTAGGAGGGAAGGCTCAGGGGGATCTTATCCATTTGTATAAATACCTGATGGAGGAAATGAAGAAAAAGGAGCCAATAGTGCCCAGTGACAGGATGAGAGGCAATGGAGAAAAACTGAGATTCAGGAAATTCAATTTAAACATAAGAAAACACTTTTTTGGGGGTTGTTTTTTTTGTTTTCTTTTTGGTTTGCTTTTTTTTATGTGGTTGTTTTTTTTTTTTTTTCCACTGTGAGGATGGTGAAACACTGGAACAGGTTGCCTGGGGAGGTTGTAGAGCCTCTGTCCTTGGAGAGAATCAAAAACTGACAGGACAAGGCCCTGGGCAACTGGCTCTAGGTGGTCCTGGGTAACCTGCTCTGGCTCACCCTGCTCTGGGCAAGGGGTTGGACTTAACCATCTCAGAAGTACCTTCTAGCCTCAGCCAGGCTGTGTGACTTTTTGAAAGCCATCCATCTGTCAGTCCATCACTGTTCCTAACAGCAAAGCAGAATCCTGTGATGGAAGCCACATGAAAAATAAAGGACTGAAAAATAAAGGACTGCTAGGCAAAAAAACAAGTTTGCTAAAGGTCGGGGTTGTAGGTGCTTGGAGATGTTTAACTGCCTTTAAGGATCTCATTGCCCTCTTGTGTCTTTGTGATTTTGCTCTTTTGTGCATACTTAGCAAAGGCTCCCTAATATGAAATAAAATTAATTATTCAGTTCAAGTGTCTTATACTACAACATAACACTGTTTTTAAATGTAGAAGAAATATTTTATATTAACTTATTTGTATGAATTAAAAAAAATATGGACACCTAATTTTGTTGTAGGTTTTCTTTTAATATTAACATACAGTTTCTTCAAATGCCATTTCTTCCTCTCTTCATCTTCTTCAGAGGTCAGCTAGGGTTTTTTTGGTTTGGTTTGTTATTTTACAAGATAGTCTAGAAAGTATTTTTTTTCAGACTCTAGAAGAGTCACATCCTTTAAAGGAAGTGTTCAAATTAGATAGCTGTTAAATTGGGGCAATTATATGCTTTGTTACTCTACTGATTTGAGTAACGAAAGATAGCATAATTTTTACACTGTGAGTGAAAATACTAAATATCCAACCAATTTCTGCTACTTCATTTAATAATAATGAATTTTCACAATGAGAGTAATTTATTCTTATAAAATGTCATTCTACTAATTAAGAAAAAATATAATTTTCAGTGTTAGAACAAAGCAAATACCACAAATTAATCAAAGACTACTAATAAATCTTTCATTGTTGCATAGTCGAACACACTAATATTAAATGCATGTACACACAGAGATCATTTTTTATTCATTTGTTAGAGGAGAACTAAGAAGACACTTCACTAAAGCTTTCCCGGAGATTTCAAAGAATATTTCTCTCCATTCCTTTCCCTTTTTTTCAAGATTGGTGATACATCTTTTTTTTTTTTTTTTTTTTTTTTTTTTCTGACTTAAAGGTTAGCTGGAGGTTTTGGAAGTGACAGTGTACTAGATCACAGAACATTATGTTCAAATACACTAGAGTCTAAATTCTACTTGTTTCATTTTGCACAAATGGCCATGCATCATTAAAAACAAAAAAAAATCATAAACAAACACAAGTTATTTAACTCTGGTAGAAGGCATGTATCAGACTTATGTATGGACATAAAAAAATACATTCAAAAGAAACATTTTTTGCTATTGTCTATTGGAAATTTTAGACCTGTTCCTACCATCACTTATGAATGAAAATAAATTACATGAGCGGATTCTCAGTAAGTCTTCTGTAAATGATATCATTGATGTGCTTTCTGAGATTGAGTCCTTATTAGCAGAGAGATTTTAACTTGGCAAGGTGTCAAATTATTTTGTGGTTTAATATATGAAGTACCTAATTCTTGATTGTTTTGATGGTTCTTTCTGATAGCTAAAAAGCAAAATTTCTTGTGTCTGTGAGTTTTCATAAACAACAGTAACTGTAACTCTCTGTAACTTGGATGTCAAAACTTCCTTTTTTCAAATCAATATTCCATTTAAAATACAAATATTATACCACACCGTTAAACTTCCAAGAAAGTGATTTCTATTGTTTGCAGTGCTCTGCATGAAGACTTATGTTTACCCCAAACCCCATAAAAAAAGAGAGTTCATCATCATATCATTATCAAAGAAAGCTGGGCAGTCATTTGGCAGTTCATTATTTGATCAATTTCATCATACTTTCATTGAAATAACAAAACTGATACCTCTGGCCAAGTTTGCAGAGTCATGGAAATATTTATTCAATCCATTATACTCATTTTATTTGAGAGACAGACAGTCTTTTATCAGTGGTGCCCAGTGACAAGATGAGAGGCAGTAGGCACAAACTGAAATGCAAGAAATTCCAGTTAAACATACGAAAAAACTCTTCTACTGTGAGGGTGGTGAAACACATGAACAGGTTGCCCAGGGAGGTTGTGGAGTCTCCATCCTTGGAGTTATTCAAACCACATGTGAACATGGTCCTGAGCAACCTACTCTAGCTGACCCTGCTCTGAGAAGGAGTTTGGACTTGACCATCCTAGAGGTGTCTTTCAGCCTCAATCATTCTGTGAGACTGTGGTTCTGTGGCAAAATATTTCCGTTTTGGAAAGCTGTATGCAATGTAGCTCTTCTAAGGTAATGGACATATATGATATTATTTCCCCTGGATTCAGATGTCTAAAACGAAGCCGAATTTCAGATAACTTTTTCCCATTATGGATAGAAAGAAACGGACACCTCTGGAGGCATGTAAGGCATTACATAAATTGTTCCATTTTAGTATGAGGTGGATTTTTCTCTAGCAGGGACTCTTGCTCCAATTTTTAGTTTGTTACAGTAAGTGATACCACTGAAATAGTTCAGAACAAAAAGCTTCATGATCTGCCAGTTTCTATGAAAGGAGTGAAGCCACAAAAGGAATGCTTCTTATTATCTGCTCAAAACACTAGGCACAGCAACACTCAGAAGACCATAAGGATGGCCGGCAGGGTATTTTCACAGGCTTATGTAACCCACAATCCTGCCTCCAGGAGGGTCATGAAAAGATGCCTAGGGAGGAAGGAGGAATGTAAGGCTAGGACAAGTGTATATTATTTCCCCTTACGTGGTTCAGTTCCAAATATTTTTGGTTTTGGGGATTTCCTGAGCTGACTTCCCAGCCAGTTCTCTGACTTCTCAGTGAATTTGTCCTTCATGATTTTTTCCAGTCTGTCTTTTAAACCATGTAATCTTTCAACATCCGTAACATCCCTTGCCAAGGAAACGCACAGCTAAACTTTCCATTGTCTCTTTTGAATAAATAATCGTGTGGACATAAAATTTTAAAATAAGTACTAGAAAATCATTTAAGATGTACTAAAATTGATTTTTAAGAAAGAAAAAGTACAAGGTTATTTTTTTAAAGATTTTTTACCCTTTCCTTTTCCTTGTAAGAAGCTCAAATACCTGCCATCCAAAAATGTATCATCTGTACCAGGAGTATGGGTCTCTGCTTAGAACTACGTGTAGTCTCTGGAAAATACCACCCACCCTCTTACTCATTGGAAGCTTACAATAAAACAATTTTTCTGAGGGAAGAAACAGATGTTTTTCCAGTACTTCCTTTCCTTAAAATCTAAGTCTGAGGGGTTAGGACAGTGTTATTCCAATTTTCATTGTCTGTACTGTCACTAAAGACTAAGACCCCCACTGATCACCTCTATCATATGGAATTCCTCTTCCTTTTTTCCTTACAGGAAAGACAAACACCTTTCCTCTTTGTAACGCACTGGTTATTATCCACAGCATGGTGTCAGATGAAATTGTTTGATCCAGTATTATAAGCCTATCAACTTTGATCTAAAACTCTCTGGAATTTTTCACATACTCACTAGCTGCAAATATTTGCACAGGTATTGGTAGAGGTTTGAAGCAGTGAATCATAGAATCATAGAATCATTATGGCTGGAAAAGACCTTTAAGATCATCAAGTCCAACCATTATCTAATTCTAGAAGCCCACTTCTAAACCATGTCCTTGAGCACCATATCTAGACAGCTTTTAAATACATCCAAGGATGGCGATTCAACCACTTCCCTGGGCAGCTTGTTTCAGTGTTTGATAACCCTTTCACTGTAGAAGTTTTTCCTAATGTCTAACCTAGGCGCCCCTCCTCTCCCCGCCCCGGCACAACATGACACCATTTCCTCTTGTCCTATCGGTTGTAACTTATGAGAAGAGACCAACACCCCTCTCTCTACAATATCCTTTCAGGTAGTTGTAGAGAGCAATAAGGTCTCCCCTCAGCCTCATTTTCTTCAGACTAAACAACCCCAGTTCCCCCAGCCGCTACTCATCAGACTTGTTCTCAAGACCTTTCACCAGCTTCATTGCCCTTCTCTGGACCCTTTCCAGCACTTCAATGTCCTTCTTATACTGTGGTGCCCAAAACTGAACACAGTCCTCAAGATGAAGCCTCACCAGTGCTGAGTACAGTGGGACAATCACTTCCCTAGCCCTGCTGGCTACACTATTCCTGATGCAGGCTATGATGTCATTGGCCTGGGTCCACTGCTGGCTCAATGGACAGTTACCCCAAAGAGAAATTACACTGAGGTGTGGTAAAGGTTGTTCACATGATTAATGATCAAATGATATGTTATAATGGGATAAGGATGAACTTGGGGACACCTAGGGATGAAATTTGGGGATTCCTCAAAAAAAGACTCATACAAGCATCACTGATTCTTGAGACTCTTCAAAGACTGGCTCAACACAGCTTGATGTACAGGATAAGAACAGCAGATTAACAACAAGCTGTGACCCAACTCTCCCGATATATATGACCAACTCCTGATCAGAGGATATACCTGTTGTCAGACAGATCTTACCTTAGGGAAATCATGGGTTATTTGTTTTCACTACTTTCAATGTTTTATATTTTGTGATGTTTAAAGGCAGAAAAAGCTCCTAATAGCAGTAAATTGCTTGCTTAAACTGAGATTGGTAAAAATTGTTTCACCTGCAACTTACCCTTATACTTGGTTTCAAGGCAAACTAATATTAATTAAAGCACTTAAAATTTTTAAGTGGTACATACATCTGATTTGGTTATGGAAAACTTCATCACGGTCACTTTAACTAGAACACAGAGGCAAAAAATGATACATGGAATTTCAGATGGGGACAAGAGATAAAAGAGACACTGGTGAAGGTGAGGGATTACAGACAGTTTCAATAACTGCTTCCCCCCCCCCTCCCCCCTGACCCAGGGATTGCAAAACAAATTATTTTTTTGAATGAAAGGTCTTCTTTTACAGAGAAAAAAGTGGATGAAAAACTGTGAAAAAAAAAAAAAGTGGCTGTGAGTCATTTGGGAAGATGCAAGTCATTATAAGAAATCACTGCCATTTAGCTTAAAGAGAAAATCACACTGCTGCCTGTACATTACCTGTGTTAAACAGAGGACCTTTTTTTTTTTTCCAGAAACCAGAATCCGACAAATTTTAATAATGCAAAATTTCCAGAGACTTTCTTGCAATAATTCTGTCTCATCTGTGTATCCTTGTTAAAGTCTGGTGCACACCTGAAAGTAAATAAAATCCCCAACTTGACAATGCAGGAAAAAACTGAAAGTGAATCCTAAAGAAAACTAACCTGCAAATAGTTAATTGTAAGAAATCAGATCAAGGAGAACAGAAGTGTAAGAACAGTTCCAAATGAGAAACCCTGGCAATAAAATCCTAGCAGTGCAACATCCTAAATTTACCGGTGTGCGATATTGGAATTATAGCTATTATTGCTGTTTAGCTATTAATGGACAGGCTTCTGTGCTTGCCATGGAGCTTTCTTGCCTTACTCTATATTAGAGTCTTCTGCTTGTTAGTGGCTGCTTTTTGCTTTCGCTGGTTGCTGTACTGCTATACCACTTATCATCTTACTCTGCTGTAGCTGGGAACATTTTGATAACAGTGATGGCGATGCATCTGGACTGGCAGATGGCCAGGACATCACTGCTGTTTCTGTGCTGCCATACTGAACAGGCTGGAACTCCAGTGTGAGCTTGAGTTGAAGGGACTGTGACCTGTGGTTGTGTCCACATGGGAGCAGGAAACACCAAAGCGTCTGTGCCCATGGGTAACTCCACAACAAAGCAGGTACATCTTGAAGCGTCTGTGGCCTTGTTTATGTCTGTGTCACAGCAGTTGTACCTCTGAAGGGACAGTGGCCCATGGATAAGTCCATACTGGAGAAGATACACCTCAAAGCACCTGTGGCTGTGGATAAGTCCGTACAGGTACACCTTGAAGCATCCGTGGCTGTACATGAGGTAATGCTGGAATACTTCAAAGTGTGTGGCCGTGGATAAGCCCACAACAGAGCAGGTACACCCGTATCGCAGCAATGGGTAAGGCCACATTGGAGCAGATTTACTGCTGAAGGGGCTGTGGCTGTGGGTAAGGCCACACTGGAGCAGGTATATCTCTGAAGGCCCATGGAGAAGGCCATGCTGGAACAGGTGCACCTCAAAGCAATTGTTGCTGTGGAAAAGTCTATGCTGCAGCCGGTATACCCCTGAAGACACTGTGGCTCATAGATAAGACTCCTCTTGGAGCAGGTACTAAGGGACTGCAGCCCTACGGGACTGCAGTCTGTGGATAAGTCCAGGCTGAAGCAGGGGCAAGGAGAGGAGTTCATTGCAAAGTTAAACCCAATTGTCTGGTCCAAAGGGACTGGGGGTGGAGATTGTAATGGAAATACCTTTAAAATGTTTTAACACGTGATTTGAGTTGCATGTTATAGGAATTAATATAGCAGGAAACACCTGAACACATGGAGGACAAACCTTACAAGAAGCAGTGAAAGTGCATCAGTGAACCAACCTGAGCTGGCTTTGGTGCCCAGAATCTCCATTCAACACATCACCTCTCCTTTCCCGAGTGACCATCATAAGAGATGGAGCCCCAAGTCATGAACTGAATTAACTCAGTGGACATGTTTTGGACTTCTGTGGACATTTTACAGACATTTTAGAGGGGTGGTCCATAGACTAGGGGAATCATATCTGCATATTATATCAAAGGATGGGACGGGTGGTTAATGAGAATGTGGGACCTGAGCATGACATAAATGGTATGGAAAAAGGGATGGAGAATGTGCTGGTTTTGGCTGGGATAGGGTTAATTTTCTTCATAGTAGCTAGTACGGGTCTATGCTTGGGATTTGTGCTGGAAACAGTGTTGAAGATATAGGGATGTTTTCATTATTGCTGAGCAGTGCTTACACAGAGTCAAGGCCTTCTCTGCTCCTCACACCACCCTGACAGTGAGTAGGCTGGGGGTGCACAAAAAATTGGGAGGTGACATAGCCAGGACAGAGGACCTCAACTGACCAAAGGGATATTCCATACTATATGACATCATGCTCGGCATATAAAGCCGGGGGAAGAAGGAAAGGGGGGGTGGGGGGGGTGGGGTGTTTGGAGTGATGGTGTTTGACTTCTGAAGTAACCGTTACGTTTGATGGAGACATGCTATCCTGGGGATGGCTGAACACCTGCCTGTGATGGGAAGCAGTGAACAAATGCCTCGTTTTGCTTTGTTTGTGTGTGCAGCTTTTACTTTACTTATTAAACCATCTTTATCTCAGTCCATGATTTTTCTCACTTTTGCGCTCCCAGTTCTCTCCCCCATTCCACTGGAAAAGAGTGAGTGAGTGGCTATGTGGTGCTTAGTTGCCGGCTGGAGTTCAAACATGATAGAAAGTCAGTTTCACCCAAAGACAGAGAAAACACATTTCAAGAAAATTCACATAAGGAAAGAATTAGATAACTGGGTGATATCAGAATATGCAACTCATTAATGTAAAATGCTTGCTTTGAAAGGATGTTAGGAGTTTGCTGCCAATTTCAGTTTTGCAGTGCAATGTTCCAGTTTTGAAAGAGCGGAAAAGAGTATTCATAGTACACATTGCTTCTTCATTTGCAGAACAGGATGTCATCACTTATTCTCTGTTTACGCTGGAATTATAAACATTATGGCATTTGTGATGAATAACATTTATGAACACTGCTGGAACATTACTTGTATTTTAACCCAGGAATGCTTTAATTTCAGAAGGTAAAGTGGTTTTTAATGCTTATTGACAGCACGTTTTTAAAGCAGTATGAATTATTGGGGTTAAAAGTACAGTAGACACACAGCTGACAGTCTCTAAATGAACACCTTCTATTAAGAAACACTAGGCTTTGACAGAATATAAAGATTTAGATTTCCTATGCTGATTTTTGACATTCCATCTTTCCAGTAGTCTTACTAATGTGATCACAATTTTCAGCCTAATTGCTTCTGACTATGATGTTACTATAAAGATATATTTGGGGTCATATACGTTGGGATTTACTTAAGGGTTCAGTTCATTTGTGTACACATGGGTGCCTGAAGTCATCCAAGCCACATGTATGGGTTATGTTCTGGGTTGGTGGCAGACATGTCTTCTGGATCAGGACACACAGTGTCTTTGTTTGGGAGAGAGATTCTTACCAATGGAGTCTGAAGAGTAATTGAACTAACCAAATGTAAATGCTTATTTCAGGAAGAAATATAGACTTTCACAACTACACTGTCATGGAACTTGGGTCTCTAGCTAATGTGTAAACACCTGTTTTATTAAAGCTAATATTTAAGTGACTGAATCCAGAGCTGCATGTGATCCATGTTTTTCACCAGAGCACAGAGAAACATTTACCAGATAAGTCAGGTGGTACGTGGTAGTATTTGTAAGGAAATAAGTTCAATATAGATATTTTTGTAATTTATGTTTCATGAAAACAAGTTCTTACTTATAAATTATATTAAATACTTAAAAACCAAACCAAAACCTAAAAGAATTAGTTAAGACTTTGAAGATTTCAGGCAATTTCACACAGTTGGTTACATGACAATATACAAATATCACTTATACATTGTCTGTGTACACAGAATGCACAGAATATAGGCACAATGAAAAGTTTTCTTTCTCTTTTTCTACAGAACAGATTGAACTTTTACAAGTTTCACAAGCTCAAAATTAGGTGACTTTCCTAATTTATCTCTCTTTTTGTTGTGTTTCCTCAGGAGTGGAGAACAGTAGCATAAAAAATGCGTTGGAATTCATGGATGTTTCAGATCCTGCTTTGCCCTGCCTTATTTTTACTACTTTAAACAGACATTTAAAGACATCTCAGTTACCTTTCTTCATCTTTTTCTTGCATGAAGGTACAAAATAGCAAAACTGCTACCCAGTTCCAGGTCTTATTTTCTTCTTGCATAAACTTTTCTCCCTCTGCAAAAAAAGAAAACAAAACACTGTTGTTCTTGTGCTATCACAAGGCACTCACTTTGAGAAGGTAGAAACAATTTTTAAAAAACATGAAACAAGATTGTCTTTTCCCAAGACATTTAGATGAATTTAATCTTCAATGAAAGAAGTAATGAAGTAATACTGGAAACATGGTAACAGTGAGGTCCAGTCCATGTTTTTTCTGTAATAAACTTAAGCAAGGTGCCTAAAAACATATAGATGTTAAAATTCACCTATGCATGCTGTGGTTGATTGCATTCTCAATCCTAAATTAAGTGCTCAAGACACCCCTTGAAGTATGTGAAAGAATTAGAGGTCTAACAAAATCTCAAAAAAAGTTCAGTAGCGAAGTGTCTTTGTGAGTGTTTTCACAGACAATGTTGAGACAGGTTTATATCCACAAATATTTCTTCATCAGGTCCATAGATGATGGCACACATTGACAGTAATGGTAATTGTTACTTTGGGGGAAAAAATAAAAAAAAAACAAATTGGGGAAAGATTAGAGGGAGACAGGGCAAAGAAAAAAAACAGTAATGCAAAGAGGAGACAAAATTCAAAGGGGAAGAGAAAGGAAAGCTCTCCCTAGTGTCCAGTGAGGAAGAGATGCAACAGTATTCCTAGGCAAGCATTTCTTGTTGGACCACTCTCCTCTCTAGCAAGTGGTTGACCATAAAGCTTTTTCTAGAATAACTAAGGTTTTCGTCAGGACTTGCCTAAACTCCCTAATGGTTGTTCCTGCTTATTAGTGCTAACTGCAACATGCTATGACAGAAGGTGGGAGGGGCAGGGTTTGGCATGCAAAAACACCTGCAAAACAAGGGATAGGAGAAAATGGAGAGGAAAGGCAACATGATTCTCAAACCAGTGGTAATCACTTCAACCAATGGCAACCTGACATAACAATATCAGAGTCTGTAGGTACAAGGCAGTAACAATATTAGCACAAGACCAGCAGCGCGAGAAAATAGGAAAACTACAGAGGCTTTGGAAAAGCCACACCAACTTACATGAAAGGTTACAAAGTTTAGAGGAAAGGCAGACTACAAAACTGCACATGGAAATTCTCAAGCATTACACAGGTTAAGACATTTAAGACACTCTGAGAAAACAAAGGAAAAAAAAAAAAAAAAGAAAGAAAAGAAAGGACCATAGCCTCCTGAACTTGAAGAACTGACCAAGCGAATGCATTCACCTCTGATGAGTGAGATACCTCCCTCTTCTTCCATCCTAAAATGTTGTTGCTTAGGTCTTCATAAAATCAGTTTCCCGAGTTCAAGTTCAACTGAGATTTTCCTAAGCCCATAGCAAAGTCAGACCTTTCCTGCCTTTTGGTTTGGAGCAAAGAGAAAGGTTAAAGATGTCTCATGAACAGTGATGGTAATTGCCAGGGTTCTTCACTTTTTTGTGTGTGCTGACTGCAAGAAACTTAGAATAAGAAATGGATTTGCTTAAAGGGGTAGGCAGCAGTTGAGCAGGGCTTGTCAATAGCTCAGTGATATCTAAAACATTGAGGTTAAGTGTCCAATAATATATCTGTATATTAATATACATATGACAGTACACATATGTATTGACACAGACCTCCAAAGGGTTAGTTTGTTTGTTTCAGGCAAATTTGAACATTCAAAAAAGTTTTGAAACCATAATTCAGAAAAAATTTTGCACAACAAAAATGAGAGAAAGGTAAAATCCTTAATTAGACAGCGAAATAGATATACCAACTATATGCCAAGATCTTACTACCTGCTGGAGTACAGATAAAAAATAAAATAATTATGGGAAATATACTGAGAGGTACTGAATTTGTCTTTTTTCTTAAAATTTGAGGAACAAATTTTATGCATTCTGTTAATCCCAAGCTATTGCCCAACTTCTTGAAAAACAGATATTTTTTTTCCACTTACTTCAGATAAACTTTTGAAAAAGCAGGCTCAGTAATAAGTAGATGCAACAGTCAACATACAAATTGCTAGCTAAAAAAAAGTGTCTGACTCTTCCTGTTTTTCATGCAGAGATGAATAGGATATTTAAGACATCATTACAGTGTGCTAGAACCTACCTTCCACAATGGTTCCCAGAAGAAAATAAGCAGTCTTGCACAGCTGACGGGAAACAAAGGAAAGAATTTCAGCACAAAGAACTGAGAGTACACTTCTAGACTCAGCCCTGGATCCATGTGTGGAGACAAAACAAGGAAGGCTGGACCTCTCCCAGGTCGGGTGTATGTGTATGATATATAATGCTTCTCTGAACACTTGTGAGTCCTATTTCTTCACATTCCACCTTTGTCAGCTGGTGATTGGGTTCTGGTGCCAGTACCTAGAATGAATTGCATAGTGTAAGCAAGGACTCACAATGAGTACAAATATTAGCAGGTAAGAAAACTGCTAGAAAAGCATAAAGCAGAGTCTTACTTTTGAGTACAGTTAGTAAGACATTTGGATGACATAATTTTGCATGGAAAGTAAAAACAGATTACAAACAACCACTGAGTTAACCGACAATGTCACTGCAGCATCTTTGTTGACTCAAAAATCTTGCTCATATTATTAGACACAAGGAATAGGTTAACTATTTGACAACAGAATTAGCCAAATCTATAAATAACTTTTTTTTTTTTTTTTTTAAAGTGTATACGGGGCACAGGTATTCTTACCATCATTTGAAATAAACTTTCATTACACAAAAATCTTATAGAACAATTAGAGCATGCTTTTGCTACATCGTCAGTCTGGGAGTAACCCCTACCATAGTTTCCAAAGAACATTCATTTCACTACTCTAAACCCCCTACAAACCAATCAGAAAATTAAGGAGCCTGGAAAAAAGCTCTTTGTGTGTCAGCAAAGACATACAGTTACTTTTGGAAGTATCAAAATTGCAGGGAGATATAAATCCTTATTATGTATAGGTACAAGATGTACAGATTTCTTTGTCAGATTACAAGGATCATTCTCTTGGAAGGAAAAGAGAACTAAAAAGAATTCATGCTAGCTGTGTCTTCTATTAATAAATGGTGTGCTGTTTCTGCCTATAATACCTCAAAAAGTACTGTATTGTTTATCAGCAGTTATAGTCTGCTTATGACCTGAAAGCATAAACATGTTAAAGTTCAAATTATAAAGACAAAATTGGATGACCTCAGCTGTATAGACCACTATATTTTTGAGATCATATCAAGTACTGATTTACACATCAAAATTTTACTTCTGTCTTTGGAACAGAGGAGACACAGTATAACTCGTGAAAAGGAGAAGCATGATTTTCTGATAAAACAATCTTCTGATAACATTTAGCCTGAAAAAGAAAAGTGCTGTAGTTCTGTCTCTGTTACAAAGTCAAGTCACTTAATCTCCTCGGTTGAGATTCACTTCCATTCTGCAACAGATTTATGCACCCTCAGAGACTGAGCTTGAGGAAATTAGTGATGCACAGACCTGAGTGAATTTACTCTCTTCTTTAGTTCCTTGTCTGAAAATCAGGAATAACAACTTCTCTACCTGCAAGAGGTAGATGTATTTTAATAGTATTCTTGATCCTTCACAAATTGCAGGTGTGGAGGCTGTATTCATAACATTCTTTGAGTAAGGTTTCTAGCAGTTCTGCTCCAAAACCACCCGAATAATTTCATATAGCAGATCCACTTATTTCAATGTGTAGCATAAAGTACCGCTTAATTACAGTTGTTTTATCTTGAGCCTGAACATCTCTAAGTTTTGGCTATGCATATAAGCGTGCTTCTCAGAGCATTTTTTATTACTATATTTTTCATATGTAAAATCTTCACCACTGTGCAGCTAACATAATGCAATAGCTCTCATACACACTTTTTCAGGTTGAAGTGATACAATTCAGTGTGTTTCTCTGTTCATGCTGAAGCATTGCTTGAACTATTGTAACTTACCGAACTTTAAATATTCCTTGTCTTCTCTGAGAACAATTCAAGGCCATCAGATAATGTGGCAGCCATTCATTTTGCAACAAAGCTTGTTGCTCAGTAGCATAGATGGAAGATTTAACACAAGAAACACTCCTAACATTCTTTAGAAGTACTAGCAGCCCGCTGCTGATATTTCCCTGAAATGAATGTGCTGTCTTTCTTTATTCATTATTCACTCCTTTTCCTTTTAACTGAAATCAGTTTGGGGTGGAGTGTGTGGGGGTAATAATAGAAAGAAAAGACAGTCTTCCCTTGGTAGGTCTTATTTCATCACTGACAGACTTTGACTCAAGCCTTTCTGTTACAGAATCTGATATTTTCCTTTTGATATTAACAGGATTTTTACTGTATACTTATTAAGTGTCCTTAATTCTAAACTTTTGACTTAACATTTCCCATGGACATGAATTCCGTAATCTGATTTTTTGCACAACAAACATATATTTGTTCTGTATTCACTATTTTTCAATGTATTAATTTATTCCTTTGCTTTCACATTTCACAAAATTTCCCCATCTACTAAATCTAGAACTCCTGCTTCCAGTCTTTATTCTGTTATCTTACTGAATTCATAGAATCAGAGCAAAATTTAGGTTCCACTCTTGCCCTCTCCCGGAAACCTCTTCCTATGCTTAACTATTCCTACCTTGAAGAATTTTTTTTCTTATGTCCAATCAAAATTTCCCTTTTTGTAATTAGTGTCCATTGTCTTCATGACCAAGTATATAATATTTGGTAGTTTCCCACAAATGGTAGCATAGATCAAATTGTCTTTAGATTGTTTATATGAGACTGCAGCATAAATCAGTAGCTGCCTGGTCTCTGCTGCTTCAAGACAGGATAGGCAGAACTGACCATTATGATTTCCTGTAATTTTACATGTGTAGGAGTTATGTCAAAGGAACTACATCTCTATTACTTGCTTTCCATCTAGTATCACACCGTTGGCATTTGTTTGTAATTTTTGTGCAACTGTCATGTAGTGCAGTTTCCTTTACTCCATGTTTATCCCCTGCAGTGTCTCCAGTCTGTCAATCTCTCTCTTGTAATGTAGGGCCCAAAAGTGAACACAGTATTCAAGAAGTGGTCTAACAAGTGCTAAGTAGAGGGAAATAATATCTTCCCTTCACCTTTTAGCTACTCTCTTGCTAATGCAGCCGGGCACAGAGTTAGCCTTCACTGTAGCAAGAGCTCAATGTTGACTCATGTTGAACTTGTCATTCACCAGGACCCTGAATTTCTCTTCAGCAAAGCTTCAGCCTATGATGTCTTTGCCCAGTCTGTATTGATGCATGGTGTTGTTCCATCCCCAGTGCAGAACCGGACATTCACTTTTGTTGGACTTCATGAGGCTCATGTTAGCTCATTTTTCCAGCTTGTAGGGCTGAATGGCAGTTCTGGTACTCAGTATGTTGATCCTTCCTAACAGTCTGCCCAGTTTAATTCATCTTTATGCTATTCAATTCAAAGGGGCAACATTTAATATAGCCATTGCTTCCTAGACTGTAGGACAATTTAAAACATTAACTAGACCTTCACTTTATGTTGACTATAGATTTGAGTGAGGACTAGTTGTAGGTAGTTCGTGCTATTTTATTTCCTAATAAGATTTTCTAGATATAAAATTATGTTAAAATATTTATTGTGTGTATATTGCTAGACCCAAAAGAGAGTAACCTAAATAACAACAGAACAAGAGATAAAATATTGGCTTACTGGAATAAAAGAACAAAAACCCCAACAAACATAAAAGCCAGATATTAAGAAAACCTGAGTGAAATGGGGCTAACTAATGACTGAGTAACAGAACAGAGATACGTGATTTTCTATGACATACATTAAAAATAATTTATTTTGGAAAAGTAGTCATATTTTACAGTAAAAGTTGAGCTGAGGCAAAAGTATAGGCATGTCTGATGTTTTGAGGTTTTTTCCTCTAAAAAAGGAAATATAATGAACTTATTTTGACTGAAAACTTCAGGCCTGGGGTCCAAAGAAAGACCCATATGCATCCTTGCTTTTACATTTTCTTATAAATTCCTGATGAACTACATTCAAAAAAGTTACAATAATCTCCTTTTTTTAAAATAAAAATAAAAAAAAAATGCCATATGCAAAGCTGCCATACTTAAATGAGTTAGTTTTTCTCAACAATAAAATGCCTTATGTTCAAAATCAATATTATGTTCAAAACCCTTCTATATGAAAAGGAATTTCAGGCTCTAGGATTAGAATTCAAAGCAAATTAGGCTTTATCTGATTTATTTACACAAGCACCAGTCTTTCCACTGGAACTGACAGTGAAGTCCACAGATTTTGTATGAGACAGAAGTGAACTTAAGTTTTACTTTTTTGTTTCAGAATAAGCACAATCAATCAAATCTTTTTTTTTTCTTTTTTTTTTTTTTTTTTCCTAAGTGCAACTGCCTCTTACAAGCTAAAGAAATTCCCTCTGAAAATTTCTTTTGATGGAAAGAAATGTAAAGCAAGTCAAACTGCTGGGCAGTCACCACTCTGCTAGAAGATAACTAGCTCATTTACTGACTTCCGTCCACATGCCTGCTGAAGCTTGCTGCTTCAGAACAGAGTACAGAAACTGCCTCTGATTCAGGATATCTCCACATACTCTTCCCCAGTATGAAATTTGTTTTGTAACTCAAAGACATATGAGATATGAGCTTTCCTAATGTGACTCTAGAAGTGTAAGTAAATACTTTTACAATTAAGATACCAGTCATACTTTTTAAAAGAATTGTTTTCAGGATAATATTATACATGGAAATAAGCAGTCAAACTTTCACAATTTGTACACGTCCAAAAGCAAGCACAAGTAAATACTCATAATCAGTAATAAAATGCTGCACATATTTCCTATACCTCCAGCTCTCTATTTCCTTGCCTCTCAAAAGGGACCAATTTACATTTCAGACAGTAGGCTTTCCTTGCTTCCCACAGCTCCTGGCAGAAGCAACAAATTTTCAGTCTGAATTAATGAAAGTAGCAAAGAAACAAATGCCGTTTAATCACTTTCTAATCCAGTGAGTCAAGGGTCATCACCACCATTTGAAACTTTACAGATATCTTTATTGCTAAAGTATGTTCTACGATAAAATAATTTACTTTGAAAGGTAACAGTTAATTTTGGATACCAAACACTGGAGTATTCTCTAATTCCTACAGGTTTTGTGCTACAATTTTAATCCAAAAAGCAAGCAAAAAAGACAACAGAAAATGGCTGTGGCTGTGTATTCAAAACGAAGCTGGCAAATTCCTTAAGATACACACAGAGAGTACAGAGCCTCTCGCCAAGCTTAGGACTTGGACAAACTGATTCCCCAAACTGTCATCCTTCCTAACATTTGTTCAGCTTTATTGACATCAGTGACTTTAGATGGTTTCTTTATTAGGCATTAATTAGATCTTCTCTGAGCAGAACAAAATGACACCATATGAAAATCGTAAGCAACAGCCTCCCTCTGCTCAGGCTCTGAACTGTGTTACAGGCTGCCCAGAGAGGTGGTGGAGTCTCCCACTCTGGAGACATTCAAAACCCACCTGGACACTGTCCTGTGCAACGTGCTGTAGGTGACCCTGCTCTGGCAGGGGGGTTGGACTAGATGATCTCCAGAGGTCCCTTCCAACCCTGACCATTCTGTGATTCTGTGATTCTGTGTCAACACCAGTTAAGGGGATCAGATGTTAAGAGCGGAAGAATTGGGGGTGGGGGGCTTGGGGGTGGGGACTGTGGAAATAAGATCCAGTGAAAGTGGGCCACAGATTTGTTGTATTTTGAAAAACATGTCACCTCATGTGTCACTTTACTGTTGCCTTTCTAAAAGATCTTTCAAACACTTTTTTTTTAAAGCCAGCTATTCACGTTCTTGTGACCCTAATGTACATTAGCGTTTCAGTATGGTGCTACTTTCTGCAGCTGGGGGGCAGGAGGATGAGACAACAGTCCTGAGAGACTCTTCTTTAGCAACACTGAATTCAAGATCCCTCAAACTCCTTTTCATTGTGCCACAAAGCACACATAGACAGTATCTGGGTGATACTATTGCTTTTTTCTCTGATTTTACATGTGTGCAGCGACTATTAGATAATGCAAAAGTGGTCTAGGAAAATGATATTTTGTGATGTTGGAAAAGTGCTCATTTTATGCAGTCAGAATAATCTCTTCTGCCATTGTATTTTAAGAATCCAGATGAATGACAGAAATATACAATACACAGTGTACAACATTTTGTAACATATATAATATGATACATAATGAATAACATATCATGCGTAGTATATAATACTCAGCATACAATATCATTTTAATATAATGAATGTAATATGATTTCATATGATACTTTAAATAATAATATTGGAACTCTTTTTTTCATATGGTTCTGTCTTTTTTCCATGTGCTTATATTGTTTTTAATGAAGGTAAAAGGAAATTTTCTTTAGCATTTCAAAGTACCGCTCAGTCTTATTGTCATCATTGAGCTAACTCTATTGTGCAGTTCACAGAGAAAGAAAAATATGTTTGTATTTTTGTTGACCTCGTATTTTCAGACTTCATTCCCACTTATTCACCTCTCACATAAACAGGATATATTCTGTCTACTGAAGGCAAAGGAGGAGTGATTACAGCACTGAGGAAAACCAAAACTAAATAAAATATTGAGACAGAAGCCACAGAATCCTTAATCACTCTGGATTGCATGTATACAAATATATGTGCCTTCCACCTTCACAGACTTAACTAGCCAACATATGAACAGACTGCTGAGTCCACAGCAAAACTGGTATCAGAGGAAAATCTATCCTCCTCTTCACCTCAAGAGGTCTTCAATAATGAAAAGCTTGAGGACTTCTGAAGTGTGTTGAATACAGTTATCCCCTGTGACCTGCCTTTTTGTTAAATCAAAGACAGAGCTTTCCTCTGTACAATTTAATTTATCTTCACACTTATAATTTTAAAAGCTTGAGCTAGAATTTAATTGGAATCAGTGCAACTTTAGTAATGCCACTGGTATCTGAAACAGAAGTATTTCATAACATAAAAGGATGATGTATTTTATTATATTATAAAAACCTTCTAAATTTAAATATTGCTTACATTCAGTCTGTGCTAATTTGGTCTTTAAATGATTTTCTGCAAGGCTTTCTTAAGAATCTAGGAAATGTTGTCTTATTTGACTAGATGTCTGTCTAAAGCCATATTTTAAAAGCCAAATATTGTTTCAATAGTAGTCGATATGATATGAACCAAATCAAGGTTAGAAAACCCCTTTAGAGGCAGGTAAAAAGTAATTTACCCTCATAAGGAGTTTCCTCTTTGACCAGCCAAATGGCTGGATTATGATTTAAAGAACAGTTTCATATTTCTTAAAAAACTGTATAAAATATTACTTTACTATCAAAAAAAGTTTAATTATCTTTAAATCCTTCTAATTTCTTTGCCTCAGTGGTGCCTTCTGGCAATAGAAACTGCTGATTAATTATGAATTTAGAAAAAAAAGACCCACTTCTTTTATCTATTTCTGAGCAAGGCTATCCTCAAGTAAATTGCACCGCAGGAATCAAGATCTGAGTCTCTTTTCTCTTCTAACTTCTTCATATTGTGCATTGCATTTTCACTGAACACAGGAGATGTAATGCAGTGGGAAAGTAAGCCCCAGTCCAACAATGACAAAAGCATAAATTACAGCCTCAGTCAGAAATGGAAACAAAGATAAAAGAAGTCTTTGCAGGGTGAAATCCAAAGACAGCAGCACCGTTTATTATTAACTCTAACAATCTAAATGCAGCAGGGAGTCCTTTGGGCATGTTACTCTACTCACCTTACTAACAAGAACCCCCTTTGATACCAGCCCCATTTTCTCATATATTTCCTGTGGCCTAACAGCATTCTTTATCTTGTGTGAAAGTGATACCACTGACCTCATTTTGCTCAGTGAAAGTGTAGGACACCCTGATATCTACCCTCCCAACCTTCTTTCAACATAAAAGAACACTGACAGACAGTAGCCTCCTGTTGTAGACACACTGTAGCTCCCGAGTCACAGAGGCTGCAGAAGGGCATTCTCTAATTTACTTTCTAGGTCTCTCCATGTAGAAAAAAAAAGAAAAAAAAAAAAAAAAGGGGCGGAGGGGAGGGGGAAGAGAGGAAAAAAGAAAAAAAAAGAGCCACTATTACACAGTAATATTTCTAATTTATTTTCTCATTAGACATTAGTGTAAGAAAACCACAAGATATATGGAAATGAAAACTTCTGTTTTTATGGTCCAGAAATAAAACTGAGTTAATCATTAAAAAGTGCAATATACTGTGAAAATACATGAATACTTTGAATATCACAAAGGATAGAAAGATTTGAAGTAGGCTGAAACAACCTGTCAGCCCATCAGGGCATAGCTGTTTATATTACTTTTTTCTTCAGTTTTTCCCAAGCCCAGAAGCATTTAATTAACACCCCATGTAAAAGACATTGTTTGAAGTCATAGCACTAATAAAATCAATGGCAAAGCTGTCAGCAACTTTGTGAGAGACAGGGTTTCACTAGTGGCTCCTCTAGTGGTTGTTCTGAATTAGATTTTTCTTAAATTTCCTATTGTTGTTGTTGTTATTATTGTCATTATTATCATTATTATTGTTATTATTATTACATATTAATTAACTTTCCAGACCAAGACTTGAACGAATATATTTTAGTTTTCATTAGCCATGAAAGAAAAGTAATCTAGCGGGGCAGACTATAACCATATGTGGCAGGTGAGAGCATCTGCTTCATGGAGGTGATAGCGTCAAGGACCTCTTCAGTGCAAAGAGGGTTATAAGTAAAGGGGGAAGTGATAAACAAGAAGACACACAGACACGAAGGCGATAGACAAGCGATAACAGAGAGAGTTCTAAGGACAAAAAGTCTCTAGTCACCAACCGATGGGCCATTAAGAAACTCTGAGCACAGCTTTAGAGAGGAAGGGCCTGGGCTTTCTGAGACATAAGAAGGAGGAAACAAGAACATGGGGATTTGGGGTATTTGAGGGGAGAGTCAGTAGAACTATGCAAAATTTAGGATGGAGCGTGTAGGGGAAGGGGATGTGGAGGAGCAAAGGGAGAACAGGCTGACAGGTTTGTGTATAAGAGAGTCCAGCTGTGCACAGACCGTGGTCGGTCAGCATGCTTGTCTGACTCAGCCCTGCACCTGTCTTCTCCTTAAACCTCATGGTAGGTCTCCCTATGCCCACTCATTTGTTATCCCGTGTGGGTGTGAGTGCTGTAGGGACGACATGCTGGTTGATGGGTATCTGAGTGGATTTGGGGCCAGACACCACAGTCAGATGGGGTTGCAGGTGCCCTGGGCTGGTATTGTCAGCAGCTGGAGCCAGTGAGGTCTCAGGGCCACCATCCAAAGCATGTGGGGGACTTGGCCTCAGCCACTGGCTGAAAACAGTGTATGTCCTGCAAATCAACCGCAGGGGACCAGGTGAGTGAGACAAGTGAGGGGCTGAGTGCCAGGTGCCTGGTGGTGGCTGTTGGGATGTGGACCAAGTGTCTGTATCTCCCCTAAGCCTCGTATTGGGCATGGGCACCAGGCAGGCATCAGGGTTATGTCAATATTTGGGAGGACCCATGAGCTTGGGGTGGCCATGAGACAAACGTCTGTTTGTTGGTGAGGACCAGGAGGGGCCCGCATGTGAGTCAGGGACCTGTGGAGCAGGTAGGGGTCCCAGGATCCAGGTAGAGGCATCAGACAGACAGAGGGGCAGTACCACTACTCAGGTGATCCATGAATGCATATGTGCTTGTGACTCTGGAGATTGGGGGGGGTGTGTGTGTGCATGCACTTGCACTAGTGACCTTCAATCCTGACCAGCCAACTAAGAGACAGTTGACTGTCTGCACTTGTGAGCACTGCATCTGGGTGTTGTTGATGGCAGCACCTTGTCTATGGCAGTATGTGTAATCGGACCTATGTGTTTGTGAGTCTATGTATGTGACTGTGTCTTTGGGATACACACTCAAATTTGCCACTGGTTGAACCTGAAAACAAGAAGGTGGCAGACAACATCCCCCAGCCTGGGCAGAGATCCTGGGTCCCTGGGCAGGAGGAAACGCCAGCCCTGGAGCTGCTGGAGGTTGCATCTGCTTACAATATCCCTTAGCACAGAGAAAGGGCAAAAAAGATATTGGCTAAAATTATGTTTTTTCTGTTCTTTGAATAATTTTGATATAAGAAAATATAAGAAAAATATATAGCAAATTATCTGATAAGTGTAGGAGTTAATAAAAATTAATGTGAACCTCTGTCCCCCATCGCTGTAACCACTGCTTACCTCTCATTTAATACTTGTCTTGGATACATCATAGATGCCTTGAATCCATAGATTTCCTTTAATGGCTTTATACCTTACATTTCCACCAGAATTTCCTAAGCTTTTACCTACGATGGCTTATGGGGTCTTTGCTATACTTCAGTTAATTTTACTTTCCTTTGTGCATCCTACTTAATTTTTCCTTTTTTTTTTTTTTTTTTTTGGTCTGCCTGCAACGTAACAGGGAACACATAATATACTTCTATAGAAAGTCAAAAAGTGAAGGTGAACCCCTATACTTTCACGTTCAAGTTTTTATGTATTCATACTTGAATTGTGTTGTAATGGAAAAAGTTTGTAGAACTCGAGAACAAATTCACACGCAGTATGCTTTTCTCTATCTTGACTAAATGTCCTCAATTCAAGGCTGTTTTGTAGACAGTTGAAAAATCACTGTTTTGTGTCCTTTCCACAACATGTAGGCAGGCTTAAAATACATAGTAGAAATGTAAGTAAGTGACTCATCCAAAGAATATGACTATAAACAAGGAGAGATGATACTCACAGACCCTGGTACAAGATGTACCCATTACTATTTTCTCTAGGTGATGCTTTAAAAATCTAGCTATTCACTAGCATGGCTTTGTCTCGACTGAAGAACAGAAAAGAATCAGGTATCTTATATTAAGAGTACTTCAATCAAGAAACATGACAGGTTTGACATTTAAAATGTGAGTGATGTGACAGTCACAACAAGATACATCTTACAGCTGCATCTGTGGATTTATACATTTGCAAGAAGTTTGAATTTTGTCTTCATGAACAGGTGGTGTTTTCAACGTGAAACTCTTCCAAAACTATCACTCACATGACAAAAAATATGTCCTTTCATAGTTGACAGGTTTTATATCAAGTACCGCCTAAAAGCAAGCAAAGATCTGATAAAACATCATGCAACAGGTCATATCTAGGTAAACATACCTCCAGATGTTTACCACAGTAAACTGTGAAGACTGTTTTAACAGCAGACAAGGTGAGGGGGATGTTTTTGGTTACCGTTATTTTTATGTCAGCAATATACTTTCCATTTAAGGAAACAAGAAGCAAGACATCACTGATTTATGTTTCAGGAGGTTTTTTTTTTTTAATTTGTCACCAATGGTATACGTATTTCATGTTCTTATATAATTTAACCAAATAAAAATGAGCGTTTTCTCATGATCAATGAGGAATTAGTAAGGATGTAAGGCCAACCAGTATGAGATGATTAATTCCAGTAATGCACGGAAGCACCTAAAATGGAACTTGGACATAAATTAAAAATCAGTGGCAGTGGACAAGGGAAGATCAACAGATGTCATCTACCTGGACTTGTCCAAAGCGTTTGACACCGTCCCACACAATATCCTGGTCTTGAAATTGAAGAGACATGGATTTGAAAAATGGACCACTCAGTGGATAAAGAACTGGCTGGACGGTCGCACTCAAAGAGTTGCGGTCAACGGCTCAGTGTCCAAGTGGAGAGAAGTGACGAGTGGCATTCCGCAGGGTTCGGTACTGGGACCTGTACTGTTCAACATCTTTGTCATGGACATGGGCAGTGGGGTCGAGTGCACCCTCAGGAAGTTTGCTGATGATACCAAGCTGTTTGGCGAGGTAAACGCGCTGGAGGGGAGGGATGCCATCCAGAGGGACCTGGACAGGCTAGAGAGATGGGCCCAAGCCAACCTCATGCAGTTCAACAAGGCCAAGGCCAAGGTCCTACATCTGGGTTGGGCAATCCCAAGCACAAATACAGGCTCAGTGGGGAATGGCTGGAGAGCAGCTCTGAGGAGAAGGACCTGGGTGTGCTGATTGACCAGAAGCTCAGCATGAGTCAGCAATGTGCAATCGCAGCCCAGAAGGCCAATTGTATCCTGGGCTGCATCAAAAGAGTTGTGGCCAGCAGGTCAAGGGAGGTGATTCTGCCCCTCTACTCTGCTCTCATGAGACCCCACCTGGAGTACTGCATCCACCTCTGGAGTCCTCAACATAAGAAAGACATGGACCTGCTGGAGCGTGTCCAGAGGAGAGCCATGAGGATGATCCGAGGGCTGGAGCACCTCTCCTATGAGGAGAGGCTGAGAGAGCTGGGGCTGTTCAGCCTGGAGAAGAGAAGGCTCCGAGGAGATCTTATTGTGGCCTTCCAGTACCTAAAGGGGGCCTACAGGAGAGCTGGGGAAGGACTTTTTACTAGGGCATGTAGTGACAGGACGAGGGGGAATGGTTTTAAACTGGAAGAGGGCAGGTTTAGATTAAACATTAGGAAGAAGTTTTTCACTTTGAGGGTTGTAAGGCACTGGAACAGGTTGCCCAGAGAGGTTGTTGAGGCCCCATCTGTGGAGGTGTTCAAGGTGAGGCTGGACGTGGCCTTGGGCAACCTGGTCTAGTGGGAGGTGTCCCTGCCCATGGCAGGGAGGCTAGAACTTGATGATCTTTAAGGTCCTTTCCAACCTAAACCATTCTATGATTCTATGATCTAAACACAATTTTCAACAAAAACGTGCTCAGCCATTGACTAAGTCCGGAAGTAATTGCACACTATATGCACTGTACCACCAATGAGTAGCATACTTCATCATGTTGAAGTTATTCTATCCTACTGCCAGCTTGCTATATAACTATTCTTCAAAATAAACAGATGAGATTTGAAGGTCTTCCCAAACATATATTAACTGAAATTATTCTTAATGTCTCTTGTGTGTGCTCTCAACGTAAAACTAAGCAAACATGAAAACTTAAGGAGCTGAAGCAAAAGAATTTATTTCAATTAAAAATCTATTAAAATCTATCCAAAACTACAGAGAAGTGGAAGAAGTGACTGAAAATCTAACTAAATGTATAGTTATATCGAGGTGGCTATCACTTAAGAAGAGAACCTATAAATAATGGAAAAATGTTGATTAAAGAATATAAATAAAATACTTTAGAAAAAATAGAAGGAAAATCTAAGATATTTAAGGCCTGGCAAAATGCTTTAAAATGGACAAGATGACTGCCAACGTGAAAGGAAGAATCGTAATGGAAGTTACATGGGAGTTACTATATTATAACAGCATCGAAACAGAGAGCGTAGTTTCATTGTGGAAGAAGTAATCACATAATATCTCTTCTGAAGAAGTACCACATGACATAGCAGGTCAGCAACAATTAATTGTAATAAGTCTGTCAAGGTGAAGATGACACCATCACAGGAGGATATAATTGGAGAATACTAAAAAACAAGACATTTGAGAACTCACACACGTCTTGAAAAACAGTATGAGTGGAGAAAGGTGGGTCTATATGGGAAGATTCACATAAATGTAGGTCTATTAGTCCAGCTGAACTATTATGAGACACTTTGAACACAATTTTGAAAGCAAGAATGACATAGACACAGATAAGCGGGAAAAAAACCCATAGTGGTTTTTTTGAAAAACCCAACCTATGTGGGTTTCAAAAAGAAAGTTCATACTAGATCATAAAAGTTAGTTTATTTACTAGACAGGAATGAAGTAGTAATAGTCAAACATTTAATGTAGCTTTTCATGGGAAATTATAAGTGAAACCTGTGAATATGGGGATTGATACAGGAACGTAAAATGCATAAAACACCATTGAAATTGAGGCACTGGAAAAGACTGCGATTTGCTTTGGAACTATATCAGACTTAAAGAAAATATCTACTGAAAGTTTTCAAGTATCTATTTTAGGACATATCTTGCTTAATATTTTCATGTTACTGACTGAAGATTAACAGTGAGAAGTTAATTTTCTTGATGATGTAAGTTTGGGAGATGTCAAAACAGAGGAAGAACGAAATCTTAATCAGAAATGCCACAATGAACTTAAAAACTGGATTCATATACTATGGTTTATATACACTAATGTGCTACGTGAAAGCATGCAGCTGTGAACTTAAATCAGTTACTTGGAGATTGTTATACTGGGTTAATTTTTTAGTGCAGAATCTCTCAAACTGTTCTACAGGTAAAGAGAAGAAATAATTGGGCCACGTATAGACCTATCAACAGAAAGATTTTTTTTTCATACCTAAGGCATGATCGATCAGTACTCTGAAGAGTAAAATTTCATGGGCCTGATGTGTATATACCTCCCAACATCAAGTGTTCATGTTTACATTATTAACATAAACTTCTAAAACTTCCTTGAATTATAGTCAACTGCAGCTGGGTTATGTCCCAGCACTGATGCAAATGCTGTGCTTTGCAACGATATTCAAGGACACGCAAAGTGGAGGGGAAAATAGAGAAAAAGCAGATGCGTGCACTTCTCTCACTATGAATATGTTTGATGGACAGTGACTTGTCAACACACCTCCTTGACACTTAGCTTTACAGTGAATGAATGGGCTTTTTTTGCTCTTTGTCCTGCTCCAAAAGCCTTAGTGGCGGATGAGAAGCCTCCTAAAATGGTATAGCCCTTAAGCACTGCTTATTTACCAAGTACATTTGTTTACTTGGCAGATCTTTCTCCCCCTCACAAATTATCTTGTGAATATACTGATACTGAGGGTAATTAAGAAAAGATACAGATCAATTTCATAGTAGAAAATCATCTCTTCTAGTGGCTCTCTTGACATTTTTTCTAGACAATAGGTTAAGGTTTATGAACTCTATCAGTAAGACGTATTTATTGATCATGCCAATCAACTGGAGGTTACATTGCACATTTATGGCACATCAATTATATGTTCTGCAGCAGATCTTTAAAGTTACCTCTAGTTTTCCAGAATCAACAGGCTGTGGATATTACTCTATTCTTCTATTATAAACCCTGATTTCTATAAGGATCAGGAGCATATATATTTATTTTTTAAAAAGAGTATATGATATGCATATTATCTAAAATAGTGATACAATATTATCTATATTCTACATTTTTCATTATTACAAAGTCATGTCTATTGGTTCTGTTCAAGCAAGAATATGATTTTTAGAATTGTGCCCCAACCTAATTATAGTTCTTAAAGGTTTTGTGGATTAAATATAAGATTGAACTACTTGAGGGGCCAAGGATGGTTGTCATGGGGGAAGTATTTATCTAGAGCAATTTAATACAAGAACACTATTGTTGGAAACATAATACAGGGCTATATGAACGTTCGGTCTGTCTCATTCTTGTTTTTATATTCTCATTAACTGTGTTTTCTCTGAATTTAAACACATTATTTCAGAAAACTTCAGCTATGCTTTAGTGTGTCTTGCATGTCTTTGTACACAATATCAATTTACTAGTAGGTACAAACCAATGTGACCCCAAAATCCACCACCTACTTAAAAAGCTGATCAAGTAATGATGCCAAGGAATAAAAGCTGTTCAGTTTGCAATACATTACCCATTCAATCAAAGTCAAGGAAATGAACTAACAGTTTGATTCAATCTCACATTTCACTTTACTTTAAATTTTGCATTGAAACTATTTTTGCTGGGAATTTCAGTGGATCTGTCTCCTAAAATTGTCCCTCCTTCACATCAAAAAAAGAATCTAGAAAAAAAATTCATAGACACTTATTGTATTTTTTTTTTCCTGTTTCAGAAGAGAAAGCCCTTTCATATTGAGCTTTTTTTGGGCCTTGAGAAAGCTTGAGTTAAAAAAAAAAAATAAGTAGAAGAATCAAACAGATGTAACTCTCATTGAAACTAACAAGTAGCTTAAATCTCAAGTCAAGTAAATTTCACTCAATATGAATTTTCATTATCAATCCAGAGGTCTGCTGCATTTTTAAATGAGGTTCTTTGGCATTCATAAACCTTTTAATATCCTTGACCCCAACTTAGAGTGTTCTTTTTTGCTAGGAAATATGTTTACTTTTGAAATATTAAAGAAAGAAGGCCTATCAACCCCTGCTCCCAAATGTTTTAATAGATTTCTGTCTTCCATTTTCATTCTGTCCTTCAGGAGTGGGAAAATACATAGCATTTAACATCCTACCAAAATACATAACATTTAACCTCCTACCGACACTGACAACAGATGTAAAGCACTAAAAGGATTCAGTGCAAGTCACTGGGGACAAGCAGCATTTCAGGCCTACATAACATACTGAGATGTAAGCAAAGATAAAAGTATAGATGTGTGTTTCATGGTTATTTGCTTTAACCCATGTGAGTGTGTGTGTGTATTCATGAGAGACATAAGAACAAAGGGAATCTGAAAATATTTTATTAATTGGGAACCTGTACTGAAGAAACAACTTCATATATAACTTCACTTTTTTCCATCATCCAGCTTTTTTTATGTTCTAAAAAACTATTAATAATAATTATAATTGATATTACAACAACATTTCCTTCCTTTATTTCCTAATAATTTTAGAACACCTATCATGTCTAACCCTTCCTACTAATGTATATTTTTTGTAAAAAACAAGATAGCAATAAAACTGTGATTACATAGCTAAATGATTTGTCTCTAGTATCCAAAAGACATACGTTTAAATCACTGACTGCTTCACTGGTTTCTATTTGAGGAGCGCCAGTAGAACTCTGTGGTTTAAAAGAAAATCTCTGCCTAAGAAAAAATGCATAATCTGATTTACTGAAGAAATTAATTAATTACTTTTAAAAAAAGGGCATTGTAACTTCTCAAAAGAACATGTATAATTTTCTACATATGAGGTATCAGGTACTTTCGTTAACTAAAATGGGATTGAGTAGATAGTGTGTGCAAAATAACCTAAAGCTACATTATTGAGTTGCCGTCATCAACACCATCTACTTTTCTCCTAGATGTTCATTAATTTGGCAGCAGACCAGCTAACCTGTTATAGCTGCTGTGAAGAGTATATAGTGTCCGATATAATTAATTACATCTCTCCCCTTTTCTTTCATCCTTATGGCAAAAAGACTAATGATGTCCTGTTTTCCCAGAGTTATCATCTACAGTTTTGTCAATGATAGATTGCATATAAGTGCTATTGTCAAATAGCACAGGAATGAATAACAAGTTAATTGCAGAGATATCATATCCAAAAGCTACACATTTGTTAAAAAGGTTGGGGTAGCTATGCCTTTTGAGACCTGGCTCATTAATTAAAAGAAGACCCTAATCAACAAAAGGGGCCAAGTCTGCATTACTTATTCTGACAAGAATTAAAGTTTGGGAACATAGTAAGCAGAGACTGTTCCTCCATACCAAGGAGCCAATGTGAGGATCAAAATCTCATTTAATGGAAAGGTTTTCATTGTGAAAGTGTTAGTCTTTTTAATAAAAGCAAATTCTTCAGACTCTCCTTTCTAAAGGGTGTACAAATTGTCTGCTTAAAATATCAAGCTAAAATATCTTGTTAAAGGTCTCACCTGAATCTGATTGTTTACATGTTATATAGCCAATATTAAAACAAATCTTACCTTTGTAAAATTTTTTGCTATGGTTATATGAGGTTCCTGGTCTTTTCATTTCCCACAGGCTCACCTTGAATAGGTTCTTCAAATAGAGTTCTTTGGTTTTGTGAGACAGACATAAATAACTTGCTCTTCTCTTCCAGTAAAACAGTTCTTGGTATTAGGTAGCAAGCTAGGACATGAATGAAACATGATTCTTTGCCTTTCATGAGCTTGTTAATACAACAGTAGATAGTGAATGCATCTGTTGATATATTTTAAAATATTGGTTTTAATCTTTTTCCAGACTCTTATATAGCAATCATCCTCTTTTTTAAGTACTACCCAGGGTTTCTGTGATATTGCAGTGGAATATTGTGATGAAGCTTGGATATGAGTGTGAAGAACTCCCTAGTAAATAATCATCTTTAAATTAGAATTCTTAACCAAATGTTACAAAATCATTAGTGTTATTAGCATAATAAATAGTCAAGGTTATGGAATTTGACACCCAGAATAGAGTCAATTTAATGTTGTGATTATTCATTCAAGTGACTCATTTATTTATTCTAAATACATATTTGGATTAAATATATACAATATTCTTATGTAAAGAATTAAATTGCGTCTGAGTTTTTAAGTGTTTCTGTAGTTTAAACTGGAACAGAATTAACTGTGAGCAGGGGGAAAGAGCCTATTTTGCTGCATAATAGTTTAAGAATTAAAGGGTGGTAAATGTACAGAATGGCAAAAAGAAGAACCCCAAAACACACACAAAACAATATTACTTAAAGCTCATTTAACTCTAATCTAATTAAAGTTAATCGTTACTTAATTCTTTAGAACCCTTTAAGTGAGCATTTGGTTTGGAGGATTTTGGCCCATGGTTTCCAATACAAACCAATTGAATGCTAGACCAGAAATACTGTGGTTGGGTTGAGTATCTACTACATCTGGGCCTTGATGAAAGTTCATTTCTTTTCTGATTATGAGGTAATATCTAAGAATGCCTCTGTCTCCCATCCTCCTGCACGTCCTCTTCTTCTCTTTACAGAAAATGGGGTAGGGCACTACAGGGCCTCAGGTAATAACATATAGACCGCTGCAACCCTGGGACTACACACCATCTTTTCATCTTTCAGTGACAGCAGTAGGAGCCTGCAGACATTGTCTTCTGCTGAGAGTTAAAAACCACTTCTTTACAGCAGGGCTTTCTCCTCATTACACTAGTTTCCATGGGATGAGGTCAGTCCCAAAGAAAATAAAGCTCAGCCATTGCCAAAGTAAAGAGTTCAGCATTCAAGAAAAACTCCTTCATCCTTTCAGTCAGAAGACTGTGATTCCTAGGACTTCAGTCCCTGTGAATTTTCTCTCAGGATAAACACAGAATCCCTCAGGGAAGAGATAAAATTTTGCTCCAAAAACACTGAAGGACACTTCAGACATCTTTGAACAATCTTTCTGACTCTCTTCAAGCTCAGGCCCGTCTTAGTACACCAGATGTCCTTCAGACATTCTTTTTTGATGGTATACAAGGCCATTAGATGTGTTAGAAATATGAGAACATTACACACTTACAGGATTTCAGATGATGTAACCCAGAGGACTTACCCATATTGCCTGCAGTTAAAGCCATCTTTTCTCATGACATCATACCTATTTAAAAGATGATTCCTACTACATTTTTCTACCTTTCACTAAAAATATCAGAATCATGAAAGTGTGCTTCTCTTTTTAGTTGTGTATCATCCTTCTGTCTCTGCTAGAGGGGTCCTTTCTATTGGAATGTCTCGACTACATATATTTTTCTCTTCTCCTCCTCCCAATGTGGAGGAGCCTTTGCATATATCTCACAGCTGGATCAATCCATGGTTGATAATTTTTCAAATATTTAGTATGTTGAAAAGTATCACACCCTTTCCCTAATCTTCAATATTTCCAAGGGAGTTCCAATGTTACCTCTACATATCATTTGTCTACACAGTGTTACAGAATTTAATGACTTTCATTTAAAAAAAAAACAAACAAAAAAAAACCCCAAAACCCAACCATGGACTATGTCTAGTGTTTAAATTATTTGAAAAAAGCTATATACGAAAGAAAGAAAAGTTTGGGATTTAACTGATCTAGTAAAATACATGGTTTGGTTTTCTTTGAACCTAACCTTTCTTACATGCTTAGATGATTATAGCAACTATAATATTATCAACATACTGAAAAATACATTCAGAAAACCTTCAAGCAGTAAAAAATTTGTCACATTTATCAACATAATGAGTCAATTTCTTCAATATTTATAAACAAAATGAAAACATTATCTTACCCTGATAACCCTCATTTTAGAAGATACTATGGTTGTGTACCACTGTGGTTTGAGAAACTTCATAGCCAAAGTATGTGCATATTCATAGTGACCTATTCAGAGAATATGGAAAGTCCTGAAAAATCATTTTAGTTGATACTGCTCTAAAGAACATATGGAACTGGTCATAATGCCTCACCTGCCACAATTTGTTGCAGCAGTAAGTAATCATAGTAAGCCACTGACAAATCAGTCAAATATTAGATGGATACTTTTTTGGTTTATATCATAAAGACATTTAACAACAAAATGAACCTAGTTTTCTAATGCATTGTTCTTAATCAAATCAAGTAGTATTTTCTTCTTTTTTTCTTTAACAAGTAAAGTGATCTTTTTGGTAGATATTTTTGTTTGAGTTTATTTATTACTTCTTTTTTGTAACGTAGAATTAGCCTTTTTCTAAACAAATAGGTTCATAGGATTGTTTTTTGGTTTTTTTTTCTTTTTTTAGTAGGTAATGAAAAACATTTTTGTTATATTTTGTTATCTAGAAACAAATAACAGTTAAATAGTTTTGTAAGTCTTTAAAGAAAGAAAAAGTATATTTTAATAGAGCCTTGCCTGGAAATTTGTTCTTTTTTTGATCAGTTCCTGAATTATTATAGGTGAATTTTGCTATTTTAATATAGCTAAACAAGATCAGAATGTGTTTGCTAAACAAGATAAGCCACATAAGTGGAGTGTGTAGTAGGCACCACTAAATACTATAGCATGACCAGATAAATCTACATCTTGCTAGATTCACAATAACTTTATGCAATAATTGCACAATAAAATGATGCTTATCTCCAGAGTCTGACACTTGTTTTAGAGCAGCTGTTGAATAAGTCTTTCTATTGCTGCACTACATACGTTTGACAATATGTTCAGTCTTTCGGGTCAAGCTTTCAAGGCTCTTCTTTTTAACCAAGGTGCAAGACAAGCACATGTTTACTGCTTCCATATCCCTTTGTAAGTATTCCATATAAATCAAGGTTTTACATTAATATTAAGTCCAGAACTCAAAATTATGTCTTTTTCTGTTCTAAGCCAGTCTTTCTCCATTTCTATGGTTCTCACATGGTCTCCTTCCAATTTCAGATTCCTTGTGGTGCTGACTATACACTACTTCTCTGTGGACCCAGGAGAAAATTCTGACATATCACAAACCTTCTTTTCAGTGTTATGAAATTTTACATCTTATTAGCTTTTAGGAAATGGTACAGTCACCTGCCAGTTCAGACTGACAAATCATTGTCAGTGTTTTGCATATATGCAGTGGCTAAATTCACCTAGAAAATACCTTGTCACACTATGTTCTTGTAGCTGATGAAATAAATTACAGCCTGCTGAAAGCCAAGGAGAAAGGATGTAAAATTGGCAGCACAAATTATCACCTCTCTGCCTTTTTCTATGTGATAAAAAAACATATATAGTTGCCATATTAGCATGCTCCATTAGTTTCAGATATGTTGAAGTGTCATGGCAACATTTAAACACCTTAAGATATCAGAAGTGAAAGTTCTGAAATTAACAACAAGGCAGGTAGGGAGGCAATGGTAGCTAAAGTGTAGCTGAGGGAGGCTGACCATCACCTATTTCAATTTTCTGATGCCAGGGTCACCTTAATGATATTTATTAATGTTAATGAAGTTAACATGAAGGTTAGTAAATTCTTCTGTGTTTGACAAAATAAATGTTTGAAGACTGTTGGAAGTCTAAGTGGCAGAATTTCTATTTACTCATACATGTGTATGAGCATAACAGAAAAAATAAAATACAGAAGCTGAATATATGATGTCATAGCCATTTTTGAAACAAATGTAACTAGCTAACTGAAAAAAAATAAATAAAAAAGTGATTTAGGGAAAAATAGTTCTTAGTCTATGATCGATGACAGCCAGCCATTACTATAGACCTGTAATCCCTCTTTTTCTCTCCCCACCCAACACCTACTTGAGCAATTAATTGTTTCCACAGTTTCTTCCACGTTCAGTAAGATCTTACTCCACATCCATCTGTTTTTCTCACTTGTATGCCAGGACATCAATAGAATAACACTGAGAATAAGAGAGCAATGAAGTCCTGCATTTCAGTTCTGGTAACTGTTCTGGTGATCTTTTGGTTGCCAGATGAGCACACTTCTTGCAAAGTATCATTGACTCTCTTCAGCTCTATACTGGCACAGTGCTGATGAATTTTCTGTGTGAATAATTAATCTTCTAAAATTTAATGAATTTTCTCCTGCACATTTGAAAATTGAGACAGCATAATGACCATTTGTCATTGAACCATAAATTTTGCTCTTGTTGAACTTTGAAGTGAAAAAAATCAAAGATATTTTTCAAATGTACAAATCATTTATTTTTCACAATATCAGGCTGCGTTACTTTAATGAGAACTTAAAAGACAAAGTCCACATGGTAGCAGTTCAATTTAGGATTGATTCCTAGCACTAAAAATTATTTCATTTTTAAAGATTAGCTAAAATATAAAGAATGAAATTTTGGTCTTTTAATAGGAATTTTCAGAAAACATATATAGATAGTATTATCAGATTATCAGATAGAATTACCATCTAAAATGTATATTTCTTCAGTTATGTTACATAAATATCACATTTTGTTTATTGTAGGCATATGGTGCCCTGGGTTGATGTCACTCATTTCTGATCAAAAGAGAGAGAGAGGGGGGAACTGAGTATGAAAATTGTGTGAAAGAATTGATAATACTAGATGCATTAGAAAAGAAGAAAAATAAAAGAAGTAAGGAAGAAATACAATGATGCTAAAACAAAGTGGCAAAACACAGTGGGGACTGAAAAGGGCAACATTTGCAGAAATAAAATTACATAGGGCATGATTTCATTATCCACAGTAGCTACCTAAAGTCTGGTTCTCATAGATCCTGCAAGAAAAAAGAAATGTGTGTTTCTGCCATGTTTCAGATCTCATTTGTTTACATATAAAAGAAATTAAATTTTTACTCACTGATTTTAGGATTGTAATAAAATCTTTTTTATAAGAAGCAGAATACAAAAGAAAATACTCAGAAAGGAAACGTGCTTGGAGTTTTTATGAAGTGAAACGGAAAACAAATGTTGTCTGATTTAAATCTTAATCACAGTTACTTCACAAACATAAAAGTCATCACTATCAAAAAACACAATGTAAAAGCCTGGAAATAATCGCTGAAAACACAATAGTGAAATCTCTAAACTATTAATCAGTAAGTTTTTTCATGCATCATATGTAGTCTTACATGATGACTTACTTACTTACACAAATGTGTTGCTTTTTAAACACTGAGCATACAACTAGATTTTCACCAACTAAATTCAAATTCCTAAATAAATAAAAAAAAAAAAAACCCAAGATATATTTCTAAGGTACAGAGTCTTGAGCTTTGAATTTAACTATCACATTTTAAAGTCATTTGATTTCACGATATCTCACCCTTCCTTTCTTTATGATGTCGCTATCACACAAAGTTTTCTTTTTAGTTTATTTTTAGTAGATGTGCATTTCGTCTCAAAACATTTTTTAACTTTGGTTGTAAATCTTACAATAGAAGTTAATAGATGTGTGTTTTACTGTTTTTATAATCTGCTATGCTTCTATCTGTTTTGATGTTGAACCTATGGTCTCTGTATATTAAGTAATAATTACAGTTTCCTTATTTAGTTACTCACTAGTTTTCTGAATTCCAGGCTTTGTTTGAAACAGATTTCTCCATTGTTGTAAACAAATTCCCAATTGTTAAAGCACATTGAAAATTGTTACTGAAAACTGTTTTTAAGTACACGTGAATAAAAGAGAACTTCACAATTCAGCAAGTGAAGTTGTGAGTGTCTTATTTATGTTAATATCTCTGCTGAATCCCTGGTTATTTAATAGCATAGGTTGGAGGCTATTCTATTAATTTACTCTGAAATCCCAAGTTTCCCATTGCTCTAAGATAGACTAGTAGGATTTCTTCATGGACTAAACTCCTCAAAAACAACCAAAGTCTTTTAGCTCTTCTCTCCAAACAAACAGTTTTTAACCGAAGATGAACTGAACTTGATTTTTTAAATTATGTTTCTCAAAGTTACTAGATCAGTTTAGAAATAAAGAAAGGTTTTATTTATAAATAGCTATCTTCCTGATCACTCTGTCCTTTGGAACAAGGTAATGCTACCAGGATCCATTTCATTCAACTCTGTGGTATTGTGAATGGCAGCAAACCCCTCACAATCCTCTCTTAGGAAGTTCCTAGGAGGGGTTTTCATTCCATAGCATTCAAGGCACAGCTTTCTGATTTTTACAGCTTTCAGCAATCTCTTAATCTTTCCACATGAATTCTCAGCTCTTTCATGTGATCTTCACTCTTCTTTCCTACCTGCAGCCCTTCAAATCTTTCAGTGAGCATAATCCTTTGTTATTCAAGTCTCCACATCTGTCTTTCAAAGGGAAACCAAATTACTACATTGATCTTCTTCAAGGACCATCTCTCAAAACCAAAGAATTACTAGGCAACCAGATTGCCACTTGAACATAAATTCACGTTAGTTGAAACTGCTAAATGTATTCATCTAAAACCCAGAAGTTTTATTTCTCAGGAATTTTGTTTTCCAGTGTTCATTTTGTAATTGGCAAAACAAATCTTGCTCTACTTAATTTTTAGACATACTCATGATAATATATTTACAGGGTATGAATTGATACAATCCTGTCATGAGTTATAATAACTAAATGCCTTGTATTATCTCTTCATTTTTCTATAATAGAGAAGACATTTCACCCCAAGGCCTAGCTACTGCATGTTTATGCCATAAATGACTTCATATAAAACTGAAACATGCTGTCTTGCCTAAGCTGAAGGATTTAGCTCTGCTGTGGTGTAAAAGAAGAAAATTATAGTCTTCCTTATGTCCTATATTTTTTTCTGATTGAATCTTTCCACCATATGTAAACTGTAAGACTCTTAATAGCACAAGTTATGAGTCTCTGCAAGTCAAAAAAAACCCAAACCCTAGTACTTGTGAGAAAATATTCCATCAGTAGTATAACTGTTACTGAAACAATCTTAATCTCCACTCAATTTATAGCAACTGGTTAATAGAGGTTGGTTACTAACCAATACTTAAATAAAATCTAGAAAACAGGTTGTAGAGAATAAGGACAAATTATCTTTTGAGGAGTCTACCTGCAGCTAGACTATACATCATGTAAGATCCACAAAAATATCCATATTTTTTCCAAGGTAATTCACCATGAATGTAAAAAGATGCCATGTTCCATTATAACATTATTCATTAGTGACAAGAGAATAAAATTCATTTTTGTATTTTCATCTCTTGCTGTAAACCATGAGAACAATCTGATGTGAAACTATCATTACCGCAGTTTCATTTAATACTTGATCATAAAAATATGATTTTCTCATGATGGTTTTTTCCCACTACACTCCAAGATATTCAGTGAGGATGAAAATTCCCTTTTTGCATGTTAGATAAATAAAATGCATTCTCATCTTTTTTCTATTTACAATGGGAGTTAATGATGCATGTTCCACCTCCCAGTGTTTGTCACATGCCCGGTTTTTTATTAATTTAGTGCAAATCTTCAAGCTCGGTCTCCATCTTACACTGAATCTTCCAGTACAGCACTAAAAAGCCATAAATAACTTGCTGCTAATGGGAAAGCCAATTTCCCATTTCATGTAAAGAAATATGATGCTATATAATTTAATACATTAATGAAAATACATTATAGAAAAATAGAAATTATTAATATGCTTATCTTCCAAATGAATGCTCACACAATTTTTTTTCAGGACAACTAAAACATTCGTATTGCTAAAACTAGTATTCAAACAAAAAGGAAAAAAGGGGAAGAGTCTGATGCTTATGAATTACATAAAGCACAAATGAGCTTAAGGTCAGACTGTTTCTCCATTATTTTTAGCCTCTTGAAGAAGCTCAGACTAACACTTGTCAAAAGGCACAGCTCTATGTACGCTGGCAGCTTGTGACAATGGTTGGGCAGATTCACAGTGATTTCCTAAATCTTTAGGTAGTAGAAATACTAGAAATAAATCTGTGCTTTTTGGAAGAAAAACAAAAGAATGCAAACGAAAATGTCCTTGGGAATGGATCGTCCAAGGGTTGACAGATAACTTGGAGTCAGCTTTATCTGAACAACAACAAAAAAAAAACCAAAAACAAACAACAACAAAACACCTTAGCTGTAAAATGGTGAACTTTAATGAGGTAATGGAACAAAGTTCTAAAACAACACAACAAAACCTCATTAAGGTTCTTTATAACTGGGTTTTTTGTTTGTTTCTTTCTTTTATTTTTTGAGCAATTCAGATGGCTTATGAGTCTGGTTAATTAGCCTATACATGTTTTAGAAGTTCTGGAGCATTTTTTGGGGGGGTTCTTTCACAGTTTTGATGTGGTTATTTTTAGTCATATCTTTTTCTTTGGCCGTAAATTGACCAATGGAATAACAAGGACATGACTCTCCATATTATCTTTAGTCCAAGAAAAACAGTCTTTCTTTCCTTTCCTGTATATCTTCCTTGTCAAGCAGCAGAACATTTCAACATAATTTAGGAAATCATGTTTAATTTTCTCTTCCTCCTAATGATTTTTTATTATGTCTGGTGTATAGAGACTGAAACAGGAACAGCCACCAAAAAAAAAAAAAAAAAGAACAAGATCAAGGGGATGCTGTACCCTCCCCTTGCCAGGCTGAAGGCAGTAGCTTTAAGGAGAGGAATGAATGGAGGGAAGTCCATGCTTGGGGTGGCAGGTGAACCCTTCCTTGCCCACCCTGCCTTCCCAGGTACCTCTGTACAACCTCTGGATGTGGAAGGCTAGTCAATGGATGATGAGGATGACAGTCCATCTTCACCAGAGATGTTGCCAAGGTATCAAGACCACCTTCACAAGGAAAAAAAGCCAGGTTATAGTTGTAGGTGACTCCCTTCTGAGGAAAAGAGACGTTCCAATATGCCGGCCAGACCCTCATCTTAGGAAAGTCTGCTGCCTCCCTGGGGCCTGGGTTAAGGACATCACTAGGAGACTTCCTAGACTGGTATGGCCTTTGGATTATTACCCATTACTACTCTTCCACTTGGGCAGCAATGAAGCCACAACACATAGTCCAAGGGCTATCAAGAGAGACTTCAGGGTGTTGGGATGGTTGGTAAGGGAATCTGCAGCACAGGTGATTTTTTCTTATCTCCTTCCAGTTGCAGGCAGCAACACTGGAAGAAAGAGATGGGCCTGGAAGAAACAGACAGGCCCAATTTGTTAATAAGTGGCTCTGTGGCTGGTGTCACCACCACAATTTTAGTTTTTTCGATAATGGGATGGCCTACATGGCACCAGGCTTGCTGGTGTCAGATGGGACTCACCTTTCTTAAAGGAGCAAGAGGATCTTTACTCACAAGCTAGCAGGGTTAATTGACAGAGTTTTAACTAGGCTTGAAGGGGGCAGGGGATAATATCAGGTTTTCCTGTGACAAGCTGTGGGATGACACGCCAAGGCTAGAGGGACAGGGTGCTAGTGAGGGCCCTCAGCCTGTTGCTCTGAGGTATGCTGGCTATACTGCAGTATACTTGAAGTCTGACAGAGATAAGACAAGGGCACCTTAGGTAATAGGAACCAACAGGGAAACACCAGTAAAATACCCCAAAGGAATTAAGGGGTGTTCCTCTAAGAAGGTGACACAGGTGACAGCCCTGCCAAAGTAGCTCTACATCAATGCACACATCATGGGCAGCAAACAGGAGTTGGAAGCCACCATGCTGTTAGAAAGCTACGACCTAGTTGCCATTACTGAAACTTGGTGGAACAAATCCCATGACTGGAGTGCTGCTATCAATTGCTACAGGCCTTTCAGAAGGGACAGGTGAGGAAGGAGGGGCAGAAGTGTTGGCCTCTAGACCAAGAAATGGATAGAGTGTGAAGAGTTGTCTCTGAAGAACAGCTGTGAACACGTGGGAAGCTTATGGGTAAGAATTAGGGACCGAGGCAACAAAAGGAACCTTGTGGTTGGTGTCTATCACAGGCCGTCCAATCAAGAAAGATCATGGAACAGATCCTCCTAGAAACTATGCTTTAGCACATGGAGTACAGGGATGTGATTTGAGACAGCCAGCATGGCTTCACTTAGGACAAGTATTGCCTGACCAAACTAGTAGCCTTCTATGATGCAGTGACTGAATCAGTGGACAAGGAAAGTGCTACAGATGTTGTCTATCTGGACTTTTGTAAGGCCTTTGATATGGTCCCCCCAAAATCTGTTTCTCTAAATTGGAGAGAGATGGGTTTGATGGGTGGACTGTCCAGTGGATGAGGAATTGGCTGGATGGTTGCATCCAGAGGGTAGTGGTCAATGGCTCAATATCCAGATGGAGATCAGTGACAAGTGGTGTCCCTCAGAGGTCCATATTGGGACCAGTACCATTTCATATCTTCATCAATGACATAGTCAGTGGAACGGTGTCCCTCAGAGGTCCATATTGGGACCAGTACCATTTCATATCTTCATCAATGACATAGTCAGTGGAACCAAGTGCACCCTCAGCAAATTTGCAGGTGACATCAAGCTGAGCGGTGCAGTCAATATGCCTGAGGGACAGGATGTCATTCAGAGGGACCTGGGCAAGATAGAGGATCGGGCCCGTGTGAACCTCATGAGGTTCAACAAGGCCAAGTACAGGGTCCTGCCCCTGGGTTGGGGCAAACCGTGGTATAAATACTGACTGGGGGATGAAGGGATTGAGAGAAGGACTTGGGGGTACTGGTGGATGAAAAGCTGGACACGAGCTAGCAATGTGCACTTGCAGCCCAGAAGGCCAACTATATCCTGCGCTGCATTAAAAGAAGCATGGCCAGCAGGCTGAAGGAGGTGAGAGCCTACTTGGAGTACTGCTTCCAGATCTGGAGCCCTCAGTACAAGAGAAACATGCATCTGTTGGAGTGGGTCCAGAGGAGGGCCACAAAGATGATCAGAGGGCTGGACCACCTCTCATATGAAGACGGGCTGAGACAGTAGGGATTGTTCAGCCTGGAGAAGAGAAGGCTCCAGGGAGACCTTATAGCAAGCTTCCAGTACTTAAAGGGGGTCTACAAGAAAGGTGGAGAGGGACTTTTTACGAGGGCCTGTTGTGACAGGACAAGGGGTAACAGTTTTAAACTAATAGAGGGTAAATTTAAACTAGATATAAAGAAGAAATTTTTTACAATGAGGGTGGTGAAACATTGGCATGGAGAGGTGGTAGATGGAAACATTCAAGGTCAAGTTGGATGGGGCTCTGAGCAACCTGATCAAGTTAAGGATGTCCCTGCTCATTGCATGGAGGGTTGGACTAGATGACCTTTAAAGGTCCCTTCCAACCCAAAACAGTCTATGATTCTATGAATCTATAATTTTATTAGGATTGTTCTGGATTGGAGCTTCATGAAAAAAAACTCATATAGTTTATAAAATACCCATTTTATGGCTTCACCATTTAAGAATTATACGATTTAAGTTGCAGAAAGCTCTGCACAGTACACATGAGATTTAAGAACAACAAAATCCCTGACAATGGGATTTCAAAGAGCATAAATTTTTATTAGAACAGAGTATAAGTATCCTTGACAACACTGTAAGTAAAAGTTAAAACACAGCAATAAAGAGTTAAACGTTCTTTTCCTTGTTTGAGTATGTCCAAATATTTCTTTAACTAGAACAAAGAGATCCGCCTGCCAAAATGGACATTTCCACTGCAACTACAGATAAAATCTGTGACAATATCCAGAACAGCCTGTATATGTATTTCAGAAGTTAACAGAAAAAGGTTGATGTGTTTTAGGAAGGTCAAATCTATAATGTCATGAATAAATGTAAAAACTTTATCACATATCTTGTTAGTGTATTTATCTAAAAAAAAAAAAACAAAAACATTTGGGTGTGCTAAGTCAAATTATATCTGGTTTTGCAGCTGCTGTCAACAGTAGAATAAAGTGGCAAATAGGTAACATAGTGGACTTACAGTGACACAGTTTAGCTTAATACAGAAAATATATATCTCATGGAAGTCGATGAAGAGAATTATAGATCACTGCTGGGAATGAAATGGATCAGTACTACTGCCTACAGGTAGTCATATCACAGTCCTCCAGACTGCAGTAATAGGGAAGTGGTTTTTCCCTTAGGGTTTACACCCAGTAGCTTGGGGTTGTGACAGAATCCTGAGATGGCCAGAGATTTGAGGTAGCTGTGCCAGGATGTCTCCTCACATAACACCCTAAGGGGTTTAAAATAAGAAAATCTAGGTTTTATTGGGGTAAGAACATGAGAAACATCACTCTTTATAAGAAAAAAAATCTCAAGGCAATTAGGTCAGGCAAACCAGATAATAATAATAGTGATAAACGCCCTGTGCACAGCTCTTGCTGACTCCATTGGGGGCAGGTTATTTCACACCCCGCAGTGCTGCCCCTGCACGGCTTTGCTCGGGCCTCAGGGTGTTCCCTTGGCCAGGAGCCCTGCCTGTCTGCCTGTGCCAGAATGTCTCTCTGCTTCTGTGGCAGCGTCCTTGGTAGCTCCCTTGAGCAAAGGGGCAATCTCCCTTTTCCTCCACCGGAGATGCCTGGTCCTTTCAATGAGCATTGACATCTTGGGAACAAAGCAGCAAGTAACCAAGTATGGTCCATTACTAGACCTGTTACCATTACCACGTGAGACTGTTAATACATGACTAAAGGGCAAGAACTACCTACAGCCTCAAGATAAATCACAAATATTAAGGAATTTAATATAATCTGTCATCCCTTATATATAAAAAATAATTTATTTAATACTTTTAGCAATTAACACCTTTCTGTACTGATCTAGTAAATTTAAATGCACATTGTCCAGGTTATATAAATTTTGTAACATTTTGGCTATGAAGTGGGTTTTTTTTGCTTGTGTGTGTGTTTAAAATTTATATTAGGAAAAGAAATTTCATGATGCGTGGAAACAAGTTTCCTAGTAGAAAAAATCTTCCTGACCCTCTGTGTTGGTATTGATTTGAGCTTGCTGCTTGCATAATACATTAAATGTAAGCAAAGGAAGCAAATTATGTGCCGTAAATAACTTGTCAAATCATATCCCATGAAGTATTACCAAGGATTCTTGATACAAACTGATGAATCAACAAAGAATTTTCAAAGAAAACCTAGACTCTATTTACTTATGGTAAAGAAATTAGTGAATAAAACATAAAATAAAAAATCAACCCCCAACTGAATATTTCTCTTTGCACTGAACAGAAATTTGATTAGCTCTAACTTTCAGAGATGCAAAAAATTTAAAGCTGGGCTTTTTTGAATAATTAAAGTATAAATTTAAACTGTAGTTCTGCTTATACTAATAGACATTAGGAAATATCAAAACCCCCGAAGATGTTTTATTCAATATTTCACTTTTTCTATCAGAAATAAATGTGTTAGATGCAGTCTTGTACTATAAGCAAACTTATAAACATGTTTTATACATTGATAAAAAACAAAGAGGGAGAAAATAATAAAACCACTGTCTGCACTGCACCTACCACCTGGAATCTGGGAAGACAATAACCTCTCTAGGGCTGACTGTCCTGCCCCTTATAATTCTGACTTATAATCAAAATAACTCCGCTAAGTTCAGAGAAACTGAGGAAGGTTAATGTACCTCTGTATTTGTCCAATATGTATTTGATTAGACCTTCTAAGGAAGATTTGTAAACAAATAAAAATAAGTACGGTATTTTATTTCCAAGCATGATAGCAATAGGAACTAAAAGCTGAAAGCAATCCAAAGCGAAGCAACAAAATAAAACAATAAATACAGACTCAAATATTGTCCATATTTTCTATATGTTTGGGGCAAAATTTTGTTAATACAAAACTTGCTCTAGATAACAAGGTTGTTGTTTGGCCTTTTAATGTGAATCGGGAGGATATGTACAGGAGGTTATTTTTGTTAATGAAAGCAGAAAGTCATTCCCAGTGATACCATGGGGGCTGGATTAATTTCTTAGGCCATTTCTGTTTAATTGACTTTTAGCATTGAAACACTTATTTGGGCAATTGTGCCAATGTGGCAGATACCTTATGGCTGTCAGGATTCAGGCATGCTCCCTGATATCTCACTGCATGCCCAAACATGTCTGCAATTGTACAACATCATAGGACTATAGATATGCTGTGCCACCCCTAGCCACTTGTGGTGATAGCTTTCTTCTCAACCCACGCAGATAAAATGAGAATCCACTGTGTTAAACATTATGAGATCAAGAAAAGTATTCTGGGAGTAACGCACCTTGTAAGATACACTGGCTCATGGATTTACCACACCTTTTGGCATCATCTGTCTGTTACTTAGTTACATAAAACTCCACACTAGATTCATACTCAGTCTCTTAATTTTTCTTTTTTCTGTGATTTAGGTGTGCTTTGTGAATACTCATTGGAAGCTTCTCTGACAGCACAGGTGCTGCTGGATGTATTCGTCTGCATATCGGATATTTCCCAGTAACTAAATGACTCCCAGGAGATTTCTCAATGCTGGGCTTAGTAGCAAAATTTGTTTATTCATTTTTCGTTTCTATCTATGTTTCATCCTAGAGGTGTAGTATAAGTGAGGAACTTTTTTATTTTTTACTTACTTAAAAAAATGCTACAGATTCCAAACAGCAACATACACCCACAAAAACGTGCTGATTTATCAGCAGAAGTTACCTTCAGCTGTCATGAAAGCCATATTATGGTGTAACCAATCACCAAAACCCTACAATGGAAGAAGGCTCAGAGAAGATGGACACAGGCAATCTGCTTGTGATGTTCAGGGAAGAGTACAGGGAGTGACAATAGCTGTTTTAAATAAAGCTGAACTTAACACAAAAGAGACCAGAGGGTGGCCTTTGTTTTAGAAGGACAGTTGAGCTGATCAGCTGACTGTGTAAATGGCCTTTCTTGAAAAAAGGTGTGAATGTCTTTCTGTGCCAGCCAAACCAGCTGGTACTTGTGGCTCAGCCCAACACAGGGTATTAAAACTGAGCGACGAACAGAATAAACTGTGAAAAGAGAAATGGGCTTGAACTGGCTTCAACCCAGACAACCTTTTCTGGTGACTGAGGGTGTCCAGTGTCATGATAGTGAGCATATAGGGGCTGGTGATGGGAATTGTGTTTGTAATATGATCCAACTGTATATTAAAATTGCTATGTTGTGCTTTTATTGTGACTTCAGTACACTGCTGCATACTCTGCTAAATGAAAGTTCCATGTAACATCCACTGTCTTCAAATAAGTGAATTTGGTATTAAACCATTAAACCCTCCTCATGTAGAGTACCTGAGAGATCTTGGTCAGACAGTATTGGACTGTGACACAGGAGTGAAACAATTGACAGATGTTATAGTTGCAGTGTAGGAGGTCTAACTACAGGACTGATCTTCTCACGAGGTTGCTGAGAATTGGTTTGCTTTGAAAAGGTCCTAAGATGTGTTTGGTTGGCAAAAAAGTAGTATGATTTTTTCAATGCTCCCCTGGTAAAACTCTCTGAGGTATGAGGATCTTATTTTTCAAGTTCTGGATTCTGCTATGTCCCATCAGATTGGATTAAACTGTATCTGTATTTCAATTTCTCAATTTCATAGTTTCTTAAAAACATCCTGGCATGATCTTGCTCATCTTCTTTTTGCCAGAATTCACATTTGCATGTCTGTATTTATTGCTGTTGTTTATAAATGTATTTTTTTCTGCTTTTTGTTAATATTTTTTTAAAGATTGTATATGTGATTTTTTTTTTTTTTTTTTGCATTCTCCTGGCTGAAACTCACTTTTTGAATGGACAAAAGCAATAATGATTTCATTGACTTTGATGTTGAAGAATCTGGCTCAATTTCCTATTCACAAGGAGTATTAATGTCTTGGCATCAATGACTAGGCCAGCTCTGCAACTCAGAGCCAATACATTAATACTTAGAGCAGTAATCACATTGAGCCAGAATCTCAGCCTTGCCAGTTAGAAAATGCAGTACAGGACTTGAGCCCAGGTGGACAGTGCCCAAAAATGCCACCTGTTGGCTTCACTAATTTTTGGCTGTTCTACAAGCGCCTAACACAAACTGGAACACACTGGCTGATCCTTCCATTGCCATTGTTTTACCTTGACATATTCCTGCTCCAGGGACTAGGACAGGAGTCTAGATGTGTCTACAACAGCTTTGTTCTGTCTTTTAATGAGGCAAATTCTGTGGAAATTTGCCCTGCAGAAAAAGGAAAGAAGCAGATTACGCATATTACATTACTGAGTTATATGATACCAAAGATTTTTAGGTTTTTCAAGATGTTGGGGACTTATTACCACCTCCACCTCTGAAAATCACAAAATACTAAAAGCCTGTTACTTATCATGAAAAGACTATTTATGTTATTATAACCTGATTAGTTAATTTTATTCAAAGGTTTGATTTTATTCCTGAGGAAATTCTTCTTTATTCCTAGAAATTAATTTGCAACACAACTTGTTGTATGTAGTACAGAGATGCTAATAATATGACCTGGTTTCATACTTTTTTATCTGTTGATATCCATGGATTTTTTTTATTTTTTTTTTTTGTGGTAGCAATATTGATAACCTGACCAGAAAGAAAAGAAAAGAAAAGAAAAGAAAAGAAAAGAAAAGAAAAGAAAAGAAAAGAAAAGAAAAGAAAAGAAAAGAAAAGAAAAGAAAAGAAAAGAAAAGAAAAGAAAAGGAGACATATAAATGATTAATACAATGTCACTTAAAATTAGCCAATAGCTAAACACAAACAGTTAATCCCACTATAACTAGACTTTCTATCAGATCAACCTAATTTTATAAGGACATTTCTATATCCAGATTACATATCCAGATCTATTTTGAACACTGTATGAAGCAAAAAATTAGAAAGTTCACAGTAATAGGTAGTTTTTCTTCCAAAACTGAAACAATAAACCAGAATATCAGGTATTTATAAGAACCACACTGCATGAAGATATTTTTTTAAATATGGAGTTTAGAAAATATTTTAACTGTCTTCTAATATTTTTAATACGTACTTCATGAAGCAAGTAACCTGTATGCATTAGGTCTCCATGAAGATATAGGTTTGGGGACATAAAAACACATGTGGCTAGACAAATGATAGACAGACTTCCTGTTTAATTGCCCAGAAAAACCTGAAAGTGTGGTTTTTAAAGTACGGTGAAGCAAATGCAACTGGAGTTGTAATCCAGGAAGTGGATTTTTCCCTAAGCAATAGTAGATTGTTTTGTATGTATCTTAAGGTCCATGCTCTTCATTCTGCCAATTTGGATCAGATTTCCTATTAGCTGGAAGCTGAAGAGGTGATTAGTTGGCCCGGGCTCTAGAGCTGTTGATGATCATTGGTATTTTCAGCATGCATTCTCTGCTTGGTCTGTGTAGTATATATAGTGCACATGCAGTCCAAAAGTCACTTTTCAGAGCCCTGTAGCTGACTGTGAAAGAGGAACACACTCACACATACTCAGGGTTCCTCATAATGGGATGTTTTTTTGGAGTAAGAAACTGTTGAAACAGTTGTGTAATAAATAATTAAAAGATCCATCTTGATATTTTACTAAATTTTGTTGTAGTGGTTTGAGCCTGGCTGGACACCAGATGCCCATCAAAGCTTCTCCATCACGCTCCGTCCTCAGCAGGACAGGAGAGGGAAACAAATAAAACTAAAAGCTTGTGGGTCACAGTAAGAACAGAGTGAGATTGTTCACCAGTTACCGTCATGGGCAAAGCAGACTCGACTTGGGGAAAAAAAGTATAATTATTACCAATCACATCAGAGTAGGATAATGAGAAATAAAACCAAATCTTAAAATCATTTTCCCCCACCTCTCCCTTCCCCCCAGGGGCTCAGGGGGCTGGGGAATGTGGGTTATGGTCAGTTCATCACAGATGTTTCTGCTGCTCCTTACTCCTCAGGGCGAGGACACCTCACACTTCCTTGGCTGCAGCATGGGGTCCCTCCCATGGGAGAAAGTTATCCATGGGGTGCAGTCCTTCAGGAACAGACTGCTCCAGCATGGGTCCCCTGTGGGGTCACAAGTCCTGCCAGAAAACCTGCTCCAGCACAGGATTCCCATGGGGTCACAGCCTTCTTTGCGCATCAGCCTGCTCCAGTGTGGGGTCCTCCATGGGCTGCAGGGGGACAGCCTTCATTCACCATGGTCTTCTCCATGAGCTGCAGGGGAATCTCTGCTCTGGCACGTGGAGCACCTCCGCCCCCGTCCTTCTTCACTGACCTTGGTGTCTGAAGAGTTTCTCTCACATATTCTCACTCCTGGCTTCTGACTGCTGCTGGTGTTGCATAGGTTTTTTCCCCTTCTTAAATATGTTATCTCAGAGGTGCTACCACCATCGCTGATGGGCTTGGCCTTGGCCAGCAGTGGGCCTGTCTTGGAGCCATGGGCTCTTGCAGATTTAGGGAAAGCTTCTAACAACTTCTTACAGAAGCCACCCCTGTATCCCGCCCGCTACCAAAACCTTGCCACACAATACACTTGTTCATATACATCCTCAACAAAATGTAAAAAATACATACTGCTGTATGTCTCACAGCAGTTTACAAAAAGAGATGAGTTCCTATCTGTGCTTCACAGAAAATTGGAAAAGCAGTGCAAAAGGAAGGGAAGTATGTTACACATGAAGTACTTCACTCCAACCAATTATATATGCACTTGCTGTCTCTCTCTATGCTGGTATCAAAACTGAGCCCTTTGAATAAATGTCTTTGAAGTCAGTGTCAGTTAGTGTTTGAAGTTAATGAGTAAAACCAGCTGATTGATTGCAGTTGAGGAGGTAGGAGGGAGACAGTTCTTCTAAAAGGGTACACATTCACAGCTGACTAGTAAAACTCCTGTTTTAGAAGTAACAGAAGTCAGAGGCAGAGAAAGGAAGAAGGACTCACTATGAAATGCTAGTAGAGGAATATAGACTGTGTTCTGTATTTTGCAGACTAAAATAAATCAAATACATTAGATAAATAAGAAGTAAACAATGACTTAATACAAAACTTTCCTTTCCAACAATGAGCTAAGGTTGAAAAGGAAAAGAAGCATTCGTTCATAAAGAAGAGTATACCAAATCACTTTCATTTCAGCCTGTGCTTATGAAACAAGCAACAAAGAATCCTGAGGGCTGCGTCCAAGGAATATCTAAAGTCTGCAGCCACTAAACTGATGGAAAAAAAATGTGTGCCTTGGTCATTGCTTGAGGGAATCTGGTCAATGAAAGGATGCTACTAAAATCCTAGGTGGAAATCTGTGCTTTTTGCAATGGAAACGACCTTTAACACACATTTTTTCTCTAAGAGAATTGCTTGGTTTTATAGAGGCACATTGTAGTAACAAGAAATCTTACAATTAGAAATAGATGTGTCGGGTTGTATTTGGTATAATAACTGTGATTTGCTTGCAAAAAAAATCTGAAAACAAAGCATGCACTCAGGAACTCTAATGAGGATGGTAGTCTTTTGGTTTCGGTACTGTACAAGCACATATTGAGTCATCCATTCAAAGAACAGAATATGTATCAAGTATATCTGATTTTTTTTTTCCTTTTGTTTTAGGATGAAGATTTTCTCTGCTATATAGAATTGGCTTCAGTTCCAAAGTTATTAGTCTATAGCCAGATAAAATCAGAACAAGAACAATAACAGGTAATCTTGGTATAGTGATAACTCTTGTGTAAACAAGCTTTGGTTAATGGAGTTACAAAAACAATTGTATTGGATCCAAGTCTATCCAATTGCCTACTTTTTGTTCAGTATTAGAGATTATGATTGTCCTTCACATATTAAAAAAAATCTGCAGTGATCCTGTACCCTAAATGTCTAAACTTTTCATTTCAGTTAATGATTTCCATATCCCCTCTCATTTATTTTTTGCTGTATTCCAATTTTCATAATAGTCAAGAGATTCAAACCTCATCGTTTTATATTCAAAATATCGTTATGGGCAAAAGAAAGCATACCTTATAGAGTAAGCCAAATATTTATTGTCAATAATAACAACAACAGTTACAAACTTTATGGACAGTTGTCGTGGTTTAGGCCAAATCGGCTACTGGGGACCTGAAGGACCCCAGATGGGACCGACAGATGCTCTCCTCTACCCCTCTTCAGAGAGAGAGAGGCAGAGGAGGAAAAAGAGACTTACGAGTTTAGAAGGAACTAAACTACTTTAATGAAATATTAATAATAAAATAATAAAAAAAAAGAAATAATGAAATATATACAAAACCGTATCAAGCTCCCGAGATGACAATCACGACACCGGCTGGCACTGGGGCAGTCCCAGGCTGGACTCAGTGACGGACGGGAACTGGATTCCGGATCTGCATTCAGGATCGGGATC
>NW_009649320.1:3249643-3261743 GCF_000708025.1 Charadrius vociferus | reverse complement strand
CTACACAGCCTCACCACCTCCTTGTAGTCCTCTTGAGTAGCCTGCCCTTTCTTCCAAAGGCCATAAATCCTCTTTTTCTCCCTAAGTGGCAACCATAGCTCCCTGTTCAGCCAGGCTGGTCTTTTTCCCCAACGGCTTGTCTTTCGGCACACAGGGACAGCCTGCTCCTGTGCCTCTAAGACTTCCTTGAAAAACATCCAGGCTTCCTGGGCTCCTTTGCCCTGGAGGACTGCCTCCCAGGGGACTTTTTCAATCAGCCTCCTGAAAAGCCCAAAGTCTGCCCTCCATAAGTCCAAGGTAGCAGATCTGCTGATCCCCCTCCTTGCTTCTCCCAATTGAAAACCATTGTTCATCACCAACCGACCGATGCCTAGCCAGTCCCTGAGCAGCAACCCCCTTGCCAACCTCCCCCCTAGTTTTATTGCTGAGCATGCTGTTGTATGGTATGGAATATCTCTTGGGTCAGTTGGGGTCAGCTGTCCCGGCTGTGTCCCCTCCCAATTTCTTGTGCACCCTGTCGTGGTTTAGGCCAAATCGGTTACTGGGGACCTGGAGGAACCCAGATGGGACCGACAGATGCTCTCCTCTACCCCTCTTCAGAGAGAGAGGCAGAGGAGGAAAAAGAGACTTACGAGTTTAGAAGGAACTAAACTACTTTAATAAAATATTAATAATAATAATAAAAAAAAAGAAATAATGAAATATATACAAAACCGTATCAAGCTCCCGAGATGACAATCACGACACCGGCTGGCACTGGGGCAGTCCCAGGCTGGACTCAGTGACGGACGGGAACTGGATTCCGGATCTGCATTCAGGATCGGGATCGCAGGCAGACGAACAGAGGCCTCCCCAGACGTCGGCCATTGCAGGAAGAGAGAGCTGACCTTTCGATCCCTCAGCCTTTATACTGAGCATGAGGCAGATGGGATGGAATACCCTCGTTGGTCAGTTTTGGGTCACCTGTCCTGTCCGCTCCTCCTTGCAGGTGGGACCCCACTATGCTTTTCCACTTCCGACCCTCCAACGGGGCAAATAACAAAGTTGGTTGGCCTTGGTTGTTATAGCAATAAGTATAAGCAAGGTCCTCTCTGCATACCATGGCTGGGCAGCAGCTATAAACATAGGTCTTATCACCCTGAGAGAGTGAATATTGTCTGCACAATATGCTGTTAATTTCAGTTGTTAGAGAGGCCCAGCTAAGAAGCGAAGTTACTGACCAAAATTGGTTCTGTTTTACCTCAAACCAGGACAACAGTTTTATGTATACCCTTGTCTGATATTATTGCAAAGTCATGTTACATCTGAAATTACTATGTATTTTTCTCTTATATCAGAAATTTGTTTTGTTCTGTGCACCTTTTTTTTTTTTTTTTTTTTTTAGTGCTAAATCCAGTTTTTCCCAGGTCCATTTATAGTCCCTACGTTGCCAGTGCCAACCTGTGCCCTTGGGTTTTTTTTATCATCCCATGTTTATAGTTCTCTGTGGTACGCATAGAAACATATCTGTCTGGATGTAAAATGAAAGCTGAGGTACTTTCTCTACAATCAGGTCACTTGAAGAAGCAATTAGTAGATGAAAATATGAGAATATTTTACAGTCTCTCAGGACATCATGGGAAGTTGCGCTGCAGCTTAAATACTGTCATAGCAAAGCTGGTATAACATTTAGAGTGACCTTTCTCTGTTGTTTAATAAAAGGCAACTATAAGTTGATAGAAAACAACATTAGCATGCACATAATAATAAGCAGTATAATGACTCTTTAGCTACATAAGCTACATTAATATCTTGCAAGAAGATACAATTTATATTAAAATTTCACAACTGCTCCAAAAACCATTACCACAAAATACAGATACAAGGAAAACAGAAACATATTGGGTTTTATCTTCGTAGTTTTGCATACTGACATACATTGAACAGGAGTTTTTTACAGAATATGTTAGAGGATGACAGAAGAGTATATAGGAAGATATTTGTTTTCATACACAATACATTTTACACATTGATTTGTAACGGTGTCTTTGAAGAACACAGAGTGTCTTCTCACTAAAGGAAAAAAACCACAACTGATTGATATGGGTGAGCTGAGTACATATATGTTTAGGGGACTAGTACAAGCAAGCCAACAATACCTATCTTATCCATGGGACTCAACACATTTGAAACTAAACTCAATCTTTATTAAGGGAAGAGTTACAGAGATGCCACAATTTTATCTAATATTTAACCTATTTATACAGATTTATTTTCTGTTGTCTCTATTTTTGTTCTTCATCCCAGTCTTCTTTTTCAATTTGCATGCTATGGAAATAAGGAGGGAAAAACAAACCGAAATATCTTCATATCTTTTTGCTGACTGCTGGAACAGTAAATCCTGTGGCTTTAATCCTCCTCATTCAGGCTCACTATAAATCTTAGAAGCAAGTTATTGTAAGTTGTAGTGGTATTCAGTTGTCAAATATCCAGTAATAGCATGATTGAGTGGCCAGTAACTATCTAGACAGTTTCCTTTGGCCTGCATTTGAGAATTGCCAAGAAAAAGAAGAATGGAAATGTATAATTTTTTTTTTTTCTTCTGGATGACAAAAGTGCCTGTTTCATTGTTATATGACACTTGGGTTCAGAGCTAATTAAAGCTGACCAGTTGAGCAACCTTTCATCTTCAAGTAAAAAATTACAACAGACTCACAGCTGTTCTGACATTCATTTGCTAATGTTTTGGAAAAAAAGACCATCTGTTGACACTAGCATAGGTTATAGGTGTTACAATAAAGGAAAATATTTTCTTGTTCTCAGTTTCTGAACCTATATTACTATGTAAAAAGACAGAGCACTTTAAAAAATGAGAAGTCAATTGCTTTTAACAGGGTTAGCAGTTGCTGACCAACCGACTGGTTTATCTAAATTCTAGCAGGACAGTCAGTAGCAAGATAGAAACTAGAAGTTTTTAAATTTTATTAGAGAGAACCCAAACCCTGCACACTCCTTGGGCTTACTTCTTCCTGTCTTTTTATACCACTTACCCCTACAATACTTTAAGGGGAAGAGGTCATCTTGCTATCAAGAAGCATTTCTTCAAGGTGAAAATAAAACTGAGCAGATGGAAATTCAGCCCTTCTGACAGAGGGGACAGAGATTCATTATTCAAGATGATAGGCTTCAAATAGCTGTCATAAATGGGACATAAGACATTAAAAATGAAAATAAAGAAAATCAAAATAAATTATGTTTAAATCCATGTTGTTGTATATCAGAAGGATGTGATTGCATGTTGGAGAAAAAAGGTGATCAACAAAAGGAAGCAAACAACAGGAAAGGCGGGAAAAAGAAATTAGAAAGAAGACATAATCTTGTACATACATGTGAGGCAAATTTTGATGAACACAATAGTGTCACTTGTTTTGAGACTGCAAATGGAACTGTCTTTCATCAGAAACAAACCAGGTATAATAGCCATAATTGTCATTTCTTCTTTTCCCATAGATGGCCTCTAGTAATTTCATATTCATAGCTCATCTTATTTGGTACAGGGACAGAATCTATTCCTACAGGTGACACATTATCTGCAATACAGTGACATAGTTGTACTTTAATGCAACTCTACTGGACTAATATACACATTTTTTTTCTTCTAAAACCTTATTCATCATTAACTACCTCATAAAAATATGTCTATTCACATACGGTTAAATATGAATATTCCCTCTTCCTTTATTTAACTGAGTTGTTATTTGGCTGTGTTTATTTAGCTGCTTTTCTGACACACTTTATTGTTACACCTGTTTTCTTCTATGCTGAAGTCTCATAGCATTGTTCCACATAATTATTTCTCATTGACCATTCTTATTGAAGAACTCCACTTCCACCTCTAGCTTGTGTCTGACTTTAAGCTGACCACTCAATTGCTTTGACTTGATCATTTGTGGGATGGATTAGATTAACAGAAGAATAGAATAGAATAGAATAGAATAGAATAGAATAGAATAGAATAGAATAGAGTAGAATAGAATAGAATAGCACAGAACATAATATTTCAGTTGGAAAAAAATCTCTAACAATCATCTAGTCCAACTGCCTGACCAATTTGGGGCTGACCAAAAGTTAAAACATTATTGTCCAAATGCCTCTTAAACACCAACAGGCTTGGGGCATCAATCACCTCTCTAGAAAGCTTGTTCCAGTGTTTGACCATTCTCCTGGTAAATAAATGCTTCCTAATGTCATGTCTGAACCTCCCCCAACACATCTTTGGCCATTCCCATGAGTCCTGTCACTGGATATCAGGGAGAAGAGACCAGCACCTCCCTGTCCACATCTCCTCCTCAGGAAACTGTAGAGAGCAGTGATGCTTCTACAAATACATTTCCTTATGAAGTAGCTCTATGGCTGGAAATTTGTATTTTATGCCAACCTACATGCTGAAAAATGTTTCTGTGTTCCTGCAAGACTGATGCACACAGTTCATGAGAGATCCTGACTTGCGACTAAATGCAGCAGCAAGCAACAGCTTTGAGTGATAATGGGTCTAGAGTTAGAGAGAAGCTTGTTTTCATGGGCACTGTCACACTGTAATTTTTGCAATTTGAGCATAATTTCATCATAGAGTAGGTAACAAAAGATTGCTGTAGAAAATCATCACTGTCCCAGCTGTGTGGCTGAACAACATGCCATATCAGATTGACATCAGCTTATACAGGAATCTCATTTGTATCCTAAAAAGTGGCTATGTTGCCTGTCACAGATTGCATTAGCTTTCATAAACCAATATTTATATAACTGGGGGTAGAAAATGAATTTTCCCCATACATAATTGCAGAAGGTTTTGAGGAGTTCCAATGTTGTTCAAAATCTCATACACTATCCACTGCCTTTGTAGTGGTAATAGGTGGTCTAGAAACCTTCATATAATATTATAGGAGTTGTTTTAGCCACAGTTATCTTTAATCCCCTCTTCCTACCGTTGCAAAGAAAAAAAAAAAAAAAAGAAAGTCTCAGTGAATGGTGTTAGTGACAAGCCTATAGTGTATACTGTAACAGATACTTTTACGCTGTCTAGAGAGAAAAGTCACAGGTGTATTAGTTTAATTACTGGTCAGTCATTTTGATTTGATTCAGTCAGAAACAGCATTGTCCTCTCCAGGACTATTTTAGACTGATTTTAAAGCCAGTGTTACAGTTGCACCAGGTCTGACTGCCAAGAATCAAATTCAAGATGAAGGAAGTGGAAACTTATATAGAAGAGAAAATTTGCATTACACAAGTTGATGAATTTTTTTCTTTGGTGAGAAATTGAGGCTGGCAAGGCATAGTGGACAAGAAAATACAGATTTATTGCCGCCTCCCAGTGCCTAAAGGGGCGCTACAGAAGAGCTGGGGAAGGAGTTTTTACTAGGGCATGTAATGTTAGGATGAGGGGAATGGGTATAAACTGGAAGAGGGCAGGTTTAGATTAAACATTAGGAAGAAGTTTTTCACTTTAAGGGTGGTAAGGCACTGGAACAGGTTGCCCAGAGAGGTTGTTGAGGCCCCATCCCTGGGGGTGTTCAAGGCCAGGCTGGACGTGGCCTTGGGCAACCTGGTCTAGTGGGAGGTGTCCCTGCCTATGGCAGGGGGGCTGGAACTTGATGATCTTCAAGGTCCTTTCCAACCTAAACCATTCTATGATTCTATGATTTAATATTAATGATGTCAGTTATCTCAGTTTAAATAGAATTCTTATCAATATATTTTTTAAAAAAAATATGTTTTCCTATGAAAAAGTCGCAAAAAAGCTGTATTATGAATAAATATTTTCTCAAACTGGAAAGAAACAGCCCAGTATCATACCATGAAAGCACCAACCTGGTTGGCTGTGACACAACATGACATTATTCCAGATACTTCATTGGTAACAACCCTCTCCACACACACACACACACGAGAGATTAGGCATTTTAGGGGCACAGCACCACATTGGGGCAAGAGGAGATATGAAGCTAAATTCTAGACAGCATAGAAATGAGCTGTCCCTAGATAGAATTAATGATAAGTTGTATAGGTTGTCTCTTTTATTGTTTCAGTGCCAGCTAGCACTGAGAATCATATCATAGAATCATAGAATCATAAAATCCCAGGTTGGAAGGGACCTCAAGGATCATCTGGTCCAACCTTTCTTGGCAAAAGCATGGTGTAGACAAATAACCCAGCACCCTGTCCAGCTGAATCTTGAAGGTGTCCAATGTTGGGGAATCCACCACTTCCCTGGACAGATTATTCCAATGGATGATCTCATTGTGAAAATTTTCCTCTTGTGTCCAATCAGAATCTCCCCAGGAGTAACTTGTACCCATTACCCCTCTTTTTTTTTCCCATGTGACTCCTTGTAAAAAGGGAGTCTCCATCTTCTTCGTAGCCACCCTTTAAATACTGGAACATGGTGATAAGGTCTCCCCTAAGCCTTCTTTTCTCAAGGCTGAACAAACTCAATTCTCTCAGACTTCCCTCATATGGCAGGCTTCCCAGTCCTTTGATCATCTTTGTGGCCCTTCTCTAGACCCTCTCCAGCCTGTCCACGTCTTTTTAATACAGCAGAGACCAAAACTGAACACAGAATTCCAGGTGTGACCTGAGAAGCGCTGAGTAGGGTAGAGTAATGACTGACTTGTCTCTGTTGGTGATGCCCTTCTCGATGCAACCCTGCATGCAATCCTGTTAGCTTTTTTTTGCCACCGCAGCACACTGTTCACTTATATTGATCTTGTCCAACAACACTGAGTGTTTCTGTTCCTTTCTGTTTCTGTTCCTTTTTCATTTAGGAGCGTCCGTGTCAGTGTATCTTGGGATTTAATGTCATTGAGCCCATTCTGAAAACACAGTCATCTCCTCCTTCAAGATTTCTGCATGATACTGTAAGTGGGTTCTCCCCAAGGTCAATGTTATCTCACCACCTATATAGCCTAAACATGCAGACTTCTTTTTCTCTAGAAGTTACTTCTGTGCACTTCTGGCCTTTTCTGTTAAGTTATGAGGTTATGATGTATTGTATAGCAAATAATAGTCCATATGTATTACCAAATTCTGCCTTATGGTCATTGTATTTGCACTTACTATACTGGCAAAGTATTCAAAGAAAATAAGCTTGCAAATACATGTGTGATGTGAAGCTGCCAAACTTTTTGTCACTGTGTTGTTGAAATTTAGATTGTTCTAGAGGTGGGAACTGAAGCAGATTAACCACCATACAAGAGTAAATTTTCAAGAGATATAGTCATAACTGGCTTTAGCAGTCATGATGAAGACATAAACAGGTATTCATTCCTAAAATAAAATATGCACTAGATGGAATTATTTTATGTATACTGCATAGGTGAAAAGCATGCTTGGGGTTACTATGGAAATGGAAAAGGTGAACAAAGTGTGCAAGAATATATAACTGTTTACATGACAGAGAAATATTTTTTTAAAGCTTTGGGACCTTTAAAACTCAAAAAACAGTGACTAAATGAAAAGCCTTGTTATGACCTTGTGTAGATTTTAGAAATCATTTTGGAAAATGCTTTACATAAGTACATAATTAACTTAATGAATCAAATTTACTGTTCCTTCTCAGAGGGACGCTGAAAATTCACCTCTAAGTAAGTGAAATGTTCTAAATACTGTTCCATTTATAGTTTCTTTATGGATTTAAGGCCAATGAATGAGGCACCATGACACAAAATAGCCATTTGAATAACTGCCAATATTTGAGGCTGGAAAAGTACAATAATTTTATTAGGAAAAAAATAGATTTAAAAGATGAGAAGCAGCCTTAAAATTGAATATATTTAAAGGCAGAAAACGTTCTTTTTTTTTCTTTTTTTTTTTTTTTTTTTTGGTAATCTAACGCAAACTGGACCTTCTTAATCCTGAAAATGTAATATATGTATTTCAGGTGAGTTTATGTCTCAATGATTTCTGTTAGCAATAACCTAGAAATTGTCCTTAAGAATTCAGCTTGTCTGTTTTTGAATTGATCTATGACGGTCTGAAGACAAGGTGCAGCTCTGGGGATATTGCACATGAAGGTAACCTACTTTAGGGTTCTAAATGTCCTTTCACCATGTGTTAGTTTCTGTAAATTTTGACAGCTTGCTAGGCAAAAATCAGAAGAGAAAAAATATGGGACTTCAAAGGAAATGACTGAGGGCTTCAAATATGCATAGTTTATATAAACAGATTTTCTTTTAAAGGTTTTACAAAGAATAGGTATTCTGCTTTCTGTAAAAGGAGGTTTTGCCCAGATTATCACCAAAAAAAAAAAAAAAAAAAGCTATGTTAACTATAGATAGTCAGAATCTTAATTAAAAAAAAAAAAAAAATCTTTGGAGCCAAACCTTTTTGAGAGCAACAGATAAGTTGAGTGAATTTAATGTGTTTATAAAAATTAGAAAAGTTCTGGAATTGTTAAACTATTTTCTTTAAAAATATTCAATGCCTTTAAAAATATTTTAAATAATTACGCAATAGAAAACTGTTTTAGTTTTCTCAAAAATTTTGTTTGATTGTCATTGAAATTATTATGAGGAAAGTAAAAGTAAATTCAGGCTGAAGTAGAAACAGCAATTTTAAAAGTTTCAGAAATTAAAATAGTTTCCCAGTCAGTTCTGATTTTAGTAACAGGTTAGCGAGTTGTAAGATGTACATGATAAGCATTCTTATGATGACACTGATTTCACCTTCCTATCCTTTAAATAAGAGCCACCAAGTTTTTGGTTGTTTTGTTGGTTTGCTTTTTTTAATCAAATTTTAGGCTTATTTTTATTACATTTTGGATGTTTTCCCCAGATTTACTCTTAATTCTAATTCCTGTTGTCTGTCATGCCTACTTAGCAGCAAAATTCCTCCTATAAGATGCTTTTGAAGTGTTTTATTAGATATTCTTTTGTGTGGGAATATATATATACACTTCAAAGTATATGTAGTGAATATATATATATGTGTACTGCAGCAGGATTCAATAAATTTACGCCCCCTGTAGTGTCATCAGTTCAGATCTCTAGCACTGAGCAAGGTATTTTTTTTCAAAGATAAAAGAGGCTTAAAGGCAAAAATGTGTAAGTTGTTTAGAGACAAATCTCCTTCTCAAAAGCCACTCAAACACTTGATATTAACTTTTTTTTTTCATTCAGTGTTGACACTAGTTGAAACTAGTATTTATTTATTTAAAACCAGAAAAAATTGCATAATGTGGATGAAATGTTTTTAAATGTACCAATCACAGAATGGTTTAGGTTGGAAGGGACCTTAAAGATCACCGAGTTCCAACTCCTCTGCCATCATCAGGGACACCTCCCACTAGACCTGGTTGCTCAAAGCACTGTCCAACCTGATCTTGAACACTTCCAGGGATGGGGCATCCACAACTTCCCTGGGAAACCTGTTCCAGTGCCTCACCACCCTCATAGTGAAACACTTCTTCCTAATATCTAATCTAAATCTGCCCTCTTCTAGTTTAAAGCTATTACCCCTCATCCTATCACTATATGCCCTTGTAAAAAGTCCCTCTCCGGCTTTCTTCAGACACTGGAAAGCTGCTGTAAGGTCTCCCCCAAGGCTTCTCTTCTCCAAGCTGAACAACCCCAACTCCCTCAGCCTGTCTTCATAGGAGAGGTGCTCCAGCACTCTGATCATCTTCTTGGCCCTCCTCTGGACTCACTCTAATGGGTCCATACCCTTCTTATGCTGGGGGCTCTGGAGCTGGATGCAATATTCCAGGTGGGGTCCCTCAAGAGTGGAACAGAATCAGCTCCCCTGACCTGCTGGCCACACTTCTTCTGATGCAGCCCAGCTGACTTTCTGGGCTGCAAGCGCACATTGCCAGCTTATGTTGAACTTCACATCCATCAACACCCCCAGGTCCCTCTTCTCAGGGCTGTTCTTGATCCATTCTCCACCAGGCTTGTATTTGTACATAGGATTGCCCTCAACCGTATGTAGGACCTTGCATTTGGCCTTCTTGAATTTCATGAGGTTTGCACAGGCCCACCTCTCAAGCCCATCCAGGTCCCTCTGTATGGCATCCCTTCCCTCCAGCGTGTCAACCTCTCCACACAGTTGGTGTCGTTGGGAAACTTGCTGAGGGCGTACTCAATCCCAAAATCCATGTCACTGACAAAGATGTTAAATAGTACCGGTCCCAGTACCAACCCCTGAGGAACACCACTCGTCACTGCTTGCCACCGGGACATCAAGCCTCTGACCACAACTCTTTGTGTGCAACCATTCAGCCAGTTCCTTATCTACTGAGTGGGCCATCCATCAAACCTATGTCTCTCCAATTTAGAGACAAGGATGTGGTGCAGGACAGTGTCAAATGCCTTGCACAAGTCCAGGTAGATGGCATCTCTTTCTCTTACCTTATCCACCAATGCTGTAACACCATCATAGAAGGCCAACAAATTTGTCAGGCATGATTTGCCTTTAGTGAAGCCATGATAGCTGCCACTGATCACCTCCTTATTTTCCATGTGCCTTAGCAGAGTTTCCAGGAGGATCATCTGCATCATCTTGCCTGGCACAGAGGTGAGACTGACCAGCCTGTAATTTTCCAGGTCTTCTTTTTTACCCTTTTAAAAAATGTGGTTTGTATTTCCCTTTTCCAGTCAGGGGGAACTTCACCGGACTGCCATGACTTCTCAAATATGATGGATAGTGACTTGACAACTTCGTCCGCCAGTTCCCTCAGGACCTGTGAATGAATCTCATCAGGTCCCATGGACTTGTGCACCTTCAGGTTTCTCAGGTGTTCTCCCACCTGGTCTTCTCTTACAGTGAGCAGTACCTCATTCTTCCATTCCTTTGCTTTCTGCAACTTGGGAAGTGTGGTTAGAGCCCTTCCCAGTGAAGACTGGAGGCAAAAAAGTCGTCGAGTATCTCAGCCTTTTCCATGTCCTGAGTGACTAGGTCTCTTGTTTCCTTCCTGAGTGGTCCCACATTTTCCCTAGTCTTCCTTTTGTCACTGATATTCCTATAGAAGGCTTTCTTGTTGCCCCTGACACCTCTGGCCAGATTTAACTCTATCTGGGCTTTAGCTTTCCTACCCCAATCCCTGGCTGCTCCAACAATTTCTCTGTATTCCTCCCAGGCTACCTGTCCTTGCTTCCACCCTCTGTAGGCTTCCTTTTTCTGTTTGAGATTGTCCAGGAGCTCCTTGATCATCCATGCAGGCCTTCTGGCACTTTTGCCTGACTTCCTCTTTGTTGGGATGCATCGCTCCTGAGCTTGGTGGAGGTGATCCTTGAATATTAGCCAGCTTTCTTAGTCACCTTTTTCTTCCATGCTCTTTATCCCATGGTACTCTACCAAGCAGATCCCTGAAGAGACCAAAGTCTGCTCTCCTGAATTCCAGGGCAGTGACCTTGCTGTGCACCCTCCTCACTGTCGTAAGGATCTTGAACTCCACAATTCCATGGTCATTGCAGGCAAGGCTGACCTTGATCTTCACATTCCCCATCAGCCCCTCCTTGTTGGTGAGAACAAGGTCCAGCATGGCACCTCTCCTCATTGGCTCCTCCATCACTTGGAGAAGGAACCTCCTTGATTGCTTACACCCTGCTGTGTTGTCCTTCCAACCATTTGGGTAGTTGAACTCCTCCATGAGGACCAGGACTTGTGAACGTGAGGCTGCTCCTATCTGTCTACAGAGGGCCTCATCCACTCAGTCTTCTTGGTCATGTGGCCTGTAACAGACCCCCACTTCAACGTCACCTGTCCGTGCCCTTCCTTTAATCTTGATCCATAAGCTCTCAGCTGGCTCCTCACCCACCCCCATTCAGAATTCCATGCGCTCCAGCTGGTCATTGACATAGAGGGTGACACCCCTTCCTCATCTCCTCTGCCTGTCCTTCCTGAAGAGTCTGTATCCATCCATTTCAACACTCCAGTCATAGGAGCCATCCCACCATGTCTCATAATGCCAATTAGATCATAGTCTTGCAGGCATTCGCATGCGTCTCACTCCTCTTGTTTGCTACCCATGCTACGTGCATAGAGGCATTGAAGTTGAGCACCCAATGAATCTAGCTCCCTGGCTGGAGTGGCTTTTTTACCTTTATGCTGCACTCCAGGTGCATTCCTG
>NW_009649320.1:3162618-3245277 GCF_000708025.1 Charadrius vociferus | reverse complement strand
ACCTCAAGGATCATCTGGTCCAACCTTTCTTGGCAAAAGCATGGTGTAGACAAATAACCCAGCACCCTGTCCAGCTGAATCTTGAAGGTGTCCAATGTTGGGGAATCCACCACTTCCCTGGACAGATTATTCCAATGGATGATCTCATTGTGAAAATTTTCCTCTTGTGTCCAATCAGAATCTCCCCAGGAGTAACTTGTACCCATTACCCCTCTTTTTTTTTCCCATGTGACTCCTTGTAAAAAGGGAGTCTCCATCTTCTTTGTAGCCACCCTTTAAATACTGGAACATGGTGATAAGGTCTCCCCTAAGCCTTCTTTTCTCAAGGCTGAACAAACTCAATTCTCTCAGACTTCCCTCATATGGCAGGCTTCCCAGTCCTTTGATCATCTTTGTGGCCCTTCTCTAGACCCTCTCCAGCCTGTCCACGTCTTTTTAATACAGCAGAGACCAAAACTGAACACAGAATTCCAGGTGTGACCTGAGAAGCGCTGAGTAGGGTAGAGTAATGACTGACTTGTCTCTGTTGGTGATGCCCTTCTCGATGCAACCCTGCATGCAATCCTGTTAGCTTTTTTTTGCCACCGCAGCACACTGTTCACTTATATTGATCTTGTCCAACAACACTGAGTGTTTCTGTTCCTTTCTGTTTCTGTTCCTTTTTCATTTAGGAGCGTCCGTGTCAGTGTATCTTGGGATTTAATGTCATTGAGCCCATTCTGAAAACACAGTCATCTCCTCCTTCAAGATTTCTGCATGATACTGTAAGTGGGTTCTCCCCAAGGTCAATGTTATCTCACCACCTATATAGCCTAAACATGCAGACTTCTTTTTCTCTAGAAGTTACTTCTGTGCACTTCTGGCCTTTTCTGTTAAGTTATGAGGTTATGATGTATTGTATAGCAAATAATAGTCCATATGTATTACCAAATTCTGCCTTATGGTCATTGTATTTGCACTTACTATACTGGCAAAGTATTCAAAGAAAATAAGCTTGCAAATACATGTGTGATGTGAAGCTGCCAAACTTTTTGTCACTGTGTTGTTGAAATTTAGATTGTTCTAGAGGTGGGAACTGAAGCAGATTAACCACCATACAAGAGTAAATTTTCAAGAGATATAGTCATAACTGGCTTTAGCAGTCATGATGAAGACATAAACAGGTATTCATTCCTAAAATAAAATATGCACTAGATGGAATTATTTTATGTATACTGCATAGGTGAAAAGCATGCTTGGGGTTACTATGGAAATGGAAAAGGTGAACAAAGTGTGCAAGAATATATAACTGTTTACATGACAGAGAAATATTTTTTTAAAGCTTTGGGACCTTTAAAACTCAAAAAACAGTGACTAAATGAAAAGCCTTGTTATGACCTTGTGTAGATTTTAGAAATCATTTTGGAAAATGCTTTACATAAGTACATAATTAACTTAATGAATCAAATTTACTGTTCCTTCTCAGAGGGACGCTGAAAATTCACCTCTAAGTAAGTGAAATGTTCTAAATACTGTTCCATTTATAGTTTCTTTATGGATTTAAGGCCAATGAATGAGGCACCATGACACAAAATAGCCATTTGAATAACTGCCAATATTTGAGGCTGGAAAAGTACAATAATTTTATTAGGAAAAAAATAGATTTAAAAGATGAGAAGCAGCCTTAAAATTGAATATATTTAAAGGCAGAAAATGTTCTTTTTTTTTCTTTTTTTTTTTTTTTTTTTTTGGTAATCTAACGCAAACTGGACCTTCTTAATCCTGAAAATGTAATATATGTATTTCAGGTGAGTTTATGTCTCAATGATTTCTGTTAGCAATAACCTAGAAATTGTCCTTAAGAATTCAGCTTGTCTGTTTTTGAATTGATCTATGACGGTCTGAAGACAAGGTGCAGCTCTGGGGATATTGCACATGAAGGTAACCTACTTTAGGGTTCTAAATGTCCTTTCACCATGTGTTAGTTTCTGTAAATTTTGACAGCTTGCTAGGCAAAAATCAGAAGAGAAAAAATATGGGACTTCAAAGGAAATGACTGAGGGCTTCAAATATGCATAGTTTATATAAACAGATTTTCTTTTAAAGGTTTTACAAAGAATAGGTATTCTGCTTTCTGTAAAAGGAGGTTTTGCCCAGATTATCACCAAAAAAAAAAAAAAAAAAAGCTATGTTAACTATAGATAGTCAGAATCTTAATTAAAAAAAAAAAAAAATCTTTGGAGCCAAACCTTTTTGAGAGCAACAGATAAGTTGAGTGAATTTAATGTGTTTATAAAAATTAGAAAAGTTCTGGAATTGTTAAACTATTTTCTTTAAAAATATTCAATGCCTTTAAAAATATTTTAAATAATTACGCAATAGAAAACTGTTTTAGTTTTCTCAAAAATTTTGTTTGATTGTCATTGAAATTATTATGAGGAAAGTAAAAGTAAATTCAGGCTGAAGTAGAAACAGCAATTTTAAAAGTTTCAGAAATTAAAATAGTTTCCCAGTCAGTTCTGATTTTAGTAACAGGTTAGCGAGTTGTAAGATGTACATGATAAGCATTCTTATGATGACACTGATTTCACCTTCCTATCCTTTAAATAAGAGCCACCAAGTTTTTGGTTGTTTTGTTGGTTTGCTTTTTTTAATCAAATTTTAGGCTTATTTTTATTACATTTTGGATGTTTTCCCCAGATTTACTCTTAATTCTAATTCCTGTTGTCTGTCATGCCTACTTAGCAGCAAAATTCCTCCTATAAGATGCTTTTGAAGTGTTTTATTAGATATTCTTTTGTGTGGGAATATATATATACACTTCAAAGTATATGTAGTGAATATATATATATGTGTACTGCAGCAGGATTCAATAAATTTACGCCCCCTGTAGTGTCATCAGTTCAGATCTCTAGCACTGAGCAAGGTATTTTTTTTCAAAGATAAAAGAGGCTTAAAGGCAAAAATGTGTAAGTTGTTTAGAGACAAATCTCCTTCTCAAAAGCCACTCAAACACTTGATATTAACTTTTTTTTTTCATTCAGTGTTGACACTAGTTGAAACTAGTATTTATTTATTTAAAACCAGAAAAAATTGCATAATGTGGATGAAATGTTTTTAAATGTACCAATCACAGAATGGTTTAGGTTGGAAGGGACCTTAAAGATCACCGAGTTCCAACTCCTCTGCCATCATCAGGGACACCTCCCACTAGACCTGGTTGCTCAAAGCACTGTCCAACCTGATCTTGAACACTTCCAGGGATGGGGCATCCACAACTTCCCTGGGAAACCTGTTCCAGTGCCTCACCACCCTCATAGTGAAACACTTCTTCCTAATATCTAATCTAAATCTGCCCTCTTCTAGTTTAAAGCTATTACCCCTCATCCTATCACTATATGCCCTTGTAAAAAGTCCCTCTCCGGCTTTCTTCAGACACTGGAAAGCTGCTGTAAGGTCTCCCCCAAGGCTTCTCTTCTCCAAGCTGAACAACCCCAACTCCCTCAGCCTGTCTTCATAGGAGAGGTGCTCCAGCACTCTGATCATCTTCTTGGCCCTCCTCTGGACTCACTCTAATGGGTCCATACCCTTCTTATGCTGGGGGCTCTGGAGCTGGATGCAATATTCCAGGTGGGGTCCCTCAAGAGTGGAACAGAATCAGCTCCCCTGACCTGCTGGCCACACTTCTTCTGATGCAGCCCAGCTGACTTTCTGGGCTGCAAGCGCACATTGCCAGCTTATGTTGAACTTCACATCCATCAACACCCCCAGGTCCCTCTTCTCAGGGCTGTTCTTGATCCATTCTCCACCAGGCTTGTATTTGTACATAGGATTGCCCTCAACCGTATGTAGGACCTTGCATTTGGCCTTCTTGAATTTCATGAGGTTTGCACAGGCCCACCTCTCAAGCCCATCCAGGTCCCTCTGTATGGCATCCCTTCCCTCCAGCGTGTCAACCTCTCCACACAGTTGGTGTCGTTGGGAAACTTGCTGAGGGCGTACTCAATCCCAAAATCCATGTCACTGACAAAGATGTTAAATAGTACCGGTCCCAGTACCAACCCCTGAGGAACACCACTCGTCACTGCTTGCCACCGGGACATCAAGCCTCTGACCACAACTCTTTGTGTGCAACCATTCAGCCAGTTCCTTATCTACTGAGTGGGCCATCCATCAAACCTATGTCTCTCCAATTTAGAGACAAGGATGTGGTGCAGGACAGTGTCAAATGCCTTGCACAAGTCCAGGTAGATGGCATCTCTTTCTCTTACCTTATCCACCAATGCTGTAACACCATCATAGAAGGCCAACAAATTTGTCAGGCATGATTTGCCTTTAGTGAAGCCATGATAGCTGCCACTGATCACCTCCTTATTTTCCATGTGCCTTAGCAGAGTTTCCAGGAGGATCATCTGCATCATCTTGCCTGGCACAGAGGTGAGACTGACCAGCCTGTAATTTTCCAGGTCTTCTTTTTTACCCTTTTAAAAAATGTGGTTTGTATTTCCCTTTTCCAGTCAGGGGGAACTTCACCGGACTGCCATGACTTCTCAAATATGATGGATAGTGACTTGACAACTTCGTCCGCCAGTTCCCTCAGGACCTGTGAATGAATCTCATCAGGTCCCATGGACTTGTGCACCTTCAGGTTTCTCAGGTGTTCTCCCACCTGGTCTTCTCTTACAGTGAGCAGTACCTCATTCTTCCATTCCTTTGCTTTCTGCAACTTGGGAAGTGTGGTTAGAGCCCTTCCCAGTGAAGACTGGAGGCAAAAAAGTCGTCGAGTATCTCAGCCTTTTCCATGTCCTGAGTGACTAGGTCTCTTGTTTCCTTCCTGAGTGGTCCCACATTTTCCCTAGTCTTCCTTTTGTCACTGATATTCCTATAGAAGGCTTTCTTGTTGCCCCTGACACCTCTGGCCAGATTTAACTCTATCTGGGCTTTAGCTTTCCTACCCCAATCCCTGGCTGCTCCAACAATTTCTCTGTATTCCTCCCAGGCTACCTGTCCTTGCTTCCACCCTCTGTAGGCTTCCTTTTTCTGTTTGAGATTGTCCAGGAGCTCCTTGATCATCCATGCAGGCCTTCTGGCACTTTTGCCTGACTTCCTCTTTGTTGGGATGCATCGCTCCTGAGCTTGGTGGAGGTGATCCTTGAATATTAGCCAGCTTTCTTAGTCACCTTTTTCTTCCATGCTCTTTATCCCATGGTACTCTACCAAGCAGATCCCTGAAGAGACCAAAGTCTGCTCTCCTGAATTCCAGGGCAGTGACCTTGCTGTGCACCCTCCTCACTGTCGTAAGGATCTTGAACTCCACAATTCCATGGTCATTGCAGGCAAGGCTGACCTTGATCTTCACATTCCCCATCAGCCCCTCCTTGTTGGTGAGAACAAGGTCCAGCATGGCACCTCTCCTCATTGGCTCCTCCATCACTTGGAGAAGGAACCTCCTTGATTGCTTACACCCTGCTGTGTTGTCCTTCCAACCATTTGGGTAGTTGAACTCCTCCATGAGGACCAGGACTTGTGAACGTGAGGCTGCTCCTATCTGTCTACAGAGGGCCTCATCCACTCAGTCTTCTTGGTCATGTGGCCTGTAACAGACCCCCACTTCAACGTCACCTGTCCGTGCCCTTCCTTTAATCTTGATCCATAAGCTCTCAGCTGGCTCCTCACCCACCCCCATTCAGAATTCCATGCGCTCCAGCTGGTCATTGACATAGAGGGTGACACCCCTTCCTCATCTCCTCTGCCTGTCCTTCCTGAAGAGTCTGTATCCATCCATTTCAACACTCCAGTCATAGGAGCCATCCCACCATGTCTCATAATGCCAATTAGATCATAGTCTTGCAGGCATTCGCATGCGTCTCACTCCTCTTGTTTGCTACCCATGCTACGTGCATAGAGGCATTGAAGTTGAGCACCCAATGAATCTAGCTCCCTGGCTGGAGTGGCTTTTTTACCTTTATGCTGCCAGGTGCTCTCCTGCTGACCTGCAACCCATCTCCAGGTTTTGGGCCTCTGCTACTGGTATCAGCATCATATTGGTAGGAGTGGGATGGATTCTGGTTCCCCTCCCCTGGCAACTCTAGTTTAAAGCCCTCTTCACAAGGTTCACAAGCCTCTAACAAAAGATGTTCTTCCCCTTTTCTGTCAGGTGGAACCCATCCAGCCCCAGCAGACCAGATTTCTCAAAGTAAGTCCCATGATCTAAAGAGCCAAACCCTTGGCTGTGGCACCATTCCTGCAGCCAGTTATCGATTTGCCAGATTCACCTGGCCCTATCAACCAGCTTCCCTTTGACCAGGAGGATTGATGAAAATACTACCTGTGCTCCAGAGTCCCTGACCACTGTTCTCAGGGCTTAATAGTCTTTCTTGATAGTGTTCAGGCTGCTCCCAGCTACATCACTGGTGCCCACATGGACCAGCAGCAGTGGATAATAGTCTGAGGACTGCATAAGATTTGGTAGTCCCTCAGTTACATCCCTGATATGAGCCCCTGGCAAGCAGCACACCTCCCTAGAGAGTTCATCAGGCTGACAAATAGGTGCTTCCATACCCCTCAGAAGAGAGTGGCCTTTAAATATTCATTGCTTTTTCATCAATAGATCTAGAAAGTAATTTTCAGAGCTGCTAATTTAGATTGTTTCTATTCATGCCAGTCTTTTGCATTTTTGCATTTTTGTTATTTTATTCAATGAAAGCAGGTAAGAGTAGTACTGTGCACTTTCAAAAATCATACTTTTTCTTAAGTTTTTTTTTTTCTTCTGTACAATAATAACATTTAGCAACAATTAATTGTAAATGAATCTCAAAATCCCCAGGCTTAAAATGAATCTGTAGAATACAAATGAGTAACTTCTTGACTTCTGTTTTCAACAAAAAGGTCACTTGTTTTGTTCTCATTTCCCTCAAAGAGTTGAAAACATGCATATAGCAGTGGGTAACTTCACAGCACAAGAGCAGCAGCACAATGTGACGTTACAACATAGCTTGTTGCAGGCCTTTCATTTCAACAAGTGCCAGCTGTTTGATTATTCATGTTCTTCAAATTCAGAAGCCGCGAGGCATTATATTCTGAGGGTTCAGCACTACCAGGAGAGTACTTAGAGAGAGATGGATATTTACTGAGAATAGCATCACGGTAAGTATTGTCCTGCTTTGATTAAGCATAAACAGGAGGAGTTAGTAATGGATTTCAAAGCCTGATATATGAAGCAGAAAATAGAACTTGGAGGTACAATGAAAGTGCCAATGCACCAAAATTAAAGAAGCTAATACTAAAAATTGATGTGAATTTATGACCACTCCATTGTCTTCATGTGTTGTGGTTTGGGCTGGCCACTAAAATGAAAGACAGATGATCTCTAACTTCTCTCCCAAGTGAGAGAAGAATGAGAGAGGGAGAGAGACTTATGAGTTGACAAGAAACTGAATTACTTTAAGAAATATTAATAATGAAACAATAAAATAATAAAAAGAAAATATAATAATATTAATAAGAAAATAAACAAATATATATAAAATATATACAAAACCTCAATGAGCTCCCAGGATGATGATCGCATCACCAGCAGGCACTGGGAAAGTCCCAGACTGAACTCAGTGACAGATGGGAACTGGATTCCAGAACTGGATTCAGGAATGTACAGATCAGGATCAAAGGCAGACAGACAGAGTCCTCCTTGGTTGCCAGCCACTGAAGAAAGAGACTGATCCCTTTGATCAGTTTTTATATTGAGCATGAGGCAGATGGGATGGAATACCCCATTGGTCCATTTGGGGTCACCTGTCCTGTCTGCTTATCCTTGCACGGTGGGACCCCGCTACTCTTTTCCACTTCTAACCCTCCAACTTGGTGCATAACAAAGTTAGCTGCCTTGGGTGTTACAGCAATAAGTATAAACAGGAGCCTCTCTGCATACCATACGTTGGAATTCACTGTAAACATCAAACTTATCTGCCAGAAGCAGATACTGTCTGAAATATACACCATTTCAGAGAGTTAGAAGAGGCTTAACTGTAAAATTACTGAAAAGTAAAATTACTGAACAGAAAATTGGTTCTGTTTTACCTCAAACCAGGACATCATGATATTCAGAGTTTTGGCTTATGAGATGCTGAAGGTCAAGTCTGTTATTTATCACCTCCGTATTCCTACTATTTTTCACCTACGTGGGACATTTAATTTACTCTCAAGTGCTGCATTGTCTAATTCAATCTCAGGGAATACCTATGATTTGGACAATAAACTTATTTTGAAGATGAGTGATCTAAGGAAGGACATATCTTGAGGTAAGAAAACATGAGAGACAATCAGAAGAAATATGAGAGGGTCACAGAAATAGTAGAGTCATCATATCTCATAATAAGTTAATGAATATATTGTTTTTTAATATATTCTTCTGTTCCATCCATTGCATCCTATCTTATGATGAGATTTATGTATTATATTCCCAAGTATTAACACATATAGATACATAGTATGCATGATATGCCTAACCACACACATTTATGGCCAGAAAAGGTGATTCACCAAAGATAAAAATGTCTTAAAAATGAGAATAAAATGGAAAGAAAGAGCATCACTAATTCCAATCTGAAAAGAAATGATCTTATTTGCCAAAGGAAATGAGTATATAAGTAAAACTGAGCTACTCATGTAAATGGATGTGCCTGTGTGTACAACCAGCTCTCTCTAATGTCTTCATAAATAGGCACAATAAATCTCAATACCAGTAAAACAAAGTTGAATGATCCTACCCTGCTTTGTAGAGCATTTTGGTGCCCACTTGATGAAAAATATTATTGAACAACAAGGTTTCATTTGGTCCAAATTAATAGTAGCTACTGAATGTGATTGCTCCCTGTCTTCCTCCCTAAATCAATGTCTGAATCATAGTCGGTAGGAAAATGTTTATTTGTATCAATACTTTATAGCAAGTCACCTCACAACGGACATATATGCTACAGAAAAACAAAATATGTTATTGTTCTGTAGTGGTAAACATAAGAAATATGTCAAAACCAGCTGTTACAATACTTTAAAAAATCCAGTTTAAAACTGTTAACATGATTCACAAAATTGTGAATGGGAAAAAGTCCCATATAAGGGTGAAGATGAGCTTTCTATCATGTGCCCAAAATTAGAAACTCAAAAAATTCAAAATCACTTTTACATGCAACACAAAATAAGTTCTGCAGTAAAATTCCACTAGTCGGAATTGGATTATTAAACTGGATTTTTCCATCTTCCTTTTGAACTTTTGGCTTAGGATTCTTCATTTCAGTGCAGTAGCATTGTTGAATGAAAGTGAAATTGAACTAGTTCAAGAAAATATTGAAACAGTACTGTAGCAAAGTATGTTGTTTGGCTGGGTAAATTAACTAATAGGATATCTGGTCCCAAATAAACAGTTTGGTTTTTTTTCCTCTTGTCTTTGGTAAGCTCCATAATCAAACCTTAACCGCTACGATGGGTTGGCCTTTGCTGGCTGCCAGATGCCCACTCAGCTGCTCTCTTACTCTCCCACCTCAACAGAATAGAGGGCGAAAATAAGATGGAGAAACTCGTGGTTCTAGTTGAAGACAGGTAGATTACTTACCAATTACCATCACCGTCAAAACGTGCTTGACTTTGGGAAAACTAATTTAATTTATTGCCAAGTAAAATAGATTCAGATTGGGGGGCGGGGGAACAAAACAAAACAAAACAAAACAAACAAACACACCCCCCCCCCTAAAACTACCTTCCTCCCACCCTCCTTCCTTCTTCCCAGACTCAACCTCACTCCTTTATTCCCAACTCCTCTATGTCCTTGCCCCTGAGCAGCACGCGGGGTTATGCGGAATAGGGAATTACAGCCAGTCCATAACAATTGTTCTCTGCCATTCCTTCCTCCTCACATTTTTTCCCTGCTCCTGCATAGCTCCTCTCCACAGGCTTAAGTCCTTCAGGGTAAATGTGCTCCATCAAGGGTCCTCTCTATAGGATGCAGTCCTTCAAGAATTGCTGCAACATGAGTCCTCTCTACGAGCTACAGTCCTTCAGGAATAGACTGCTACAGCATGGGCCCCCCACAGTTGGCAGCTCCTGCCAGGAACGTGCTTCAGCATTGGCTCGCCATGAGCTGCATTTTCCTTCAGGGCATAACCACCTGTTCTGGTGTGGGGTCCTCCATGGACTACAGGGTGAATATCTGCTCTGTGGTCTCTCATTGGCTGCAGCGGGACAACCTGCTCCACCACAGTCTTCTCCACAAGCTCTGGGGGAATCTCAGCTCTGGCACCTGGAGTACCTCATCCCCCTCTTTCTCTGACCTTCATGTCTGCAGGACTGTTTCTTACACTTCTTTTTCCCTCACTCCTCTCCCACGCACTCCACTACACAGGATTTTTACCCCTTAAGTAAGTTTTCACAGAGGTGCCACCAGCTTGGCTGATGGGTTTAGCCATGTCTGGGGTGTGTTTGTTGTGCAGCTGTCCAGAACTGGCTGTGCCTGGGACGTGGCAGCCCCTGGTCTCTTCTCTCAGAGGCCCCCATGCAATCCCCCTGCTACCAAAACTTTTCCACCTACACCCAATACAATCACATAACCTATACATTGTACTTTTAGCCAAGAAAAATGCTGACAAAAAGAAACAAATCACAGAATGAACTGGCAAAATTGCACTGTGCATGAACATCCACATGGAATGATTTCATTATTTCACTGCCTAAAACTCACTACCTTTCATCGTGAAACAATAAAAAAAAAAAAAAACCACAAAAAAAACCCTGCTATCTTTTTTAGTTCACTTCAGCGTTACAGCAGTGACAGAATTTTCAGTTTCTTGTCTGTGTGCATTTTTCTGGTATAGTATGCATCTACATACGTAGAATATCTATAGAAAATTTGTAAATAACTAACATGCCATAAAGATTAGGGCTAGAAATGAAAGTGTATATTATATTCAGATTCACAGACTATAGGAACAGAACTTAGTGCCTAAATTCAAGGATTAATGTCACAATGCAAGCCATTTTTCATAGAAAGCAAGCCATTTCCAGAGAGCAGGTCATACTTGCTACTGTTTAACAGGTAGCAGACAGAGCTTATTGGGTATTTCACAAGGAAAATAAATAATCTTCCCATCCTGTGAGGATTTTAATATATAGCACTGTCTTGGTTTGAGGTAAAACAGAATCGACTTTCTTTTCAGTAATTTTACTTTGCAGTTAAGCCTCTCTGAATGTCCTGGTTCTGGCAGGGATGGGGTTAATTTCCCCCAGGAGCCGGGAGGGGGCGGGTATTCCATCCCATGGCCCATGCCCGGGCTATAAGAAGAGCTAGCCAGGGAGAAGAGAGTAGTCACCACTTGGGGTGGGCTGTGGTGGTATGGGTCTGGTTGGTGTGCTCTGTGGCAGTGCTGTAATTGCGTTTTCATCTTCCCTTTTTGCTGTTCTGTTGAATTGCATTATTTTAACCCACGAGTTTTGCCCTGTCGATTTCTTTTTCCATGGCTGTGGGAGTTGTGTGAGCGACTGTGTGGTTCTTTGCTGCTGGCTGAGGCTAAACCACGACACCGAACTAACTGAATTCTCTGAAATTAACAGCATATTGTCCAGACACGGTTCGCTTCCAGAGTAATAAGACCTGATTATTTATAATTTATGCCAAGGAATGGAATGCAGAGAGGATCTTGCTTATACTTATTGCTATAACACCCAAGGCAGCTAACTTTGTTACTTGCCCCGTTGGAGTGTTGGAAGCGGAAAAACGCAGTGGGGTCTCATCTGCGGGGAGAAGCGGACAGGACAGGTCACCCCAAATGGACCAACAGGATATTCCGTCCCATCTGCCTCATGCTCAGTATAAAAGCTGAGGGATCAAAGAGGTTGGTCTCTTTCTTCAGTGGCTGGCAACCAAGGAGGACTGCCTGTTTGTCTGCCTTTGATCCTGATCTGTGCATTCCTGAATCCAGTTCCCATCTGTCACTGAGTCCAGTCTGGGACCTTCCCAGTGCCAGACGGTGGCATGATTGTCATCCTGGGAGCCCAATACTGGTTTTGTATATATTATATATATTTCATTATTTTATTAATATTTTCATTAAAGTAGTTTAGTTTCTTTTCAACTCATAAGTCTTTTTCTCTCCCTCCTCTCCCTGGAGAGGGAGGTGGGGCATAGCATTTGTCTTTTGTTTTGGTCAATAGTCCAGCCCAAACCATGACAACAACATTTATCAGGAATAAGTTTATAGTCAGTTCTATGGTAAAAATATATTCATTGTTTAATAGGAGTCTTAAGGAGCTTTTCTTTTTTAAAAATTTTATATGCATATTTAAGGACAGAGATTGCAATAAAAATTACAGAATCTGAAGTTCAAGGCAGTTGGTGATAATACATAAAAGAAGGAGGAAAGAAGGCCTTACTGAATTCATCAATCCACATGCATATGACAAAGTGCATATATTGTATTTTCTCTGAAGTTTGGGTTTAGTTTTCTGGTCTTACAAAAATGAAATACTATGTTTGTCCCACATAACTTGCACTCTGCTTAAGCATTATTTGTTGATACCAAATGGTGATGAGAGAGGAATGAAATTTATCCACTGGAGAGTAACTTCCACTAAATTTGTACACCATATATCTTTCATTTTCTTAGGGACAGGATCCCTAGTTTCATGTGATCTTATGTGTTCTTTAAGTTTTGGACTGGGTCCACTGCACATGGATGCATAAGAAAATATGCTTCTTAACAATGCAAAAAGATAAATATAAAAGTGTTAAAAGAAATATTATCTACAATACCTTGGTATTGTTAAAGAATAAGTCTTTGAAAAATAAATCCAGAGCAGAGAACTTACTGCTTGTTTTTTTTCAGGCCCAAAGTTGCATTTGTCTCTAAATAACATGAAAGAGAAGTAACTGTTTCTCATGCGGCTTGCAGTCCAAGCCTGCACTGGGATTCAGTGGTGTGCTACCTGAAGGCTTAGGGAAGTCACTGTAGTTTAAAACTAGGAGAGCAAAGGTGCTAATTGGTCCCAAAGTTTGTGGTCATGAGATTTAATCCACAAAATACTTTCTATCTGTGGACGTCAATTGTAAAATCACACTTATAATTTGGATTTTATTTTATTTTTTTTTTATATCTCTTTCAGGTCACAGACCTGTACTCGCATCCATTTGGGATGTATTAGTATCTCTTTGTAGGACTGGATGAGACTTTGATATAATGAACAGAGTGCACAGGGAAGCCACTCCTTCTGCCTTTCCCCTAGTTCCTAATGATTTGCAAAAAAGTTTTCTGCATCAGTGAAATGAAGGCAGGAAGGCAGGCAGACACAAGACATTTCTTCCCATCCACGTGGAACTTGGAATGATAATTTGGGATCTCAGTTAGTACATTCTCTCCTGGCACTCATTAGGAAAAAAGATTAAGCATTGCATATGCACTGAAGGAATAAATGTTCTTGTATGTCTGAGTTGTGCTTACAAGCAAAAAACCAGAAGCAAATATGCACTTTGAGCTGAAAAAGGACTCTTCCCAACACAATGAAATTTGTCATTGTCTTGCCTCTTTACAGTGCTAATATGCACCTTATGCCATTAAACGGTATAATGAAACTCACATCTGAGCATTTTTTATTAGGAACTGATTGTCGAGCTTTATTTTAAAAGCCTGTTTATGGTAAACATTAGAACCTTGAACTTTCAGACAACTAGATATAGAAAGACCTTTCTGTTTTGAACCCTATTTAGAGCCCAGGATCTAAGACATTAAGGGAAAATCCAGAGCTTTTGAAAGAAATGGACAATTAAATTCTGATTTCAAGAGCAGCAGCTCACCTTATTCACCTTGCTGTTAGAATGCAGAGCCAAATCTGAAGACTCATCTTTGCATTTAGTGTCACCCCTTTTGCAAAGATTCACTAATCTCACAGATTAGTTTTAGATTAGATTGTGCACAGAGTATGGCAGATATCAAATGATGTCTCCTTTACAAGAACCAGGAGCATTTCCCAGGTCCCGTATTTGCAGTATCTTATACTATTTCAGAGTAAAATTTGAATGCACACCAGTCTTTCCTGCCTTCTGGTTTCTGCAAATAAAGATGCCACTCATGTAGACTAAAGAGACCACTGGGATACTGCAGTGTGTCTTTCATCCAGCACTACTGGGGGACCAGGATCTTAAGGATCACTGTGATGCACTGTGTTGCAATTTAGTCTAGACACAGCCAACGTAACTACATGCATCAGACTACCTCAAAAGAAATCAATATTGTTTAAAAATAGCTCTATGATGTTTTATGAACAGAATTGTTCTACTTTCTGTCTGTATGATATTCATCATGTCTTCTAAAATAATAATAGTACTGTCCTTGTAAAAATAGTCCCCGTGATAAGAAAAGAAGAAGAAATCTACAGCTCTCATCAATATAGAAAAAAATATGAACAAACAGAAAACTCTATTAATTTTTCCTTCAGTTTCAGTTGGCAAGAGCTCACAGAAAAAAAAAAAAAAAGTCAAGGTCATAATGTAAACTCCCATTTTTCAGAGCGTGGAGCATAAACATAGTCACAAAGTATGAGGAACATGAACAAACTTTTAATATCTTTAACCTAAGATGTACTTCCAAAGATGTCTCCTGCTATCTGTGTTGTGTGTTAACAGGATACTAGTCATGTCAGTACTGGCACACAGCATGGAAATGTGAACTGTCCCTACAATTTCACTGAGTGCTAATAGACAACGAATGGCACTCTGTCAGTGCTTATCAAACCAGTCAGTGAAGGAGACACTATGTTGTCTTCATATTTTTCCTTAAACTAAGTATCAGTACACTGAATAGCAGCATGGAAAGGAAAATTTTAAAAATGTGGTAGAATGATATAAGAAGTCTGCATCTTCCAAGTAAAATCATGTGTAGGAATGCTTCTGGACGCTGATACATGATTGTTTTTACTAGAAAACAGTGAGAATATTCCCAGATACAAATCTGTCCTTTGCTAGCTAGCATTTTTCTAAACGATTCTCGAGAATGGTTTGAGAGTTGCAGGAAAAACTACGAGAATAATTGTTTAATAGACAATGTGCTTGCAGCCATGATGTTCCTGGGGCTGAGATAGCTTTGAAAAAAGGATACAGTGCCCAGCAACGTTCCCAAGCATGTTTAATTTCCGAGAGTAGAAGTGACAGGCAGTCCAAATGCAGGACTTGTGATTTTGATATCCATACAGGCATACGGCATATGCAAAATAAAAATCCACTTTGATAGTTTGTATCTTTCTTCATGCAATGACAATGAAGACTTCATTAAATGATTCTGGGCACCAAATCAGGTGAACCCATATACCATCACACCTAACCAAATTATGGCACTCAGTACCTGCAGTGTTTTCCATGACTTCTGGACAATCTTGGTATGAGACTGACTCTGTTACTACATGCCACTACAAATCTGATTTATATTTGACTCTCAGCATTCCATATAACAAAAACACATGTCAAATGCAAAAATTATAGGTTAGCCTGAAGGATAAATTCATAGTGATGCAACCATTAATGTCTGGCAGCTCTTTCAATTGATACTAGCCTCCTGAGCTTTAGTGACTGAAATCTTTACTTCCTTTCACCGACAGAAATTAGTGAATTTAAATTAGTGATCTGGAAGCCCTTCTTGTCAGCAGGCCAGACCCACAGTAATTGTCCCTGAAATTCTCTAAACCTCTCTGTCCCGGAGCCTCTGGGTGTCATTCTTCCCACTTGAGAGAATAAAATTGAGTCCAAAAAAGAATTCCTTTTGTGCTTTGCCTGCCACAAAAATTTTACAGATCTCTAGCAGCCCTCTCCCGAAAACAATTAAGAGACATCTAATTTCCTCTTTCCCCGTTCAACTACAGCAAATAACACATCTTTCTGCACAGGTTTTTGCTTAGAATATCTATTAGAAATTACTTGGACTTACTATACTTTAAGGATCAGTGGTCCTCTGAGAGTTTGTCAAATATATTTAGAAGAACAAGCAAATCGAGAGCATTTTCTGACTGCTGTACAATAATTTATAAGCAAGCACCAGAACATACAATAAAACTAAATCTGTTTATTTTCCCTATTCAAACACCTCTATTTTTAGCATTTAACTAATGTTGAATTCTCTGTTTTAAAGACCTAATAAGTTTTGAGTATGGGATAATATTGATTTATTATTTAGTGGCAATATGCACTAAGAATTTATAGTTTCCATTTCATATTTAATTTTAAGAATTTCTTGCATATTTTCAAAGGAAACAAGTTATCTATTTTGTTCTATTGTCCCATTCACATCTATCTCTGGTTGTGTATATTATAAGAAAACCTTAGCCTAAAACTAAAACACAGATTACTACACCAGTCTGTGCTGATGTAGTAATACACCATTATAGTGGTGTGCTCACTCTAATCAATACATGGTTCAAAGTGTACTACACTGCTGGTATATGTATGTTAGTTCAGAATATAAGAAAAAGATTACAACACTAGACAGCATAGCTGCACTGTGAAAATAACATGGTGGAATACATCCAATCTAATCTCTGGACATCTGCACTACAACTAGAGATCCCATACTCCCCTAGGAGCCCTTCCCTCAACATTAAGAAGAAACCTGCATTTAGAAGGTTGATTGCAACCAAAAAAGAGCCTATTGACACTTTCTGTTGTTTGTTAAAAGAGTGTAGGGTGAACGGTTAATTGAAACAGATTTGGTGTAAACTTCTGAAATTATTAAATAAATCCTATCCACCATGTGGACACAATTTGTTTCATCTTTCAGATTGTATAGTTTGTTCAGATAGTGTAACTACAGCATTGAATTCCCCTCAACTATACTCATGTTCTCTCTATATTTTTCTTTCATTTTACACCTGCTCATCCACAACAGTATAGCTATAACAACTGAACTTTGTAGTCATTGGGAGCCTGCAGGCTTTAAAATATTATTGTGAATAGTCATCAATTTTAAGTTTGAAATAGCGTTGCCTGCATTTCTAAAATAGGGGTATATAACACTGTGAAGGAAACTAAGCAAATGTATGTACTGCACATGTTCCATGAAAGCATTGAAGAATAGAGACCCATAATCATAAAACCAGAAGAGACAACTCAATAAAGCAGACCTCATAAAAGTTTACCTGGCTGTCACAATACTGAACCAGATAATTATTCATGTACTAGCTAATCATGTTTTTTAATTAAGCATTCTGATCTGAGCAAAACCAAGATTCCCAAGTTCTTTTAACCCAAACACTTTCTAATAATTTTACCCCAGGCTGAATTCAGAGAATCATAGAATAGTTTGGGCTGGAAAGGACCTTTAAAGGTCATCTAGTCCAATACCCCTGCAATATGCAGGGACATCTTCAACTAGATCAGGTTGCTCAGAGCCCTGTCCAACCTGACCTTGAATGTTTCCAGGCATGGGCCATCTACCATCTCTCTGGGCAAATTGTGCCAGTGTTTCACCACCCTCATTGTAAAACATTTCTTCCTTATATCTAGTCTATATCTATCTTTTTTTTTTTAGTTTAAAACTATTACTCCTTGTCCTGTTGCATCAGTTCCTGATAAAAAGTTTGTCCTCATGTTTCTTATAAGCCCCCTTTAAGTACTGAAAGGCCGCAATAAGGTCTCCCTGAAGTCTTCTCCTTTCCAGGTTGAACAGCGCCAACTATCACAGCCTGTATTCATAGGAGAGATGGTCCACCCCTCTGATCATCTTTGCGGCCCTTCTCTGGACCCACTCCAAAAGGTCCATGTCTTTCCTGTGCTGACGACTCCAGTGCTGTTGCAATACTCCCAGGTGGGGTCTCACCAGAGCAGAGTATCAGAATTATATGTAAGTTCTGAAAATGAAAGTTAAATTGGACAGCATATAAATAGGCAAGAAAGGTTACAAGTTGATTCACATTGCTTTTACATCATATCAAGTTCAAATTCAAAAAATGATGCTGTGAGATTTAATGCATGTTCAAAATATTATTGGTCACAGTAAAAATTAACATAATTTTAATAAAATGCCCAAATGTTTTTGGCATTTTTTTTTTTTCAAAATATATTTCATTGCTACAAAAGGATAAGTTTTTTTTAGTTCCTGCTGGGTGTAAGGTATCATTTACTGACATAAATGACTTGTTGCTAAGTCAGAAATAGAAGTGTCCTTCTTTATCAACAACAGGACAAACAAAATATTCTTAGTGGAAAGCCAATAACAATATTACCCATCATTGTTTTAATATAAAAAATAAAACAAGTTGGAGTCTAGGAGGATTTAGACTTTAATTAGACTTTACAATGGTTTAGAGTACCCTGCAGAGTACAAATAAGCAATCAGGTTTTGAGCATTGTGGTAGCATTCTTTCCAAAGTGACAAGTTAATATCTTAGACTTTACCTCTACCTGTTACTTACAATGAAGTACTTGCCTGTATTTTGCACTTGTAATTTGTAGTTAGTTTGTACTGATTTTTTTTTTTTTTTTACCGTGCTTATAATTGAATGTTATTTCTTTTCAAAAGAAGCAAATCTACTATCTGTGATCATATCAGACTGGGATGTCAGGATTGATAGCTAGCATCAGAATCTCACAAAATGTTCCTGGGTCAGTCAACTGAAGGTTTAAGAATGTTTTTCTTCTTCTGCAATGTCTCCTTTGCTTACTATTATAACTTAATCCTCTAACAGATTTTTTTGCTGTCATTTTTCAAGTTATTGTTTCAGAAAATTATAATTATTTCACATAGTTCCTTCCATTGCTATCCAAACTGGAGGTTTCTATGTGGCTGCTTGAAGAAAATCAACTTTGGTAGCCTGGATGTGGTGCATACAGTTTGCACCACAGAACTGAAATAGCATTTTATTTTCTACCTTCACAAGTAGAAGCAAAAAGTGACATTCAATAAGAATATTTTTTAAAATACATAACTAAGAAATCAATTCTTGTGACAAAAATGTTCTAGTTTTTTAAATAGTCATAGAACAAAAGTAACTTCACCTGTGAACATAGTCACTGTGACATAGTCACTTCACCTGTGAACATCACTATTACTATACCAACAGCTGAACAGATGACATCACACAACAGGTTCAGAACAGCTGCTTTCTCTGAAATACTTCAATTTCAGACAAGTCTAGTGGAATCATGTGCTATTCTTTGTGAATGAGTACCACACCCTAATGAAGAGTATGATTTGTCCCTGAAATAAAATGCTCTCTGTGAAAAGTCAATGCTGGCCACCAATGCAATTTGGCTGTTGCTTGTGATATTCTAACACTGCGAAGCAACTCAAAACTTGGATTTATTTAACTTCATTTATAGAATCTATTAATCTATGCATTAGCAATAAAAATTTGGAGTTGCATCAGCAAGTTTGGAAAACTTTGTACTTGAGAGCAAGAGTGGACCAGAATGTAAGAGTGGGTTGGGTTTTTTTTTGGTTTCTTTTTTTTTTTTTTTGGCGGGGGGGTGAGGGTGGTGTGTGTTTGTTGTTTTTTTTTCCCCAGTTGAATGACTGGTCCCAAAAAATGTGACAATAATGGATATGGTTCATCTGACCAAATGGAAACATCTACAGTATCTAGGTATAGAGGTTAACTAATCGTTCTTCATTACCTTTACAATCAATGGAAAGAAAGAAAATTTTTTAGCTGCTGAGATTCATCTCTTCCTAATAACCTAAACCTGTCAGGTAGGTTGTCCTCTAGAAAGGTTTCTATATCTCCAGTAACTCAGAGGAGGAACATTTCAGGTACAGACATCTAGCTCAGAGGAGAACTGAATCCCATGCTTTGTACCTAAAATATGATTTCTGAATATAGTATCTGAACAAAAAAAACCCAAACAAACAAACAAAAAACCCCTAACCACCGCATTCTCCATTTTCTTTTACAACAAAGACTGCCATTTATTTCAGAGAAAGAGATGTGATAAATTTCATAACGGTACACACTTCATTAGCTCACACTGTTAATCAATAACCATGCTGAACAAAATTATCATCAGTCTAGCACTGCACAGCACAGTTTATCCTTTTTAACATTTCTGATTAGGAACTTTTTTTACTTTGAAGGCTATTTTTGTGTTCTCCTCAATTGGAATTTAAAAAGAATTATCTTTTAGGGTTCCTACAATACAGACAGGTGTAATACAGTCCTTTTCAAAAGTTCTTTAACGGGTAAGATCATTCCATAAGGCATAATGTATACCTAGTATGTCTGGAAATGTTTAAGATCTTTTTCTTATTGTCATATTACGTAGCTGATTTGTGACAAAGTTGGAAAGCTGAGGAAAAAAAAATATCTGAGTGTTTCTGGAAAAAACTCTCGGGAAAAAGTATCTAAATTTGTAATACTTCAATCAGGCTTAATATCTGTGTATGAGTTTCTTTTGCTAGTGGAATCACAACTGCAATAAACTTGACAGAACAAAACTCCTTGAAATGTTATTTATTTTTTTTCTCATGACTATATTAGAAGTGCAGTAATCTACATAGTGGACCATGAACCCCAATCTAATTTAGTCTCAGGAAAAAAATCTGATTCTAGCAAGGATGGCTTGGCTAAGCAGAGATCTTCTAGAACTTAGACAGAAAAGGAAAACGTACAGACATTGGAACCAAGGACAAGTGACATGGGAGGACTACAGAAGTGTTGTGCCACACTACAGGGAGAAAATTCATGGGTTCAAAGCTCAATTAGAGTTTAAGGTGGTCAGCACTGTGAAGGACGACAAAAAGGGCTTTTTAAAAATATGTTAACAGCAAAAAGAATATCAGAGATAACATTGGTCCACTGATTGATGAGGTTGCTCACCTCACAAATAGGGATGTAGACATAACAGAGACATTTAATGGATTTTTTTTGCCTTTGTCTTCAACACTGGTGATGGGCCCTGAGACCCTTAGAGCCCTGTGTTGGAAGACCATGACTGGGGGGATGATAAACTCCCAGCTGACCTTGAACTTGTTTGAGACTTGCTGTTCCAACTGGATACACATAAATCTATGGAACCCAATGGGGTTCATCCCAGGGTACTGAAAGAGCTAGCCGATATTGTCATGGGACCTCTGTCTATTATTTTTCAATGGTCTTAGGAGTCTGGAGAGGTCTCAGTTGACTGGAAGCTGGCAAATGTCCCAGTTTTCAAGAAGGGCAAAAAGGAAGACCCTTGTAATTACAGGCCTGTCAGTCTGACTTCAATGCCTGGTAAAATTATTATTGGTTGACAGGTTGGGCTCAGAGAGTTATAGTAAATGGGATTACATCAGGCTGGTGGTCAGTGGGGTTCTCCAGGACTCAATTTTAGGGCCAGCGTTCTTTAATGTTTTATAAATGGTCTGGACACAGGAATCAAACGTGTTAAGTTTGCCAATGATACTAAGCTAGGAGAAGCTGTGGACTCCTTGAAGGTAGAAAGGCCTTACAGAGAGATCTGAATAGATGACAGAACTGGGCAACCACCAGCCGTATGAAATTCAGCACAAGCAAATGCTCGATTCTCCACCTGGGATGTGGCAATCCTGGTTATACGTACAAACTGAGGGACGAAAGGCTAGAGAGAAGCATTGCAGAAAAAGATCTAGGGGTTTGGGTTGATGGCAAGTTCCATGTGAGTCAACAGCCAAAAGGGCCAGCTGTGTCCTGGGGTCCATCAAGCACAGCATAACTCACCAGTCAAGGGATGTTATTGCCTCAATCTACAGCACACTGGTGCAGCCTCACCTTGGGTACTGTGTGCAATTTTGGGCACCTCAGTATAACAAGGACATCAAACTATTAGTGTGTCCAGAGCAGGGCAACCAAGCTGGTGAAAAGTCTTTAGGGCAAGATTTATGGGGAGCAGCTGAGGTCACTTGGTTTGTCCAGTTTGGAGAGGGGAGGGGAAATGGGGAAGGGAAGGGGAGGGAAGGGGAGGACAAAGGCTAAGAGCTGATTTCACTGCAGGGTACAACTTCCTCAAGGCGGGCAGCAGAGGGGGAGGTGCTGATCTCCTCTCTCTGATGACATGGGGAAATGGAATGAAGCTATGTCCGGGGAAGTTCAGATTGGACATTAGGAAAATGTTCTTGACTGAAAGTGTGGTCCGTCACTGGAACAGTCTCCCCAGTGCAGTGGTCAAGGCACCAAGCCAGTCAGAGTTCAAGGAGCTACTGGACAATGCTCTTAGTCATATGATTTAGTTTTAGGTAGTCCTGCGAGGAGCAGGGAGTTGGACTCAAGCATCATTATGGGTCCTTTCCAATTTGAGATATTTTATGATTCTATGATTTGCATATGTATTGATTCCAAAAAGGAAAAAAAATAAAAGGATTTCCTAGGGAAAGTATATGAGGTAAAATAATAAAATGAAAATAGATATTGTAGAAAGCAAAGAAAATAAGATATATACATTTAAAAATGAAAAAAGAAAAGACTTTTTTTTTTAAAAAAAAGAAACAACATGACCGAGGCAAAAAATGAAAAAAAGGCAGAAGAAATATACATAAAGGATACCGACTGGGCTGAAACGTAAAGTAAATCTAAGCAAGAAAGGCAGAGAGAAAGGCAAAAATATCAAATGGAAACGAAAGTGAAAATGAAAAAGGGATATAAATCAATTAAAAACATAAGCCTTCAAAAACTCTATGAAAGACAGTAAGGGAAAAACAAGGGAAATTCCTCCATGTATGATTCTATGTGGTCAATAAAGAAAATGAAGACACAAAAGGAAGGAAAACAAAAATGAAGGTCTGGAATAAATGTTTGTATTCTACACTGGAATGAGCTTATCCTCAGGGTTCCAGAAGGATCTATGCAGTGACCTATGATATTCACTGTATTTATATAAGGGAGTGAATAATGAGCTGCCCAATTTTACAGATGAAAAACATTTTTCAAATAAAGTAAAAAAAGAAAGGTGACTGCAAACTGTTGCAGGAGCTCATTGTATTCTGTGATAAAAAATGACAGAGATAATTCAGTGCTCATAAATTTTATGTAAAGCACACATGAAAATATCACCCTAACTGTGGAGACAGAATGATAGTCTTTGAATTAGTGATTACCATTCTCAAAACTTGTCTTAGAGTCATTTTAAATAGGCAAATATCACACCAGAAATTAAGAATGAAGGAGTATAGAATAAAAGTAAACAAACAAACAAAAAAGTGTTGTCATATAAATTCATGGTATACTCCATGCTGCATAACATATGCTAATCAGCCATCTCAGAAAAATCTAGCAGATTTAGACAAAGTAGTGAGAAAGATGAAAAGGATGATCAGAAGCATGAAATGACTCCTATATGAAATGACACTGAAAAGAGTGCATTTCTTAGCTTGAAAAGAAACAACCCATGGAAGATAAGATGGGGGTCTGTAAAGACGTGAATGGTTTCAAGAAAGTAAACATAAGTTACTGGTTACTCGCTTTTTCTCATAATATGGAAAAAGAGGAACAATATGGAAAATGATTGGATAATGGTCTAAAGCAAATTATTAGGAAGAACTGAAGTATTTAACCATAACATTAATCTCATTGTGACACGATATTAAAGAAGAAACAAGTGGGTTCTAAAAGAGGTTGGGCAAATAAAGATTTTTTGTTTATTATCACACTGGTCCAGATGTACCTTCCGCCTCAGAAAATTCCTAAATGTTAAACCAAAAGCTGAAAGAATATAATGACGAAGGATCATAACAACCATTGTATATTATTTACATATTTTCCCTAAGCATCTAGTGAAAAATTGACATATCTTTGGTTTGAGCAGAAAAGGAATTTTTAATGTCTAAGAAAGTGAGACAATGGAATGCAGGAAGAAAAAAAAAGTTGGAAGAAGGCAGAGGAAAATGAGGAAAAATAAAAATGGGCAATCTTAGTAAACTTCATATCACGTCTTTTTAGTGGTATCGAATAACAGACAACTTAGGCTATGGTAGATGGACATTTATAACAACCATTTAATTAATTCTTTAGAAATATTAAAATTATATAGGTAATGAAAATAATCTGATACGGTCAGATCAATGTATCGACGGAGTTTTTTAGACTTAGACTTCTTGTATAAAAAAAGAAATACTGCAAAATACTGCAGCAATGATAGAGAGAAATCTCATCTTAGCCAGCTTAAACATCCATGAACATAAGGCTAAGCCGCTACTACAAACACTTAAGTACATAAAAATTAGGCTTTTAAGCACATAAAATCATTTTATATGCATTGTACCATAAAAGCCAAAGGAATTGTGTTAGTTAAAACATGCATTAACAACAGCTTGACCTTCACATTTTGGCTTATAAAACAGTGAGCTGAACAGTACATTTGTCATTAAAAGGCTTATAAAAAATCAGAAAACAGCGAATTATTAAAAACAATTCTTTATTAGATTTTTCACTGTCTTTGTTTATGTGAACATCTTATTTAATCTGCTTAATTTAGTAGCAATATGTCAGATGGATTTCTGCAGCTGAAGGTCACACAATCAGGCAACACCAACCTCAATGGTAAACATCTCTTGGAAAATAAGATTTCTTCGGTACAGCCAATAAACAAGCTGCCATCCATAAAAACAAAATACTCTCTAATCAAAAAGGGACACATGCATTTATGATTATGTTTCCAAAAACTGTGGGTCATGCTCCTCTGGATGAAGCATAAAAAATACCAGATGGTCAGGGGCGGCATAAGAAGGAGTGGGTTTATTACTTCTGTTCATAATACCAAAATTTGATCATTATGCTAAGCAAAATAGATGCTTAAGTTTTTAAAATTCACTTGGTAGTAGACAAAGAGAAGCATGCAACACAGTTTGTGAAATGCTGCTCTAAGGATCTGCAATTAGGGTAGATTATTTTACTAGACTATAAAACATTTAGTTCCCCTCACATCCGAAGAAAACCATTCAGATATTATGTTATAAACATCATTGAACATGCATAACTTTTTTTTTTTCTTTTTTCTCTCCCCTCCTGCCTTCCCTCCCCGGTACTTGTAAGTCTGTCCAGAAAAAGAGTATTTACAATCTGGGCATTATGCCATGTACATTTTTCTTGAGGCTTTCATTCTCTTGTATTAATGACAGTAAAATTAGAATTCCATACCACAACAAAGAAGGAAGTAAAACAAGGCAGCACGTGAAAGCAACAATGAAATAAAGTGAAATAACATTCAAACAATTGTACCCATTTCCTTTGATTACAAATGAGAGTAATCTGAGGGGTCTGTCTGAGCCAGCCCTATGGAAGGAACAGTCCAATGTTTATATTTAGTAGCTACATTGGTGGGAAACTTGGGCTTGATGTACTTGCTCACAGTCAGCTGTCTAGGCCCATCTGAGATGTTCCTGGGTACCCTGCCTTGTCCCCATTTTGCCCTATGTCACATACTGCAGATGGCTTTAGATGCTTGTGTACGGGCAGCTGAACAGAAGCCCCTCATGAGGGTTCACTGTGTTCACAGTAATTTTTTTCTCCTACACAGTTGTCTAGAGTCCAGTGTACATACTAACTAGGTCTCTGTTGAACATAATGGGAGTTTAGCTATGTCTCACATGTACGTGCCTACATATGCATATCTTAAATAAGGTAGTTTAATGAATCCCATCCCTATAATCAGTTGTGATTAATTCATGCCAAAAATATGATTTGCTTATAACAGAAGTACACAGTACATCCATGCTATGTACTTCTTGCACCCCAAGAAACTACTGCTGCTGTATGTTTGGACAACTGCTGCTTTGAAGAGCTCTGCCTAGCACAAAAGTTGGAACATCAGTGTTTCTCTGCTATTGGAGAGAATTGTTTTCCATACTATTGGAAAATCCAAGACGGTCGCAAAAGTGGATTTTTTTTTAGGTGTAGGAGAGTAGACACGTGCTTCAGCACTTAGATAATGCTACTCAGTACTAAGAAAACCTCATGAACAATTATACTAAAATAATTTCTAGACCTGATTTGGTGCACAGAAGATATTGGTTCTCCACATCTGTTAACTTTTGAAAATAAAAATAAATTAAAATTATTTTTAGGTATGTAGCTCCTTGGTTTCTACTTTTTTTTCTATGTTTGCTGTTACGTTACCTTCCTTCAGTTCATGATTTTTCTAAGATACAAACTATTTTTCTGAAAGCCATGAAAATTGTAGGGTGAAGCTCATGTGAGGTGTAGAAATCAGAAACTTATCAAAGCATCTTTAAATTGTTCTTTCTTCGTATTGGACTGAAGTCTCTCATCTTTCCACTGGCATTGTTATCAGAGATTATTCTTTTTTAGATCCAGTCTTTCTAAACAAACCATTGGCAATATTTAGGCAAAATCACGACCTTTGATTCAGTTATAAGACTTGCAAAAATAATTGCAAAAATAATGAAAATTATTTTCTTAGCATTTCTTAGTATTAATTTTTGTCTTAGCTTTACCTTAACTGTTAATGGTAAAAAGCTTTCAGTTCTCCTTCCTCTTTGAAAAAAAAAAAAAAACAAACCCAAAATACCAGAACCCTGAAAACAAAAGGATTTAAGATAGATATTTTTTTTTTTTCTGTAAAATTATCAGGGTTATTATTTTCTTTTAAAGAGTAACATTCTATTTTTAAAGTATGCTTCTGAGAAATTTTGAACCAAATAAAAATATTTCTGCAAATCTTCTCCTTCTAGTCAAAACACAGATTTTTATTTTTTTTTTTTATAGTTAACTGTAGAACTAATTTTGATTAGCTCTATGAATTTCAAATTTTCTTAATAATGGAACAATGAAAAGTATACTTCAGTAAGACTATACCTTAGCAAACTCTCCAGAAGCAAGGAACCTAAGGAATTAACAAGAATAGAAAGGAATAGAAACTCTTTTTCTGTTACTAAATTAGGCACCTATGATCTGAAATAATTTGATACAGAGTTGGCACCAAAGAAGAATGTGATTTTTACACACCATTGCAAGAACCATGTTAACGCCCCCCACCAAAAAAAAAAAAAAAAAGAGGCTAGCAGTTATAAGTTACTTTTTATGGCAACACGCTTCACACTTTTCATCACCTAGGCGAAGAACATCAAAACAATCTGAATAAACAGTTTGAATAAACTTGGGGGTTGAGGCTCTTGATTGTGTGAATGGCTTGTTTTTGTTTGTTTTATAATTTGAATTGTCTACATCTGTAGTAGATTGTTTTCAGCTAATTCCTTGCAGCTGTTACTAAATTACAGGCTCTGCTTTCCAAGGCCACTTAGGGAAAGGAAAACTAGTGCTATTTAACCACTAATCTGACTATGTAATGAACTGAATGAAAAGAGGAAAAACATTTGCTATTTCTAGTTGTACAACACAGAATCTTTGCCAACTATTCACGTGACTGAATGGCTGCTGTTTATTTACTCATAAAAGTAAAGAATAACATTTTTATTTCTTTTAACATAATACAGCAGGAAAGAATTTTTTTTTTAATTAACTGAAGTGTCGTGAGGCAAACATTATTTAATAATAGCCAGTAGTATCTGAAGATGTGAGAATCTGATTTTAGTTACTGGATTCAGTGCAGACATTAATATACCCAGACACATAAAATTCACTTGAGCATCTTCAGAGTATTTCAGCCTCATTAGCCATGTCTCTTGCAATATCTAATTGTAAGCAGTAATAGGTGATTTTTAGAAGAGTGTCCAGTATAACAGGAACTATCAATCAAATCCACCAAAGAGTGGATGTTTAGTTATATGACTTGATAATCCAGTCTACAGAAATATGACTGCATTCTTATTCTGGATGAGAGGATTTTATATTCGCAAGACATTTGCTCCATGTTATCTACTGATAATACTGAAAATCGTCATGTCTACTGGTTTGACACGTATTTCTTCTGCTAAGGAGAGGGATGTTATAAATGACCTATGTGTATTTTTTTTTAATATATTTTTAATATCTTTCTGGGCTCAATTCTTATGAAAGTGATAGTTAATAATGCTGCCCTATTTTCATCTTACATGTTGCTGAATATACCACTGCAATGACAATGTCATGGGTTTTTTGTTTTTGTTTTTTTTTTCTTTTTTAGCAAATAGGAGGCTTGGGGTCAGAAATCTGAAGGGCTTTAAATAGGATTTGAATACTTAATTCTACATTATTTTGATCACAGGAGAGTTTGAATATATGCTTTTAAAAAAGCTCTAATGTGTCTAAGTTATTTTGATTTTCAAAGGAAGTTCTTTTTCCAATACCTACTTTTTTCATCACTTTCCTCCTCTTTCTTCCTTTTAATACATAAATCCCAAAAAAACATGGAAAAACTCAATTTTCTTAAGGACAGAAGCGAGGGTAAAAAAAACAGAGAAACAACCAAAAAAAAAGATGGCACGTGATTGTTCTAAATTCCTTTTTCCCCATCAAAAATAATAAAAAGAAATAAGAATTAACCAACCTTACTCACTGTATTACAAAATACAGAAATTGTAGAGTTCTCTAGTAGTGAAGTGTGACAGTGTGCTCCCTCTTCCCAGCGTCAAACTGGTCTTTATCTCCCATAACCCTGGTCAAGCAATAACCACCCATGGTCATAATTGGTGCATGTAATTGTGATGTCTGCACCTGGCCCAATGCGGTTTCAGGAAGAAAGATAACACCACAATAGCCAAGGGTTAACTTGAGCAATGCTGGTACTGAGGTCAATATACAAATATGACTATAGGTCAGTCATCTGACCTCATGAATAGTTAATAGCCCAAGAGCTCTCTGAGTTTTCCTGAATGGCAGTGAACTGCATGCCAGGATCTCCCCTTGAGTAGGGACACCTCTCAAGGTTACTCCTTGAGGTTTGGAAATTCTTTGCCCCAACAGATCCTTGGTAAGTGACTAACAGCATGCTAAACTTTGAAATCTTAGCTAAGTCACATAAAGGATTGACTGTGCATATATAATCCTTTAGACATAAACCGTTGACCAAGTCTGGGATTAGGACTGGATCCAGCCTCACATAGACTTCTCTCTGAGAAGCAGTTTAGAAAGCCAGGGGGTCCTTTCTGGAGCCTTGACTCAGTGGGAAAGTATCCCTGACAGCTCTGTCTGACCCTGTCCTCTATGCAGTAAATAACCAAGTGTGCCTTGCCATCTTGAATCTTGCTAAAACACTGTTGCATTTACCATCAGACTTTGTTAAATCCTTGTTTGATACTACAGAATCACAGAATGGTCAGGGTTGGAAGGGACCTCTGGAGATCATCTAGTCCAACCCCCCTCACCCCCCCACAAGAGCAGGGTCACCTACAGCAGGTTGCACAGGATGGCGTTCAGGTGGGTTTTGAATGTCTCCAGAGTGGGAGACTCCACAACCTCTCTGGGCAGCCTGTGCCAGTGCTCCACTACCCTCAAAGTAAAGAAGTTCCTTCTCATGTTAAGGTGGAATATTAATAAATGCATTGCTGCTTCTCTCTATGAGTGAAGTGCATGGCTCCATCTGTGAGAGAAGTTGCTAACTTCAAGTTTAAATCATATGTTTCACAGTATTTGGGGCCTGGTTGATTGGTAGGTTGAGGATTAAAATTATCTTTTAGTTTTATAATACCGTTTACAAGAGAACTACTTCATTTATGTATTAACTTCTTTGTAGCGTTCTGTAGGCTGAAATTTAAGTTAAGGAATAATAGCAGACAGACTAGATTTAATAAGCCAAGGAAATTATATTGCTGTAGCTTGTGACTAGGACTTGATGAGAGGCAATAGTACTCAGGAGGCCAATAATATGATGGACATCCATGAATACTAACTATTTAACATGAGGCTCAGGTAGCATCTTGCAGATGGCACCTTAATTCAAGGATTTCACCCAAGTATTTCTGATAAATTATGTTCATTATCACTTAAAATTAATAAAACTACATTCTGTAACTTTACAGACCATTGCTTCCTCTTGTCTCAACTTTTACAGGTGTCAAAATAAATAATTAGGGAGCAAATATGAAATAGGGACAATACAGAAAAGACATTACAGTGAAAATTATTGTGCATCTGTAGGCAAGTTCAGAACTACTTCACCAAGAAACCCTAGTCTTAATGCATTATACAACAGATTTTCTTTCCCTTTCCTACACTTACAGTGCTTTTCAACTCTCTGCTAGAAAACTTTCCTTGCACATACTTTCCAACAATCCTTTTTTATCTCTCTCCTCTAAGCAGACCCCTGTTTGCACTGTTTGCCCTTAAAGAAACTTATTTCAAAGGCACTTCAACAATGACAGAATCTATGTTGAGTCCTGAGTTTAATGCAAATGGAAATAATACACCATCATTCCAGATAATTTCAGAAAATTATGTTATTATAACATTGCTGCATTGAATACACTTCTATATGAGGATTGTTTTGTTCCTGCAACCTGCTACATGACAAAAGTCGGTGTGGATGTTTGAACAAATTTTCCAACTAGAAACATCAATTCATCTATGTGTCATCAGTACAATTCAGTGGAAAGTATTTCTACCTTTATGATTTTATAGAGTGTGTGCAGTCAGTTCAACTCCTCATAGCTAAAAACTACCAAAAAATCGCTGTGATGTTTGTGTATCTCAGGAGCTAATTCAAGAGAGTGTAAAATTATGCTTCAAATATGCATTGAGTAGAATAATACTCAACTTTCAAGCTAAGAAATGCATGTAACCTGTTCAATGAGAGCTGCTTTATATGTATGTTCCAATATTCTTCCTAATCTCTTCTCTTAAAAACAGTAAAAGGCCTGAAGAAAGGAAGAGATTTTTGTACATTTGTGTTTCTTTGTCATAAAAAAAAAAAACACCAGATTTTGTTTGCTTGTGCAGTTTTCCTGTAATTCAAGACCGCCTGATCACTTTTCTAGTCAAACAATGCAAATAAAACCAATTGTTTTGATGATGAAAAGGAAAAGAAATAAGTAAAATATTTCAGAAAGCCATCTATAAATTAAAAGAATATAACCAATCAGCATAAGCAGAATTCCTTTACAATAAAAATGCGTGCTATAGCCATAAAACAAGTATAACTGAAAGCTCATGAACATCATACCCGCTGTTCAAGTTCAGGATCACTTGCAAGGACACGGATCTTGGTTATTCCTGATAGACACTTGTCCTATGTATCTTCAAGTATGGCTAAAGAAAGATGTCCCACATTGAGGGCACATCGCCAGCTCATGTTGAGCTTCTACTCAACAAACACACCCAAGTCCTTTTCCTCAGGGCTGCTTGATCTGTTCTCTGCTTAGCCTGTGCTTGTGCTTGGGATTGCACTGACCCACATGCAGGAGTTTTTACTTGGCCTTGCTGAACTTCATGAGATTCTCACAGACGCATGTCTCAAGCCTGTCGAGGTCCCTCTGGATTGCATATAACGAAAAATACATGAATAAAATCAGATCCAAGATGGATCCCTGCAGAACCTGTCTTGTTATAGTCTTCTTTTTTGGCAATAAATCATTGATAGCAGCTAACTAGTCAAGCAACCACCTGCTAGTAGTTTTACTTATTCCATGTTTCTGATAGCTTATTAAAAAGTGTGTTGGGATAATTGCAAAGCCTTGCTAAGGTAAAGACACCTCAATTTTTTGCTTTCTCTACAGAAACATAATAATGTTAGACAACAGTTTGTTTAATTTGACAAAGTAAATTCATGCTGATTCTTTTTAATCTACTTTTTATCTTTTATGTTTGAATAATATATATGATTATTTGCCCCTCTGATTTTTATGGGATTTGTCTATAAATCTCTTGGTTTTCTTAATTTTTTTTTTTTCTTTTTTATTCATAGGCATCATCTTCGTTTATCTTCTCTGGACAAAGAGAGAGAATTTTTATAAGAAATAGTGACATTAGTATTGGATATAAGTCAATTCTGAAATGGATTATCAGGATATATATGTATATGAGTATTTAAAAAGTTTAAGTGAAGCTTACCTTAAGCAGAGGTCCTGAACAACTCTTGTGGAAATGAATTTTTTCAAGAAAGTATTGAAAAAACATTGCAAAATGGATTCTGAAAGTAATTTTGAAATTATTTTGGAACTGCTAATATTCTGCTTAGTGACGAAAGGTATCACATTATTGCAAAATGTCTTCTGATTCTATTTAATTATGAATACTAGTAGAAAGTTTTTGTATTTGTAATAAGAGACCAAATCCTGACATTCTTACTCAAGCAAAGTTTCAGTGTTTGCAATTAGTGTTCTGTTTGCAAAAAGACTAGCTAAACACCGAAAAAAAGTACTACTTACTATATAAGGATTTCAACAGATCTTATTATTGGTCTCACAATTCTATGTCTCATATAATTTTACGTTTAATAAGCATTTCTTACATCCATATAGGTGTTGTTAAAATAAATAAAGCAGTATATATTTTAATAGTCAGTTAACAATCATACTGTCTCTATTGTAGACATTATCATGCCCTTAACTTTTAACATTCTGGGTAGTGATCTAACTACCTTGCTGATTTATTACTAGTTTAGAGAAAGAATTATTTGGGTAATATGCCTAAGCAGAATTTCTCAGTGCCTGCTGGTGACATGATCGTTATCCTAGGAGCTTGATACAGTTTTGTATATATTGTATATATATTTCATATATATATATTTCTTATTAATATTATACTTTCTTTTTATTAATTTATTATTAATATTCATTAAAGTAGTTTAGTTTCTTTTCAACTCATAAGTCTTTCTTTCTCATTCTTCTTGCGCTCGGAAGAGAAGTTAGAGAGCATCTGTCATTTGTTTTAGTGGCCAGCCCAGCCCAAACCACGACGGACATTTATGCTTATCAGGAGAAGTTTGTTAGTCTTTGGTGCTTTAGGAAAATCAGGCAAGCCTTCCTAAAGGAAGGGTTCTCAGTGGGTGCATAAGGTATATTTAAGGCATATGAGTTTATCAAATGAACAGCGTAAAGTGCAGACAATGGTTACCAGTTATAGATGCCTGCCCTATGATTTACTCTTCCGAATGGTTTGGCAAACCATGCGTCCTGCCTGACAGAGCACAGCTTCCAACACAGCTGTAAGAGAAGGCTCATATAATTATACCTTCTGAATTTGTAAAAAAGCATTTAGCCTTTTATTTCTTAGCAAAGCTAAACGGTAAACAGATGCCAATGTTTGTGTCAGAACCGTCCTTTTGCCCTTTTCCAGTACGAAAAGCTGCCCCAGCTGGTGGACTGGAATACTGAAGAAATCCCCTCCTAGTGTAAAAACTATAAGTCAGTGATGCAGTTCCTTCAGGTAAAGGATATTTAATCTATCTACTACTATCCTGCGTGCATTCAAGTTAAAATTGTCTTTCTGACTGGTCAAAACTCTGATTGATTGACCAAATATTTAGATGATTTACATTCTCTGAGCTTTGTTCTGAAATGATGACTCAGGTTACACAGAAATATTCAATCAAGACTAATTACATCTGCCCATGTTTGCTCTTTCATCTTTCAGCCCTATTAATACTGTTAAGAAAAGCTAAAACAAATATCTGATTGTTTAACTAAAGAGCTATATTAGAATGCATATGATATATGGGAGAATAAATTAGGTCTGTACAAACAACTTAAGTTCTGAGAAGTCTTATATCTGGAATAGCTGACTTCTGACTTTAATAAAGTAGTGTTTAAAAATATCTTTTAAACATTCAGTGAATATTTGTACACATTGCAAATTTTGGAAAAAAAAATCGATGCACTAGCAAATATTAAATATCAACGGATTGTTAATTTTAAAAGGTTATACATAAAATGAGCAACTTCGTAATGAAACTTGTTTTACCTTCAAAAAATAATAATGTTAAATCTAATTTTCCAAGCATTCAGAATTAATCCAGTCTTTTCTCTATTTCTTCAGATTTTAAAACAAAAGAGTTTTAAAACAAAGAGTTTATATTTTCAGCCTCTCCTGAAACAAACTATTTCGTTAAAGGTCCTTAAAATTATATTTATTGATTATCTTTCAGGTAATGAAGCAAAAGTGATATACCCGCTGGGGGCTATTTTAGGGTTTTTTCTTTCTGAATCATTGATGGCATAAAAGCCGTACATCTGTGAGGGAAAAATACATTTTGACTTCATTTGATGTTTTACTGACACATTGCAAATGAAATTCAATATAGGTAAATCAGAAGTAACACACAGAGCACAGAACCTCAAAGTGAATGGTATTAAGTTTTCTTCAGGAGGAAATCATAAGAAAATCTGCACATTTTAATCTCTAATAAGCTAGAAAAGGAGAGTTTGGCACAGTGTTCATAAAAACAGGCAGTGGATCATTTCCAAACTATTAATGCATTAACACTTTTTATGTCGTAAATGCAATTACTTCAAGAAAAGATTGCAAAGCCACTTCGTATTGCGTATCATGACAATTCCTGTAAAATGTACTATAACTCATCATAGCTCACAGCGTAGGTTATACACATATAAATACATTGTCAGATTCTTACCTTTTCTCAACCCTACACATCTCTACTTAGCCTATCCTACACTTCATTTCTGTGTTGTGGAAGGATCTGCTGTTCCATGCTGGGCAGGTTAAACACCAAACATGCCCACACAGATGCAGTACCTTGCTTGTTTCACAGAAAGACCTTGGTTCTGTTGCGATGGTTGTAAAAATGAAGGGTAGATTATTACAGTTATGAATCATCTAGCAATAATCTGTTTCTAATTCCAAGGTACCTGACGCCAATAGTTGTTGCTTTCAAGCTGATTCTTTAAATGAAAATATCTCATGCTGGAAAGCTTCAAAAGTTCTGAAGAACATACCTTTTTATCAGGATATAATTTTAAAATCACACTTTAAATTAGGGGTGTATTTTTTTATATTCATTAGACAATAACCCCTTTTTTAGTTTTATTGATCTTCTACTGAAAATTTGATCGGTTTTGTCTCCCTCAAACCTATCCATGTATTTTTTAATTGGAGATAATAAGTACTGAAAATACCAAATTAAACAAGCATGGAAAAGAGCAGAGTTGCTTCCACATTCATTTCCCCAAGGGCTGCCACAACTTTGTTTATTTGGTATGATTAATATTAGTCATTCAGATGTTCCAGTAACAGGAAAATAATAACTGAATAAGGCTTCATCTTAGCTTAGTTATCCCTTTAAAAAACCAAGAAAAGTTATAAAAAGAGAAGAGTGAAAATAGGATAAGTTGCCCAACACATTCATAGTCCCCATTTATGCTTCATGAAACCCATTCACAATTACACTGTGGGTGTTAAAAAAGAAAAAGGTTACATATTTGTCCCCTTTGTCGATGTCTCCTCTTATTTTTATCATAGTGAAATATTTTTTTCTCATATTAAAGAAGGTTCTGGTCTGAAACTGATTCAGCTAGACTAGTCACCCATCTTCTCTTGAACCCTATAACTGATCATCTGGGTGAAGATTGAGTAATAGTAGTCAACACTAACAAAATCTAATAGTAATTTTAAGCCTTAGTATATTTTTAGTAATAAACTGCAGGAAGTATGAGAAGAACAAATTAATCACAGATCGTTGTACTTCAAGGGCAAAATAAATCTCTATAAAATATTGATAGTTCATTTGAGCATGTTTCATTGAGGCAAATTATTTAAGGACAAAATATACTGTAATAAAAAAATGTTCTAAAATCTGAAACGCTGATTCAGTTAAAAAGTAATGAAATGTTATCAGTCCACTAATGTATTCCAGCACTGCTGCTAGACTCACGTGTATCACAGAACATCTTTTCTCTGTTGGTCACAGTGGTGAAAATTTATCCTATTCCACATGATCAACAAATTCAACTTTTCAGAAAAGATTTAGGTGGTATAAAGGGGGCAAGCAAAAGACCCATCATTATTTACCTCAAGTTCTTCTGCTTCCAATTTAACTATACTTTTCTGTAGATTAGTTCTAAAATTAAAAATGGAGTTTTTTCTTGTTTTAAAGGGTGCTAGATTCCTTTTATTGTTTTTATTTTTTTATTTAATATAGCTGCACATTATATCCTTAATGCACAAAATTACTTTTGCATTATTTATATTCTAGATATACTCCTGCATAATGGTTTATTTCCTGCAAAAGACTGGATGAAAATTAGGCTGTATGTTCTCTAACAGTTTTGCATGCTAGTTTCCCCAGAATCCTTCCCTATTAATTCATGTACAAGTTGTCACCGATTTTCTTGACCACATAAATCTTTTGAAGGATTCTTCATTTTTGAAAGTGGAGAAATATGTTCCTTCGTTTTCCTCTGAAAGGCTAGTGCAAGTCCTTTAATGAGTAATGGAAACTATTATTTTTCAAAGAAAAAGAATTCCATTACAAAAAAATCTTTTGATTTTGGATATTATACTGTGGAAAAATGTTTTAGAGTAATTTGCTTAAATATACCAATTGTTTAAACACCCCAGTTGTGTCCCCATTTTTACCTGGGACATTTATTTAAACTGTAATCTTACATTCAATTTTTTCTCATTTAAGTTGCTGTCTTCCATAAAACCTGTTCTTTGTTTTTCTGAATACATTAAGATCCATTTCTTGCTTCATTAACACTTGGAAACAGTTAAAAAAAAAAAAAAAAAAAAAGAGAGAGAGAAGAAAAATAAAATAGAACTTTTGTCATTGACAAGATTTCCTCTAAGTGTCTTCAATGCAAATAATCTGCCAATGTAAATTAGCTGCTTTTTCAAGTTTATTTAAAAAATTCCTTGCCATATCATCTTGGCTTTGTCAGCAGATATACAGGAAGAACTAGATTTACAAGCTTTTAGGCAGTTCATTTGCTGTTTATTTTAGATGCTTTGGATTGCAGCCTCTCAGCACTCATGTATGACCTTTCTGCAAAGCTGCTGTTTTTACCAGAGTTGATTTAATTGCAGAGATGAACTTTAACTTCTGAAGAGTCATAATCCACTCATTTGATGCATATGCAGTTATCTCTCTTGTACTCTACCAGAAAAGGATCCTATTAAAGTTCAAAACTGGCTGGTCGGGTTTCTGATCTAGAAGAATGTAGAATGTTGCTTATTACAATGTTGTCTTACTTTTTATTCTTAAGAAGGCATTCAGTGACATTATTATGGATGTTGTCCAGCTCAGCTCTCTCCTATACATGCACACATATAACAGAAAAAATTAAAATTAAGCAGAGATGCCTCAGTATGTGAAAGCATCACTTTTCCAATATCTTCCATTTTGGCAAGTAAACACAAATATCTGAAAATCCAATAAACAAGATGTTCTTCATTGTGGTGAAGGGAGAGAAAGATGATGTGGGGTTCTTTTTGGATCTCAGTAAGAAGAGACCTGACAACAAACAGCATAATAAAATAGCTGTTTGAATAAGATAGAACAAAAAGAAGAATATAGATAGTGAGAAAATTTTACATCCCTTCAGATGCTGGACAACCCACTTTCATGCAGCGTTGGACAGGCTCCATACAGATTTTCACACAAGACTGTGTAGATTCTGTTTATGAAGAGGTGCCTCCCAGGAGAGAGCACACAATTACCTCTTTTAAGTGAGTATATATGTTTTTAAATATTCAGCAGTTAAAATACATAGCATATCAATAAATGGAACAGGAAAACAAAAGAATATCTGTAGGATACTTGACAATGTGGACATAACGTCAGCTCTGGCCAGTAAGCATAGTCAATGTCTGCAGAGGACTTTTAATCATACATAGTGGGAGCGTTTTAATTGAATTGACTGTCCTGAAGTACAAGAACTTAAGTTGCTGAGTATTAGCAGTTTGATCCAATACGTTGATCTGGTGCTAAGAGTTTGATCAACAAAAAGGTTTAATTATTTTAATAGGAAGGAGTACCTCTTTAAATAATTGTGTGATTATTTTGTGACTCACATCCATACCGTCACTGGTTCTCATCCAAATGTCGCTATAACATTTAATTTAAAATATTATAAAGTGTAAGCAACTTTGGGAAATGGAAAGGAAACACTTTCCTGTCTCTTATATGGCACCTTGGAAGTCAAACATTTAGGAATGATGTAGCCGCCTAAACATTGGTATCTTTTGCTGTTGAAGATATGGAGACATCTGCATGGGGCTGACAGATACAGCAGAGGACCTATAGGCAACCTCTGCCATTCTGGAGGGGGCAGTTGCTGGACCTCCAGGGTACTCCACTAAATCTAAAGGTGCATTATGTGTTTATGTTTAGAATGAATCTTCATTTTAGAATCCAATTTAATCTTATATAAGTTAAAGGGAATCTCTCTGTTTTCCTCAATAATGTTTTGGGGAACACTCAGTGAATGAAACAATTAGTACAACTTTCCTTAACAGAAGTATTCTCTGAGACACTGCCTGACATATAAACAATTTTTAAAGATATTCTGACAACATAATGTGGGCTTTATTTATGTATTTTTATTATCAGCCTTTATTTATTTTGCACATAAAAGCACTATATAACTAAAACTGACAAAATAAAGTTTGAATGCTTGACTGAGAGCATTAAGGCAGACATACCTATTCCATAATACCATTACTTTTGTTTCTATGAAAAATTTCTGATTCATATCATAGGTGAAAAGATTTGTCTGATGCTTATTCACCTGCAGAAAGGACATCACTATCGTTCCTATCAGGATGCTCCTAGTTACCTATTGACTTTGTGTAATAAGCAATCTTTCAGCAAGCTAAATGCAAAATAACAATATATGCTACTGGAATTCCAGTTGCATTATGCATAAAGTATTGCTATGAGCAAAAAGGAAATATACTTCACATGTAAAGCCAACTATCTGACTTTTAGTATCATGTGACCCTGAACAATCTAATCAAAGAATTTTTGTTAGTCCAGATTTCAATACTGTGAAAGAGAAAGAGTAAAATTAAGAAGTACTATTACAGAAAAACAAAACATAGTCATAATAATTGTAATAGTAGTAATAATGCAGTTAAAATTATTGTGTGTTATAGTCACCTCTTTCAATACCCCTTTGTACTCTGAGATTGACAGGACCAATCTTTGTCAAGCAAGCAGGGGCACTAAGGGGGCCAGGGCTGAGTACAGGTAATGGTAACAGCAGGTTATCTGTGCTCCAGGTTCTTCACTATCACTGCAAAGAGATCAATGGTGCTATGTTTCTTTTTCCGCCTTTTTTTTTTTTCTTTCTGCTTTTTCAGATTTACTGGGGTCTTTTTTTCTAGCAATGTTCCACATCATGCTCTCTCTTCATTGAGCTGCAACTTCACTGTATGCAGGAATTTGCAATATACGGTGCATTTTATGTTAGACACTTGTTCTTTGTTATCTTTGTTACTTTCAAACATGTTTTGTCCAGTTTCTAGATCTGCATTTCTTTAGTCAAACACCTCCAGTGTCAGCCTGTGTCCCTTATCACCCTCTGTTGCACTTTTCTATGCCACATCCTGTTTCCTCACTTCTCAAAGTCCCTGCTATCAAGCTAGGCCTGTTTTCCTCTACTCAGTATCATTATAAAAGTCATAAATATCTCATTTGCAGAGAACAACTACTCGTTGCTATTCTTTGTATAAAAACTATGGTTGTCCCATACAAATATAAGGAAAATTAAAATAAATGGTAGCCATAGCTACACAATAATTAAAAAAAAAAAAAATAAAAAAAAATCTGTTTCAGATAAACCGTATAAGATCAAAGCTCCAGGAACATCAAGGAAAGTTCAGGCAACCCAAGCCTGACAATCTTCATTCCTGAGGCCTTGAAAATTTTGTTACTAGCCTGTTTCTCGGAATGGCAATACAGTATTACTTGGCTAAAATGCAACAGCTGGTCTTCTTCAAACTCAGTTTTGCTGATCATTGCAACCAGCTCCACATAAGAAAATCTTATTTGTCATTTTATATGAGTAAATTGAGAACATATCTAGACTTCAGGCTTTAAGATCTTGCTGAATACTTTCATCTGTGGACTGTGAACAATTCTATAATGCAATCTTATTTCATTTCTGTTTAAAATGTGATATTAGTTTCTAGGGTTACCTACCTGTAAATGCCTATGTTTGTGCATATATATATATACATATATATATATATATATTCTTGTTAAAAAAAATATTTGATTTTGTGTAGAGACTTTGTCTTGGAACCTGCTGCACTCTGTAGTGAGAGTCACTTCAAAGGAGTTACGGGATTTCTGCTGCAAACAAATCTGGATATGTAAAACAAGGTAGAAATACAACTTGACCTTTTACTTCAAGGAATGAGGCTTAAACTACTTTTTAACTTTCTCACTAAATATACTCCTTTTCGAGCTTACAGTATTTTTCTTTTGGTCTTCCCACACAGGCAGTTGTCATTTTACATCACTAAACCCTCTTTGTGAATAAAGTAAGCATCAGATGTCCTTGAAAAAGGGCATCTGGTTGAAACTTTGGACTTCTGTGACAAGTTAGCCACAAGAGGAACAGTGAAACTAAACTGTGAAGAAAGGACTTTGTGTGTCAAATTTAAACTGTGTGAAAAGTAGCTGAAGCTGATGGGAGTGAATAGGTGTTTTTCACAAAGATGAGGTGGAATGTTTTTTATTACTATGCAACAGAATTCAAATTTTGGCAAAAGAATGGGATTGACTGGGCTTTACAGAAAATTGGTAAACCTCTTCAAAAATATTTTATGTTGTTTGTACAGTTCTTGAATACATTTAAGCAAATATAAATATATATAAGCTAAAAGCAAGATTGTCTAAAAATGACATTTTACGTGTATTCAACATTAATGAAATCTGAACCTTCAAATTGATGATTCATTTTGCAATGAGCAGATTATTCATGGGATTTATAGGAGTATCCTATAGGACCCAGAGGCAACCTGGGCCAAGTGTTATGAAGCTTGCACATGTCACCCTGCTCCTGAGGAGGCTAGCCCTACACTAGCCCTAAATGGGAATGGATTTTGAAGTACTTGGAACACTAAGAATGAGGGTTATCTCCTTATGATGATACAGTTAACCATGGAAACAGAACTGCAGTTTATTCTGCAGAGGTGAGCTAACCCTCTCTTGTGTAATAATGAATGCAGTCGAATTTTAAAAGATTCTTCCTCCAAGGAAAATTCTTAAAAATATTCTTCTTCTATAGAAATACATTAATATAAAATATTCCCAAGTCTCCTCTTTGGAAGCAATCTAACTTAATGTAATTTTATTTTATTTCCCTCTCTTTTATGGTAGCCGGACTATAATAGGTTTGAATCTACTTATGTGATGCCTGAGGTGGTACAAGAACAAGGCAGCAGCTCTGTGCAGCTCAGAGTGCAGTAATACCATCATCAAAATCCTTTAGTGGTGAAACCAGAAACCTACAAACAGAAAATGAGTGATTTATATCATGTATCATGGTGACAGATTCTAATTGTTCATTCCCATATTCAGTCTTTATTCACAACTAAACAATTTATTCTGTTAAAAGAGGAAGAAAAGGAGGGTTAAGATTAGTTGATTTTAGAAAAGACCACAACAAAAACCCTAATCCCAATTCCTTCAAGTTTATACTAAGACCAGAGGAAGGATAAAAACATGATGCTACAAGGAACTAGGTCAGGACTAGACTCTTCAGAGCACTCTAAACTCTCAGAATTTCATTGCAGAAGAGAAGTAAAGGGAGTGGGATCTTAGATAATGTCTCTATTTGTTAAAAGTAAGTAAAGCAAAAATGTGATGGTAGCAAGAGGAAGTGGAAACAGCTACAGTCAGGGATATCATTTTACTGGGATAGGGCTTAGGAAACCCAAATTGTTTTTCAACTGTCAAAATCCTTCAGAGGGGTTTGTTTAAGTGAAGAAGAGCAAAACATGTACAGAAAACTTTGAAACAAAACTTGACTAGCAGTTTGATACATATTGTGTTCTATGCTGTAACTAAAAATTTTTTTAATCAGTTGAAGTTATATTGTTTAAGACCACGGTTTTCCATGGTAAAACAGTGCTTGCTTATGAGATGCATTTTGCCTTGACCTTTAGAAAATTATGTTTGTCTTAAATTAACTGAATTGGGGTTTTGAGGATAATATTAACCTTTTATATCCTATGATAGAACAGGTTCTTCTCTGACCTATTGATTATTAGTTACCTGAGAAAAGTTTGTAAAGGACAGTGACTTAAAATAATTGATCTCTTTTCAGCTAATAAATCTATTTTGAAGATTAGCCTGAAAAAGGAAATAGACATTTTATAACCTGCGATGGAAATTAATTTCTTATGTAGCCAAAATTATGATCACAGAGAATGATGTCACTTTACAGGAAAACATTGGTCAAGAAAAAGATATTGAAAAAAAATGAGAATGTATCTCTTACCCACTGGTTTCTAGATGTATTACTAGTGGTAGCAAAAATTTTGTCAATCGGAAGTTCAATAGCAGGAAAGAGGTTCCAAAAAAAAAAGGAAAAATAAGAAATAGTTCACTGAGTTTCCTGATGTTTTACAGCTGAGTATGTTCTCCATTATTTTCATGCAATAATATCAAGGATAGTACTTTTTTATTATTTTTCCCTCTTCCTTTTCTCTTTCCTTTTCTTACTTGTTTCTTTTGGAGGGAAGGGAGAAAAAAGAATAAGGAAAAGGATGGAAAAAGGTATTGCATTTCTAATACCTTTCAGTGATGGATTCTAATTTTCTCCTTTCCCTGTCTAAAAGTCTAACTACATTTTTTCAGTAAAAAAAAAAATAAATTCACTGACAATAAGACAAAGATTATAATAATACAATTGCTTTCCTGTTCTAATCTTCTGTAGAAAATAAAGTTTTCAGGATTATAACCATATTAAAATAGTTAGTGGTTTTAGGAATGCTGTTAGTTTATTATTTTACTGTAATGTTTAATTCATGTTACGTTAAAGGAATTCTGGTTTATGTTATTAGAGTTGTACAAAGAGACTTGAAACATTTTCAGGTCTGTGAAATACCTACTGATATTTTATTTATACTTTTTTTAAGAAAACTCTACACATCGTGGAAAAAAGGGAGGTTCAACCCTTTCCTTTAACTTGAAAAAAAGGAAAACAACACAAAAGGGAAAATAGGGAGGAAGGAAGGGAGGAAAGAAGGAAGGGAGGAAGGAAAGAAGGAAGGAAGGAAGGAAAAAAGGAAGGAATGTAGGAAAGAAGGAAGGAAGGGACAGAAAGAAGGAACTGAAGTTTCAAAATGTAGCTGCCTGGTGAAGAAGATAGCATATACATCATTTCACGAGCTTCACTCTAACAGTCTTAAAACTTGTATTTTCCTATCCATTTGCATTAAAAGAACCAACAGAAGTTATAAAATGTAAATGATCACCCAAATACCATCTTGCACAAGACAGTTCTTCCCCTTGCCTGTGATAAAAGAGCACTCGTTATAGCTACATACACAGATGTACAGACACACATGGATTTCTTCACTAGCTCTCCGTAGATGCTTGATCTGTCCAGCAACTGGTACCCAGACCCTGGTGTCTGCAGTTGTAGGCACCCAGTTCTCTCGTCCCACTCACTGCGGGTGAGCTCATGCTGAAGTTCACAGTCAGGCCATGCATGTGCAGAATAGAATCCCACTCACATGGAAAATCATTAAGAATACAGTGAAGACAGGACAGTTTGCAGTGACTGGTGCAGGTGCAGGACTTTGTCAGAAAAATGTGCAAACCAGCATCTCACACATGATCAGCCTGTCCCTTTTGTCTGCCTCCTTTTCCCAGGCTGCTTCTTCCACCCTTGCCTCTTCCCAAACAAATACCACCCCCGCCTCCTTACTTCTTTCCCCAATGGTCCCAGTTTTGCTAAGTCTGTACACAAATTTATTACTCCTTATACCATTACCTAGATCATCTCAGCCATGCATTGTATTACTGATATGGCTACTTAGGCACTGCTGGCTCTGCAAGACTCTGTTCTCCAAAAGATCCTTAATCCTCTTCTCTAAATATCTGTGAAGTTTGGCTGTCTTTCACATAATTTACCTTAACCATCTGTGAAATCCATCCATTCCTCACAGCACTATCTGTAATTTGGTTATCTACTCACTCTATTATTTGTCATGCCCAGCGATTTTGCACGTTCTGCCCAGACACTCATGCTGTAAAGGTGGCCAAACTTCAGGCCAGGGCCCAGTTGTCCACCTGCAGACCTTCACAGAACAAGCAATGATTTGCCAGTAATAGACAGCTCTTGGAAGACATGCTGCCAGAGTGCCCCTATCTCTTATATTCTGGTCTAATGACAGAGCATCAAAAAAAAATTAAATTGGCAGGTGCCAATTACCGTCTAGCACCTGCAGTCAGGGTCAGGGTGCCCTTGCCAATTAGCAATCACAGGAACTGGGTCCGATGTTTCCCAAGCTCCTGCTCGGCCAGCTGGATCATATCTATGTTACCCTTCTCAGCTAGCCAATTTCCCACACCCTTATTTTCCAGATTTTCTGAGTTTTTCCTGTAGCCTTTCTTCTGACTTCTGATGATTTTACCATTAAAACAATATCTTATTCTTTTATTATAAATATGCCTCCCCGCGCAAGGCTCAAAGCAGCTCATGGCAGCAGGCAAAGTAAGCAACAGGCTACAGTAGTAAGCAACAGGCTATAGTAGCAAGCCACGGTGTAGGCAGACTGTCAAATAGAAAGATCTTAGTAGGATACAAGATATAAAAGAAGAAAGCAAGACTGAGAGAGAGACAGTTCCCTTTGCTGCCTAAGTGTTCCCATAGGTCATGAAGCCACATCAACTCATCCCACTTGTTTTAGTCACCTCACACTACTTAAACTGCATTAATTATTGCTAATACCACAACATCCACAAAATCATCACTGACTTCTTTCTAACTGTATCTTTATTTGCCTCCAGAGCACCCCTACCCACACTTCCTAGACTGTCGTAGCCCTGCCACTGCTCATTAACTCTCTCACTGTGACCTCTTCTACTCTAATGTGAACCCATCCTAATCTTGCCACAAAACTAAATTTTGCCAAGGTAGACAAGCAACCTTTAACTGTCTCTAAAGCCAGGGATTAAAAACGTGTTGGTCCACTGCATTGCCCTAGAGGGTATTTTCTAATACTGAAATTCTATGCCCTTTGTTGTGTCAATAAAATACCCCTGATTCAATGAATTTCACCGTCTTTCACAACATGAGAGCTTTCTTCTTGGACTTATGCACCAAAGGTGCTACATACGGATGTAACATGTTGCCACTCAAAGATTAGCCAAATTGTTTTGGTGTATGTGCAGAGAAGTTTTATGTAACATACAATCTGTATTATGTCTGTATTTCTCTATGTCGCTGCCTTTTGAAATGAATGATTAGCTACGGAATTGAACATGTATGAGACTTCTAAGGGTTTATAGGACTTTAAATGTGACTGTCTGCAACAGCTTCTTATCTGTATGGGGTGGAATATTGAAGAACAATAATCCATGTTGATGGTGTCTTGCCTTTGAAGTTTCATGACAGATTGAAAAGAGAGTAATTCTACTGCTGGCCACTTTGCAGTGACAGCTGGGTGAAGTCATTGTAAGCACTGAAGATAACTTCTCCATATGGCAAGAATTCAGACCTGTTTATTTGGTAATCACCAGTGTATGCTCATTAGGACCCAGAGCTGCATAACCTTATTGAATGTGATTGTCTGCTCAGAAATTCTGTTGTGTTGAATTTATCTGCAATATGTTACCTATAAAAAGGGTCCAAGTCATAGTTCTTGGATTCAGACATATATTTTGATCATCAAAGGTGGAATATTTATGTATCTGGATCCTCTTCCCCACCACCCCCTCTCCCACTCCCTCATTGTCTTTCAGAGATGGGATGAAAAAAAATTATACAGATGCAAACAAAAATTAATTTTTCAGTCAAGCTCATCTGCAGTCAATACTCAAATAGTCTTTCCACCATTTCTGTTGCTTTCTGCTTCACTGAAGCCTTCCAGCACAGGATTACTAGCGGTAAAATTACAGATTGAAATTCTGCATTTCCCAGCTTCTTTCAGCCTCTTCCCCTGGATGATACTAAATATCTATATTTAGATAAACTGAATAAATGCTTAGTTTTCCATTTTTGATTATTTCATAACAAGTAGTGATCGAAGTGATAGGAATATCTATTCTGTAAAGAGATTATAGTATTTCAGCAGGCTGCAGCTTCTCATCATTGCAATGCAATTTGCTACTGTCTTAAATTAGGTTAAAATGTTAAATAAAATTATCAGTTTCAAAAAAATGTAACACTAAAAAAAAATCACAAGCAAGATGTCAAAATACTGGAAATGCAACTGAAAATTATTTGATGGTTTTAAATAGCTACAATCTCTTTCAAAATAAATAGAATTTTTTATTACGGTTGGCATCTTAATGTTTCAGGAATATGACAGAACATTAAATATTCATTGGCTTTTTTTTTTCAAAGACTGAGAAGCAAACAGTTTTTAATATAAAATATCCAAAAATTTTAATACTAAATTATCAAATATGTAAATTTCACTAATCCTACAATCTGTAACCAGATCTTTCCCCTTCTGACCCCACAAAAAGAATAAAAAACTATATCAAAATCCTTTCTTCTTTTCATGAGGGCTGACAGAAAAGAACAAAGACCAGAAGTTTCCTTTACAAATTACATTCAACACACTGTAGAAAGCCTTTAAACAGAATTGACTTAATTAGCATATATCTAATCTAATTCTATGCCACATTCTATACTTAAAATCGTAATTTTATCAGTTTCTTGTTTTGCTGGCGGTAGAATGTTTCGGACATTAAGGAGACTGAAGGAAAGCTACATAAATATTCTGCTTAATGAAAAATAATTATGCAGCAAAAGTCATATCCTCTATTTCAGCCTTTTTGCTCTTTATTAATCAAACACCCGTGGGATCTTTTTGCTAGAGCGGACATTACTATTCTTAGAACCATAGAAAGACTTTAGTTGGAGGGATCTTTGAAGGTCAGCTAATCCAACCTCCTGCTCAAAACAGGGTTAATTTCAAAGCTCAGCTCAAGCTGCTGAAGGCTTTGTGTGGCTGAGTTCTAAAAATCCCCAGGGCCAGAGGGTCCACAGCATAACTGGGAAACCTGTTCTCACAACAGTCAAAGTTTATTTCAGTTATTTTCCTATCTGCATATTCAAATTTTGGAAGCTAACAGTTAATATGTGTTCTTCTTGGTGAAAATAGCAGGAAACTGGGAAATTATAAGTATAAAGGCTGAGATGCCATTTAAATACCAGAGTAAGCAGATTTTAAGCACAATAATAATCTGATGTCTGCAATGCTAGTGGAAAGAAGCAGATATTTCTAGCATTCAGCTGGTCTCATTTTAAAGTGCAAATCTCAGATCATGCAGGTACTTCTAAAAGGCCCTGATGGTGCCTATTTGTTATCTTTGATTATAACAAAAAGGCTGAAAATTACTAACTTAGAGATTTGGACTCATTCTAGTGTCTAATGTTAGGCAGCACAAATCTTAATCTTGCTTCTTCAGAGTATTTGATGGAGTATTTGGGTACACCAAGTTTTACCTCATCCTTAAAATCAGTCAGCCAACCGAGGCTCATTTTGAACCTTAAAGTATGGTCAGCACTTAGGTATTGGCTTCCAGTATGATCAGAAGATCTCTTTAAGCTTTGTCGTAATTCACAGATGTTTAAATCCTCAAACCAATTTCTATTTTAATCCTTTAAATGTGTTTGAATTGGACTACATCCAGTATGTGTAGAGATCACTGAATACAATACAAGAAAAAGTGTTGGGTTCATTTCAATTAGAGCTTGTGGAGGAAAAGGAGATTATCCCATTCAGTGAAATACAGTATTGCTTAAAAATTAGAATACATGTTTTGTTTTAATTAAAGAGGGTTTTATTGGTGTCTCAGTGAAGTGTATAAAAGCCCTAGACTAGATTCAGACTTTTTAAACTCTGCTATTTATCACAAATCACTAAATGAAAAAAAAATCAAAAAAATGCCTGGGATAAAACAGTAAATGAGAGGTCACTTATAACTATATTTCACCAATAAAGACGCCTTCTACAAGGATGAATGGGGGAGTGCTGTGTATCTTGATCTCTGCTCTGAAAGTTGTTTTCGTATTCTGGATTAAATGGTCACACAGGAATCTATGAACATGCAATGAAGTATACAGACTTGGGAATTAACAAAATCATATACAATAACAGTTACCGTTCAGTAAATATAGACAGCTGTGGAAAAAAAAAAAAAAAAAGACATGTGACCTCAGGTATCACCAAGGCAAACATCCAACCAATACTGTCTCTAGTACCTAACAGGGATAAAACTGGAATCATAGAATCATAGAATGATTTAGGTTGGAAGGGACCTTGAAGATCATAGAGTTCCAACACCACTGCCAGGCAGGGACACCTCCCACTAGACCAGGTTGCTCAAAGCCCGATCCACCCTGGCCTTAAACACCTCTGGGGATGGAGCTTCCACAGTTTCTCTGGGCAACCTCTTCCAGTGCCTCACAACCCTCAGAGTGAAAAATTTCTTTGTAATATCTAATCTAAGTCTACCCTCTTCCAGTTTAAAGCCATTCCCTCTTGTCCTTTCACTACATGCCCTTGTAAAAAGTCCCTCCCCAGCTTTCCCATAGGCCCCCTAAAGTACTGGAAGGCTGCAATAAGATCTCCCCGGAGCTTTCTCTTCTCCAGGCTGAACAACCCCAACTCGCTCAGCCTGTCCTCATAGGAGAGGAGCTCCAGCCCTCGGTCATCTTTGTGGCCCTTCTCTGGACCCACTCCAACAGGTCCATGTCCTTCTTATGTTGGAGACTCCAGAGCTGGATGCAGTACTCCAGGTGGGGTCTCACTAGAGTGGAGCAGAGGGGCAGAATCACCTCCCTCAACCTGCTGGCCAGGCTTCTTCTGATGCAGCCCAGGATGTGGTTGGCCTTCTGGGCTACAAGCACACATTGCTGGCTCACATTGAGCTTCTCATCAATCAGCACCACCAGGTCCTTCTCAGGGATGCTCTTGATCCATTCCCCGCCGAGCCTGTATTTGTGCTTGGGATTGCCCTGACCCAGATGTAGGACCTTGGCCTTGTTGAACTTCATGAAGTTGGCATGGGCCCACCTCTCCAGCCTGTCCAGGTCCCTCTGGGTGGCATCCCTCCCCCGCAGCATGTCTACCTCGCCACACAGCTTGGTATCATCAGCAAACTTGCTGAAGGTGCACTCAATCCCTCTGTCCATGTCACCAACAAAGATGTTGAACAGTTCAGGTCCCAGTACCAACCCCTGAGGAATACCACTTGTCATTGGTCTCCACTTGGACATCGAGCCATTAACCAAGACTCTTTGAGTGCAACCATCCATCCAGTTCCTTACCCACCGAGTGGTCCATCTGTCAAATCCATGTCTCTCCAATTTAGAGACCAGAATATTGTGTGGGACAGTGTCGAATGCTTTGCACAAGTCCAAGTAGATGACGTCATTTGCTCTTCCCTTGTGCGCTACTGCTGTAACCCCCTTCGTAGAAGCCCACCATATTTGTCAGGCATGAAAAATTTTCTGAAAACCCCCAGAACCCTTGTATTATATGACAGGGCAATAATGTGGTGAATTCTACAGGAAATATTGTCATGCAACCAATAACCATTTAATTTATACCATTTAATCTATTATACTTGCTAATAGCCTCTTGACTTCAATTGAACTGTTTCAATTTCAACTTTCCATCCGCTGGGCCTTGTATAGCATAGACAGCAGTAAAACACAACACTTCAAGTCATCGCAGTTTACCACTTCCTAGTTGCTGCTGTGGGCATTAAACAGCTACCTATGTAGCACTCTACATAGGTAATTAATGTTTCTGTTAGTGTTTTCAGCAGGGAGGGCCCTGGTGCCAATTCAGAATAGGTTACTTCACCAACCACTGAGCTACCTATTGTCCACTAAAAGCTGTACATTAGTCTCTGAAAACTAAACATTTTCCAATCTTTTGCATTGCTCTGACTGGTCTATAACCGAGGCTTTGGTTTTGACAAGGTTATATGCCATAGGCTGTCTTTTTTTCGGATCGCTTTTTGTTGCAGGAGAAAGGGAGACATCCATCACACAGAATGGAAAGTAACCTGAGACAGTAAATTTGTGCCCATGATCTGCAGTGGATTCATTATGGGAAAATAAAATTTATTATGTACTCTATGACTATTTCATCCTAATCCTTATCCATGCATTATCTCAAAAAGCAAAGGTGTTTATTTTCTCATTTTTTTCTGCAAAACTTTTCCGATTTAATAACTCCATTTTTTTCTCTTTTTATCAAAATATGAATTGAACATATGCAAGTACAGAAGATAGATGGTGCCATCTGTACAGAACTACATTAATGGTCTATATCATAATCTCAGATTTCTTTTAGAAATCTAGTATCATTGGCAAGGAGACTTAGGAATATACACATACAATGACCAAGATGCAATAAAAGACAAAAACTAAATGAAAAGAAGAAATCCTTTTTTGGCTATTATTTCAGGATGCTTTAGCTAGGAAGCCTACTTTCTCTGTTTTCTTTCTGTAATGTCATTCTTTATTTACTGGCATAGCTCTTGACTCTTTGCAGAGGACATCATTGCTTTGCAGAGTCACCTTAGGTAAACAAGGAGAACATCTTTACTTCATGTCTCATGAATTCATCAATTGAAATGACAATTTCATTGAAAAATCAATACACAGAAAGCAAGAAACTTTGGAGATTGTCAGGTGAGCTCAGGAAAACAGAACACTCCACAGTCACAGACTTAACTGAAAAAAGCCGCTGTGCAATAGATTTCAGTTTTATCTCAGAGAGCACACTTATCTACACGTTCAGTTCTCTGTGTTCCTCATTTTACATGTCCCCATTAATCAAATAATCAGCATGAATAATCACCAGCAAAAGTAGAAATAAATTACTCTTTTACTACTCTTGCCAGTTTTACCTCTTTAATCTACTTGTAAACTGTGTAATTTGGAGCCTATAAAAAATGTTAATGCTGCATACAACCCTTACCATTGTTGTTTTTTTTTATGACTAAGTGTATTTCCAGAGTGCATGTAAAGAAAGTTTGATAAAGATAAATGTGGCATATTATCAAACAGCAAATAAATCATTAAAAATATTTACTGTCACATATATTAGACGAATTCATAGGGCTATTCAGGGATAATTTGTTCATTAATGAGACTGGCTATAGTTGTAAGTTCTCAATAGAAGATACTACTGTAGTGTGATCCCACCAATACAATATGAGTATAAATCATTTAAAATCATACAGGTAGGAACTGTAGTCAAATCAAACCCACATGCAATACCTTAAGGATCTGCCATCTTCTTTTCAGTGCAAGAACATTGACTCTCAATCTAGACAAAGTGAAACGCTCATCTAATCTAATATCCCTTTGCCATATTCCAGAGAATATGCAAGCAATGGAAAAATCATGTATAGCTATGCATGTTCAGGAAAATATGTATTTTAGATAGATTATTGTTTTTACAAACCATCTTCTCTACCCCTCTGTTGCCAAATTACCCTTCGGGGGGAATACTCTGGTGGGATAAACTGCTTTTTCAGTACTTTTTTCTGACTTCAAGTTGCTGGCTAGTTTTACTGCTAATTGCAGATTTCCTGATAATGCGTATTTCTCAGGTTATTTTCTGTGTTTGTTTCCTGGGCTTTTTCCATCCTCACTTGTAGTTTGTACACACAGTAGACTTTGCTGTATATTAATACATTAATATATGGTAAAATATTTGTAATATTTATTGGAAATGGGAATGTCTTAGCTCTCCTATACATGATTTTTTTAAACTTCTGCTTCTACCTTATTTATATATCTGTCAGTATGTTCTTTCAAAATATTTGCTATTCCTTTTCAATCATACTTAACAGAAGTACTTTCATTGCTTTCTCAAGGGCTAGTCTTTCCTCCATGTGAGTTCTTCATTGGTTTCGGGACTATTGTGTCATATTTAACATATTCAAAACTAACGTTCTCCATCTCCATTTATATCACCTTCATTATGGACTGTAATCTGAAATCAGTTCCCAATAGTAAAATAATTGTGTAATTTGTAGACTGTGTTATCTAAAGAAAACACAGATAGATGTTTAAATTTAAATTCTATATCCTATATATACATATATATAAAGCATTAATACATTATTCAGACTTCATACTGCATATCCCGTTTACAATAAGGTTTATAAATGGAGGAATAATTCTAATATCATTTCATAACTACCTTTCAAACAACGTATCGTGACACTTTTCCTATACTGGATGTCTGCAAATTCAGAAGGAGAATGATAACACGTATTTAGAAAAAAATACTGAATTTATATTAGTATTTTTGCAACATTTTGTCATGAATGCATTCTTATGCTAATTTCTGTCATAATATCTTACACTACTTTTATCTAAAGCCTCAGTTCTAAAATCCATCATTAAATTCAGTTAAACTGCAATATGAGAATATGATTTTGTTATTCCTGCAGTTAAGAATATAAATGAGTTGTGACTATATATATATATAAATTTTATATTTTCATCCTTATTACATCATTAAAATATAGTGTGATGAGTAAGCACTATTTGCTGGGTATTTTCATCACAAATGCTTTAATGAATTTGATATACCAAAATAAGTGATATGTTTTATGCTCATGCAGCAACAGACTTCATGATAATGTCCAAGTCTAAAAAACTTATGAATGTTAAAATTTTTAATGCAATTTTAACTTGATCCAAATTTTACTTTAGAATAAGGTATTCTTTTAGTAAACAGCTTTATAAGTAAAGATTACCAGGGCCCAATTTTCTTTCAGACAAAAATAATGAAAACAGGTTCTATGTAGTTCTGAAGTTCTGCTTATTAAAAATTTGACATAACCTGTCATTGCTGAGCAATGGGATTTTCACATGTGTTTCCCCTCAATTCATGTAAAGTTCACAGAAAGGAGATTCTTTCTCTGTATTAAGTAAGTAGCATTTGTCTCCTGAGAGCTGCTGGATGTTGGGCAGTTGGGGGAGAGGTTCTGGTAGGGCTCCATAAATGGGTTAAACATGAGAATACTGAGTATTACCACACCTCATGTTAAGGGGGGAAATTTATATACAACTGAAGTCTATATACAGAAGAGGAGGGCTATGGGGAGCCAAAAATGGGCTCTGCTGTGGCATTGCTGGAGCAGGGTCTGGCATCCCAGGTGGCTGACGTGGGATCCTGGGCCTTGGGCCGTGAGCAGGGTCAGGGGGACCCTGGAAGCTAGGCGAGAACATTCAGGGCTGTTGGTGCCCTCAGGAACATGACAGTCTCTCAACGCTGGTACAGCCTTTAACAATGAAAGAAACAGGAGATTTAACACGTGGATTCTCAATGGTTTTAAAGTAGGAAACAGATACTGACCTCTTCAAAACACTTACTACTTTCCAAAACCAAAGGTTTATCAGGAAAAGTAAGCTTCAGCTCTATAGCTGGACACATATATTCAGTTGTCTACAAGTGAAGTTGGTATCTAGGCTATAATAGCAAGCTCTAGTCAACAGAGTCAGTGGGATTAGAAAGCTAGTCATTTTATTCTGAAGTATGCACCTCTATTTTGTCATCTGAAGGTCTTTGGACTCTTGTTTGGCAGTTGTACTGCCAAAAATTTCAGTGCTATGGGAGATAAGAGATCTCTTCCACATGTAGATATCTTTATTAAGGACTGAAAACTAGGTTTCTGAACTTCCAACAAAATCTTACCTTCAATTAATTTTACCAGAAAAAAATTTAAGTGCCTGTAGGCTTCTAGCTGATAAGTAGTTAGGTAGAGCTTTTTCAGGACCCTTCAGATGTCTCACTCTACGTATGCTGTCTTAGAGACTTCAGTCCCTCTGTGGTTCCAAGATCTTGTGCCTTCTACCACCATGATGGTCAATTTACTTTTTCACATGTACTACTGATCTAAATAAGTAATGGCCAAACTATTTGTTGTATGTTGGTAAAAATGATTAGTTTTCCTTAAAATAAAAAAGAATGCAATTGTATACAGATTGGTAGATTCTGTGCTTTTAAAAAGTATCCATTAAATTTACATAACCAGTTGACAGGTCTGATTCCTATCTCATTCAAACCACCTGGGAAGATATTGAGTTACATTAATTTGTCTCAGTTTTTTAACTGTCCCATGCATCAATACTTTGTCCTAGGACCAGGAAAGTGGTACAGATGCAAAACCCAATAGGTCATACTTTATTGTATTCATTCTTCTTCTAGTGACCTTTTAACAAAGACTACTTGACTGACTGAAAGTTAATTCCTCCTTTCACTGTTATTTATGCAACTGCATGCATATAAATATATCTTTTATCCTCCTTGTATATGGTATTGCCTTTTAACCTCCCAAAGCTATCACATCAAAAACCTTTCCTCCATAATCTTGCCTTTAAACATACGATTGCCTTTGAAGTTCACTGAAACTTGCAACCTCTCACAAAATCTTTCCTACTATATTCAGTTTTGATTAAGAATGAGTATCAAAGAAAAGCTGGATATGATTCACCATAAGAGGACTATACAATGTTAACAATTAATCATGCATGCCATCTTTCGATTGCTGTGGTTATTGAAGGGAATATGTCCCTAAAGTGCAAAACTTGCTATTGCAATTAGTATTAGGCAATTTTCAAAATGTATATGTGAAATAGGTTGTTAATAACATTTCATAAAACACACCCAAACAATCAACATACTCTTTTTATCTTCATGAGAAAACATAAACCAAGAGTTTTTACTTCTAAGTTCCTAGCATACTTCTCAGAAAGATATGTGCCTTAACAAGGCTGAAAACTGTGTTTCATCAAAGATCAGAGTATTTATTTCCTCAGACCTCTCCTCTGACTTATTATATAGTCCATGTGCTTTGTGAATTTAAATTGCATAATTACTGCTAGTTGCTTAGTACTGCTTGCTCTCTGGAGGGTAGAAAAAGAATCCATGAGTCTGTCACTGCACATTCCTTCCCTTTCCCTGTTATATATATATTCATAACATCTATTGAATTCATTTTTATTAATGTTACTATACTGTGTTACCTGTTATTATATTATACTATATTAATTATTGCTTAATCATAAGGTAGGCTTTAAAAATCCTTCTTTTTTATTAAAACTTTTATCTAGTACTGTCCTTTCACAAAATTTAGAACAGTCTAACTTAAAACAAATAGAAAGTCCACTTTAGAATTCATATACTAATTTTCCTTTTTCTCCAAAACTTCCCCAACTAATGATAGCACTACACTGAACACTTTATTGAAGATCAGGTAAATAAGGTCCACTCTTCTCCCTTTGCTGATAAAATGATGAGACTCTTTTTTTTTTTTTTTTTTCCCCCCGCGGAGCAGCTTGTTCAATATGTCACAACCTAACTTTAATTTCCAATTGTCACAACTTCTACTTATCTTCTTCTGTTTTTCTTAAATACAGAATATTGAGATCAGCTGATTTCTCATTTATGCCTCCATACCAGACTCAGCAATACTATGACAATATCTTTGCTTCATGTAAATTCCTCACTTGTGTTCTGCTTCAATCACAGGTGAAAATTAATCTGTCTCTTTTTTTTTTTTTCTTTGTGTTGTGCACACCATAACTAGATTTATAGAGGAAACCAACACTAATGTACAGGCTGGACAAGAGCCATGAAAAGCTTCAAACCAATAAATCTGCTTGTAACTTTCTTTCCTTTAATTTGTTGATGCAGCACTTACTTTATTTCTCCAGCCACACCACAATTCTTTACTACCAGACCGTAATTTAATGAACTGTTTTACGGATTTTGAATTCTTGAAGGTAGTTTCTCTCTAATTTGAATAGTTTTGTATACTTTAATCATTTATGTTCTGCTGGTGACTCAGAGTTGATTTTCCTTTTCATAATTCCTTGTTCATAACACTGTTGAATGGGATATAGTCTGTTGAACAGTTGAGGAATGCTATAATTGATTTTTAGTGTTTAGAAAGGCTGGAAATCAGGCCTGGAAGGTATATATGTGCTTTCAGATTGAGTTGGCCATTTTTATGAACGTATTTTTTACTGTTATTTATTGAACATGCTTTTCTTCTTTGATATGATGTTGTAAGACTTCCATTTATAACACATTAAAGCAGTAAAATCTCAAAAAAATCACAATATGTACTTCAAAATATGTACTCAGCTCTACATTGAGCTAAAATATTATTACAAAACACACTTAGATATAAAAAGTGACATGGAACTCTTGCTAGCAACTATGACAAGAGCCTTTGCAAAAAAAGCTTAATATATTACACAGACCAAAGTATCACAGACACACTGAAATACATTCCTCTCTCATAACAAATGATAAAGCCCTAAAATGAATCAAAGATTCCTTATAAATACATGGCACAGAGGTGCAACAGGCAGAGTCCTCCTCAGATGTCAGCCATTGAAGAAAGAGCTGACCCTTTGATCCTTCAACTTTTACACTGAGCAAGAGGCAGATGGGATGGAATGCCCTGGTGGTCAGTTTTGGGTTTCCTGTCCTGTCCGCTCCTCTCCACAGGTGGGACCCCATTGCACTTTTCCACTTCCGACGCTCCAATGGGGCAAATAACAAAGTTAGCTGCCCTTGGGTGTTATAGCAATAAGTATAAGCAGGAGCCTCTCTGCACACCATGCCTGGGCATCAGCTGTAAACATTGGTCTTATCACTCTGAGAGAGAGAACATTGTCTGCACAATATGCTGTTAATTTCAGTAGTTAGAAGAGGCCCAGCTAAGAAGCAAAGTTACTGAACAAAATTGGTCCTGTTTACCTCAAAGCAGGACAACATGAAAGAAAACAATACTGCAATTAATCAGGGAAAGAAGAAAAGCATATGGTTAATTTAATACAAAGTTACTGGCAGAATAGTTCATTGGGTGTCATTGGGACAAATGTCAGCCCTTAATGAAAATTATCATTGAAACTTATTGAAAAATATGGCTTTCTTTTTTCTTATAAAGTGCCGATTTTCTATAGGCAAGGCTTGAACTGTGTCACAAACAACTGTTTTAACAAGATAAATCAGTAATTTGTTTTCAGTTTAATTAGTACTTTAAGTAAACAAACTGTTGTTAGTCAGCAGTAGGCTTGGTACTAATTATTAACCATCTTGTTGAATATTACAGGCTGTCCAGGGAACTGGTTGAATCACCATCCCTGGAGGTATTTAAAAGATATGTAGATGTGGTGTTTAGGCACATGGTTTAATGGTGGTTTTGGCAGTGTTAGGTTAATGGTTGGACTTGATGATCTTCAGAGTAAAGAAACACAAGACTAAAAAAAAAAGAAAAAAAAGAAGAAAAAAAACAGCATGCCAGTCAAACATTTATTCTTTGTAGTACTCAAAATGAACCTGATGTTTTATTTGGTCACTACTCTAGCCCCGTAATGAATGCTGACAGCACATTTAACAGAAGCATACTATGTGTAAAATAGTGTAATATACATAGAATCTCTTACAGTAAGTTAATGTTCAATTAATTCAATATTAGCATCAGGAGTGAAAGCCTATTAAGGATCTACACCGTCAATACATTTTACTACATCACATCAGAATAGCCCTACTGGAGTCTGCAGCCTACTCCCCAGATCTCTAGAGGCCAATCTACAAAGATCTGGTGACAATCAGCTTAAAATTTCAGGAACCCTGGTGTGCTAATACTGCTTATCTCTTCTGACCTAGTTATAGAACAAAAGAGATGTCCATAGCTGGGGTGATGAGTTAGGTACAGAAAAGCAGGTGGAAATCTTGAACAGTGAAGATCATTTTTCCACCAGTAGTTAAGTCAGTCCCGCTGGAGGTAACATCTTCTGTGCTAAGGAGGCAGAGGAAGTAAAGAATTCAGTGGTGGACAGAGACGCTGTCGGGAACATCCTACTGAAAAATTACCACTTTTTTTTCTTTGTTTTTCTAAATAGATGTATTTAGCTGAGTTCTGGATTGGAGTTTGGCTTTTTGTCTACAGTGTGGCTAATGTTAAAGAAGAGTTAAACTGAAGGCTGACCTAAATCTCTCAGTATAGCTGCATCTTCTCCAGTAACTAGGACAGAATAATATTCTGTGACTAAAGTATGAGTTATACAAGGTAAATATTAATCTTTGATCACATGAACAGTTCCTGTGCCTTGGTGTAAATGCTAGAAAGTAAGCTTCATTGCCTCCCTTGATAAAGTGGTTATATAGTATAAACATTTCATAATGTACTGAACTCCCATAAATCAATTTGAAATTAGTTTACTGTCAAGTTGATAAATCTCATTTTATCATTATACCTTGAAGGTGATTTAACAGGTATTTTACAGTGTATAATTTATACCATATTAGGGAGAGATAAGAAAACAAGTGTTCCAAACCAATAATTATTGTCACATTCATTTATAAATTCTGCTATGTTAAAGCTTTGAATACAGTTTTAAATAAAGCTTTTAGATACAGTTTGTGCATAACCATAATTCTAGTGTGTAAACTCTGATATCTCTTGAGTTTGGTATAACTCCAATATACAGTATTCTTTTGTGGTTTATATAACAGTCTTTCCTAAGACTGGAAACAGGCTACTAATCAACAGTCAGTGCAGGTATGAATGTTTATTTTTCTGTTGGCTTTTACTGTCTGTAAATCTCAAGCAATGGCAACACATGTGCAGGAAGACATTCAGAATGGTTTCTGGGACCATCTATACTGGAGAACATAGACAACAATTGTCTCCAGGTATCCAGTTTCTTATCTCCTTTAATTACAAAAAAAATTGAATACTATATTGTGGAGTAACATACACGCATGATTATAACTGGGTTTGTGAAATTTAAGAGGCATAATTTGTGCTCATTCACAGTGGATGTATGGGTAAGTATGTAAGAGGCACGGTATTATGTGCGCTCATTGCTTTCTTGGCTTCCAAAAATGAACTCAGTCACAGCATAGACTGATGTAATCACATTCCAGAGCTACCTGCAGAAACTGTAGTTTTTATTTTTTATTTTTTCACTGAAGGAAAATGATGATTTTGTCATACAACTGTAAGTTATAGCTATTTTATTCCATGCAGGCAGTTACCTCACCATCTCTAACTGGATATCTGATATTCTTTTCACATTACTATAAGATATATCTTCACTGCACAACGAAATGCAGTGCAGGGATTTCTGGGCTCAACCACCTGAGCTCCCTAATAACCCAGCAGTCCTGTGCTAATGCAGAAATGACCCTACTAGTATTCAGTTAGCATTTCTGCATCTTTCTTCTAGTGGAAAGAAGGCCACCTGCCATCTACCGTTACATCATGGTGACCCAGAAAGAACAGTATTGCCATTGCTAGTAACAGGTCACAGGTTAAAATTTTGCTGACTTTGCTGTATGCTAAATGTGTGACGCTCTAGTCTTGGTCAGTCAACTTGCTCAAAAACTTGCTGTGTGAACTAGAGTTTGGTACCAGCTATCTCTTGTTACAATATACAGTTTAAGGGTGAAATAACAGTACAAGTCTTGAACATATGCGCACAAGTTGGGAAAAAACCTCACTAATTGTCAGTTGCTGGTCACTGAAGAAGACATCAGCCTTGAGAGATGAGAAAAGACTGCTTCAAGAATTACAAAGAATAGAAGTGGTAGCCAAATGAGAAAAAACACTCGAGCAGCAGCATAAGGAACCTGCCTTGGCCTAGGAAAATAACAGCCCAGCAATGATCTGCAGGCAGCCCAGGTTGTCCAGGGGCCAGGGCCTGCCTAGAAACACCTTGCTAAAGGAGGAGATCTGCAATGGAGGGAAGAGGGGTGGGAAATTGTCTCCACAGGATCTGGGGTTGTAGAAGCACCACAAGATGGTGGAAGCCAGACATTTGCCCTTGGGCCACCTACCAGCTCTGGGGTGCAGGTTTCCCTACCATGGACCCCTCACCTGCTCCCAGAGTCCCCTTGAGGGACCTGGGACCTGCCCGACAGTTGTCCAGACTGTGTGTGATGCTGCAAGTATGCATATGTCTGTGTCTGAGTATATATTTTTCCCTGTAAATTCTGCATGTTTTTGCCTTTAAGGCTCCAGCCCCTCAGTAAAGCCCTACTGCCTGTAAAGCCAAGTTTGATAGTTACGGTTTTGGGCAGCAGTGCTGCACTGCAACGTACAGGAGACAATCTTCACCACAACCTGTAATGCAGACAGCAGAATTGAAGCACCTTACTGTCCGGTACAATTCATAAATTTCCATTAACACCTTTTAAGTTTATTTTAAAAATTAAAATTTAGGCTAGAAAATAAGTGAATTGCTCATGATGATGAGTTCTTCTGGAACTACTACACTGCACATTGCTTAGAACCATGAACATCAGATTCAGCAATTTTCTCCTGTCTTATATTTAAATATGAACTTACAGACATACTTTTTGTGTTGTATTTTAGTAAGATAAAGTCATACATTGCGAGAAAATATTTGCTTTCTCTCTCTTTGTATGTATAATAGATTAGACAGATAAATATAAGGGCTGATCTTTCAAGTGACTTCCATGCGTACTGCTGAAACTTAATGCAAAATTTAATGAATTAACATTCACTTTAACTAAACACTGCACCACAAATTATATTTCCTGCTTTACTATTATTTCTTAGAATATTTAATTGATATTTTTTTCTGTTAGAGGACAAGAATATTATAACTAATATTAAAAAAAAAAATCAGAATACAACAGAAAACTGATGAAATATTCCCCTTCATTAAAGCCAGCTTCAAATCTGAGAGTACTAGAGATAAGACAGTGGAGAGAAAAAAGCGTCAGCCTAATTTCAGCCAATTGGCAAGATTAGAGATATTGCAGCTATATCTGATTTGCAATGATGATGAGAAACTTAGTTTATGTGGGGTTTCTTAAGTAGCAAATACATATACAACTATTTTTTCCCCCTGTTGTTATCATTTTAGAGGCTACAAGACCTAGATTATTACTGAGTATGTAAACTTAGTTCTGTATTTCTAATGTGAGAAAGAAGTCTGTTTGGACTTAAACCAGATTTGATGATGAATAAATGGGGTTAATACATAATAAAGTTGCTTAACTTTTCTCTCTTTATTTCAAATGTATTGTGTCAGGAAAATAAGTGTTAAACCTTCTTTAATTTCTTACTAGTAAATGCACTTTAGAGTGTGGCACAGGCTCTTGTGGCTGGTTTCTCCTCCCATTATTGCCCAAGCATTTAGAAGAGTATGAAGTCAGTTTTTCACTGTAAAAGGTCATAAATGAAATGGTATGCAGCAATGCTGACAACAAACTCTTTGCAGATCTATCTGAGGCCATTTAGGGGCTGTTCGCTTTTGGATGAAGGATTACCTATTAAATCTGAAAGAGGTTGCAAGCTGAATAAACAACAACTAGTAGGGTCAGGGCTCCTTATCGCCATGCAATAGAAAGAACAGGAACATTCTAGGTAGATTGGAGATGCATCATACATCTAAATCATACCGAAAGAATTAGGAGGCGCTGAGGTGAAATGGCACTAACAGAAATGGCAATTTTCAACAGGTTTTTTTTCTGCAGGGATACAGTTAAAAAATAAAAATGATGATTAAGTCTTTACTTGGAAATAAAAATGGCAGCCTACAGGCTCCCAGAGAGGGGGAAAATAGGCATTATGTGATAAATGTAGTCCAAGCAAGTGAATGGGTATATCTGTAGGCATGTGACTGTAGAAGACTAGTTTATACGATCCTTGCAAGTCAGTTCAGTGGAGTGAAATTAAAAAAAAAACATTAAAGAATTTTGTGTCATAAAGAATTTTTAAAGCCATATCCCTATGCTATACACATGGGGAAAAAAATAAAGTCTAGAATGAATGAAGGAAGAGGAAACGGGTTTGCAAATTGATATTAAATAAATATATTTTTATAATCCTGATCAAGAAGGAATTATTGAAAAGTGGTATGCTTTTAACCGGTCTGAATAAGGTCTGGGAAGTGTAACCTGCAGCATGTTTGCATTAGTTATAGGATGTGTGCCACTATCACATTTCTAAATTAAGTCCGGGTTCTTAGGTGTCTTTTAACTGATGTTTGATTGTTTTGTATGTCTGTTGATTAAATTATGTGCCAAAAATACTTTCCTATATTCTTTATTAGACTATGGCATAAAGGTGCAACACTATAAGTATACTCAAGATGTATGTCACCCTTCATCAACACTTATGTGAGGAAACAATATACACGTCATTCTGATTTAACTAATAAATGTACTTTTTAGAAAGAACAAAATCCAATGCATGATTATGAGTAACTTGAGTCAATGCACGGTAAGCTTTTTCTGGTTCATGACTTCAGATGAAAATTCTGGAGTAGCATTATGGATAGAAATTATTAATTCTCATTTCACTGATTTATTGCCACTGAAATGAGAGTCATTCTTCTCCTATAGCAGACTTTTGACTCGCTCCCGGCTCAGTATACTGTGGAAGGAATTTACGTATATGTACCAGCCTACTACTGCTATTCTAGTCATTGATATAAATAATACAGGATATGCAATGATAAATATTTGAACTGAACTACGGATATTTTTGCATATTTTTAACCTGAGCTTCTAAGGAGTTTTTGAAAGTCAAATCTAACCCTTGGCTGGGGGTGCTGGTGGGAAAAAGTACCCAACTGATAGTCAGTAAGAAATAAGGTTCTTTGTAACATAAAACTTTCTTGAAGGCAAGTGTATATTTTATTAACCTTCAGAACTAGATCAATGGTGCCAGGTTATTATCCATTTACACTGGTTTTTGTTTGCTTTCATTATCAACAGGCTATGCACAGTGGGAAAATTAATGGTAAATAGAAAAATTATTTTCCCTCACTTTGTGCCAAGAGGGTTTAAAATTAGATAATTGTGATAGATTAGACAGCTGGCATCAGGTCTGACCTCTTTCACTGTTCTGTTTGAACGCATTATAATGTATAACTTCAGTGCCCCCTACTAGGATAGGTTTAGAGTGCAAGGCAGTAGAAACATAATGTTGACACATTATGATACAAATTCTTAAATGTAGTCTAAGAACTTCTATTAGTTGACACCTTAAATAGCATAATGGAAAATATTTCATGTGTTTCACTGGATTTGTGTCCATTTGCTTTTAGTAGATTAAAAACAGATTATAACTCATGGAGGATTTTCTCTTGAATTCTGTTCCTAAATATTTTAATCTTTTCATCACTGCCAGATTGCAGAATCACAGAAAACCAGAATGTCTAGTTATGAGTTTATTTTTTCTTTACCGATGACTTATGTATTTAATTTCCAAAATTCTTTTTTACTTTTAATTTCTCTTTAGATTTGTAGGTTCATTTGTAAAAAATAGCAAATTTTGGATCCTCTTCTGATTATATTTGAATATATTTTTTTATTGAGAATGGTGGGATGACTACTTATTTCTTCCAGTGATGTCAGAGCTATTAATCTTTCCTTCAGCTCTGTCATTGATAATGCTTTAGGCTACAGTTGAGCTCTGTGTTGAATGTATTAATATGCATGCTGTTGTTTGTCACCTCATTTATTTTCAAGATAACAACCTCCTCTTCCCAGAGAAAATTTTTCTGTTCGGTACGAGATGGTATTTTGGTATTAGGATGTTCATTTTGTTTAGGATCTTCCAGGAATATTCTGTATGTTTTCTTTGATAGTTTCTCTCTAATTTTGAGTAACTCAGCTTTTTAGGTGTATTGTCCCCCATTTTAATATCTTCTTCCACGTTTGTAAACAAAATTTATGGATATCCTTTATCTGTCTGTAAAGATGCTGCTGTCACTTTCATACACAAACAAAAACATTAAATTATGCTCCACATAATGCATGGTACATGCTATATGTGCTATGTAATAATAGTCTTTTATGTTATTGCTACTTTCTGTTACTTTCTGCTACTTTGAGTATAAGTGCCTTAACCCCAGACACCAATAGATGCTGGGGATGGGGCAGGGCTGACTGGAAAGAGGCCTGCAGAGAAGGGATCTGGGGGTCTTCATGGACCCCAACCTGCCCATGTGTCGGCAATGGGCCCTTGCAGCAAACGTGGTCCACAGCCTCCTGGGCTGCATTAGGCAGGGTGTTGCCAGCAGCTCAAAGGAGGGGATCCTCCCCTTCTGCTCAGCCCTGGGGAGACAAATCCGGAGTGCTGGGTCCAGTGCTGGAATCCCCAGCACAAGAGAGACGTGCATTTACTGGATTGAGTCCAGTGAAAGGACATGAATTCATTGGACAAAAGGAGGTTACTGAAAAATCAGGCTATTGTGCAATTAAAAACAGTCACCAACAATGTAGGTTGTACCAGCCTAAAGCTGTATCTGTGTCTCGGTGACACTCTCTGGGACAGTCAGAGAGACTCTCAGTTGTACCCATGCTCTCCTCGGAGCCCACCCTTCCCTGGCAGACTAACAATTTCAGGCCAAGAACAACCTGCATATTGAAAGACTTTGAAGTGGTTCTTTGGCAGATACTGCCATATAGCTTCAAGAGCACAACTCTCAGACCCAAGCTTTAAACTATGGATGCTGATGCTCCCGCTTGGTTTCCCATATAACTACAGACCTGAAAAATTAGTCTGTTACCTTATGAATGAAACCAAATGAGCTTTTCAGATTTCAGAAACCGGTGACTGCATTTTCTGAAGACTTTTATGCTGTAAGGATGGTCTTAGAAATCTAGTACACAATAATAGTGTTAAACTATTGTACATATTTTCTGTCAAAAATGGTGCTAAACCACCAAACAATAAACTGATATATAATAGGGGGGTGAGGGGAAGGAAAGAGGGACGAGAGCTGACACCCTGCTCTCCTACTCTTGAAACTGTAACTTTGCATAGACAATTCAATTTATGGTGGCAGGGAGAGAAAGAATATACAAAAGTAACATTATGTCAACTAGTGATTAATTTCCAGTGAAATACTAGAGATGGGAATGGGCTGACTTGAGCCCTGGCCAAGATTTTCAAACTCACACATTTAAAGATTCATGAATAAATCAAAATGAAGAGAACTAAATGAGAATGTCCTAATTTCTAAGGGTGGACACCTGCACATCAAACTGACTGTTGCACTACTAATAGACACCTACAATTCCTAAATATAGTGGTTACTCTACTTTGTGCCCAGGTGCATTTGTAGGAGATTACATTCTAGATTCATTCTAGATTCACACTTTAATATTCTGACCCCAAGATGGCTTTTTCATTCCTTAGTATGAAGGGTAACGTTCTGTAATTCTGGACTGCGTCTTAAGCATATCCTCTGCAGGTGAAAATCAACAACTCAGTACTTAAGGCCAGATCTGATTTACTTAAATGGCATCTAAATTATTATATGACATAAATTTTTCACCAAACTCTGTGATAACAATTCAGACTGTCTTTTGTTCAGCTGCATTTAGACTTCCGGAGATAATGATATCTTCTTGGATGGCCTGAGAGTTCTTCTGAAGCCCAAACTTTCACGTATGATCATAAAACATGCAGTTTGAAAAGTAAGATTGTAGATTTGACTCAATTTGATTGAAGATTTAAATATCTTCCTGAAGATATACTAAGGAGAACTAAACATTTGTTAGATATTGCAACAAAACCTCCTTGCACATTAATTTTGCAGCCCCCAGCACAAATCAGGCATCTTCTTTCTTCCTGTTTCAACACAGAAAAAAACATCAATGCAAAACTGATAGATTTGTACTATGTATGTGCCATTTGAGATATGGAGTAAGAACATCTCTTTAAATATTTGTAAAACGTTTGCAACTTAAAACATCTAGTTCATCACATACTCACTGAAATGCTTCAAGATAGGTTCTTTGCTCATCTTACACGATAAGCTTGTATTCTGAATATTTTAAAAAAATGGATGATAGAGATGCCCTAAATGGATTCAGCTAAAAGGAGCGATCCCTTTTTTAGTTTACCCCCCCATCCCCGTCTCTTCTCTCCAGAATATGAAAGCAGGAAAAGCAGTGAGGTAAAATTCAGATCTTACATACACACAGCTGTAAGTTTTCTCCTTTGGGAATAAATTATCTTCCCGAGATTTATGTTCACATAAAGACTTTTGAATTTGTCCAGTAACAAAGAATGAGGTATTCGTGTTTGCTGATCTGGTCTTAGATCTTTTTCACTTATTTAATTAGAATCATACCTTCACCAAAAAGCAGCCTAATTTTGCTACCGTAATAGTTCTTCGTCTATACAGCCAAATACCTTTACCTTTTCTGTATTTATCTGGATTTCTAAAGTGATTGAAAAATCTGAAGAAAAAAGAAAATATAGAAGCATACTTAACTTGGATTGAAAACTTAGTAGGGTAACTCATCTCAGTAAACTGGTATGTGCTGGTTTCTTTTCTAAAAGAAAAAAAAAAAATATGAGAATGTAGATGGAAAATTTCCTGTTTGCATACTATTTCATTATACCTGATACAAGATAACATTGTAACATATCCTTTCAGATACAACAATAAGCTAGAAAGATTTGCTGTTTTAATAATTAATCACAACACAATAAAACCCTGTAAATGTCAGGTTATAGGAAAAAGCCATGTTCCATGCAATTGAAAACTTGCATTCAAGTGAGGGGAGGAATCTATTTATAGATCACTTCCTTTGAATAGCTCCTGTGAATTAACACTTGGACAGGACTTGGAAGAGAAAAATCAATCCAATTACATAATTTGTTCTTCCTGAGCAGCTGCGTATGGAGAGAATAGATACCAGTGAGAATTCAGAGAAAATAGGATGACAACTTTGCAGCTTCAGCCTTAGACACCCACAAAGAAAATAGAAGGGTGGGAGAAACATATCACAAACTTGCTTAAAAAGCCTTTGTGATGTCAGAATATTTAAAAAGAAATATATTAAAATAGCAGAAGCAGTTCACGAAAGCAAACAGAATTGTGAGTATATTCTAGTCCTCAGTGTCTGTTTCTAAGATGTGGTAGGCTCTCAGGTGACGTGACAGTTTTCACGATCCACAGCTACAAGCTTCCCTTTCTTGTGTACTCTGTAAAGATTCAAACCTTATGATTAGGCACAATTTTCAGGGGAAAAAAATAAATTGATGTTGATTTAAAGGCAAATGTTTCTGCAGAGATGTTTGCTCACTAGGACCATAGTATACTATTTTTGTATTTATTTACAAAGACGTTCAACAGAAGAACTCTTTCTTTCTCTCTGGATCTCTCTCTTTTAGTTTCCTTTTCTTCGTGTATTAAGTAATTGTTACATCTGTAGTCTAAACTGATGTGTTCCCAAGGTGGTAGCTTGCTGTCTCAAAGGGAAACTCTTTACTTTGCAAGGGTATCTATTTATTTGCTTATGTTAATGCATGTAAGGGCTACTGGTTTTATATATTATTCCTACTTCAATAACCTCCATGTTAGTTATTTTTAGAGTCCCATATTATAAACATATAATAAGGTGTTAGTATCTGTTCAGCATGAGTGCAATTTGATAGAACAGTCATTAAAATTATAATTGTTAAAAACGTTGCATGTAGAGTTTAATATGCTTATGTACTAAATTGAATATGTGCATTTACATTTACATTTACACACTGTCAAAAAATGACTTTCTACTGTGATATGGAATCTCTATTTTCCTTCATAAATAGAAAGCCACTGTAAAAGCAGAGCCAGAAGAAACAGAAATCTGAGCTGATACACAGAAGGTATCAAATGATTTTTAGTGCTAGATCTGAAAAATAAAAACTACTGAGAAACTTTATCAAAAGAAATTAGACTAAATACAGCTATAACGAAGCTGCAAACCCCACATTCCTTTACAGTAGAAATTCAGTCAAATTAAAACATGAATATGAAGCACAAACTATTACACTTCCTTTAGATTTGCCATTAAACTCTTCAATCTTCATTTTGTCCTTCTTTCACATTGTTTAGATATAATCGAGTATTTCCCTCTCAAATCACTCAAAAAACTTAAAATAATGAGGGGAATAATCCACATGTGTTTGTGCAGCTAAACTATGACTTATACCAGCAGTATACTGTTTAAATTTACTTTGCCACTGCACACTTCAGTGTAGACAAGCTGCATAGATGATTTTTAAGGTTCCTTTTACTAACATAACTTTTTACCTTATCATATTTTTTTCATACTTTAAGGGGAAGGCTGACATTGAAAAGAGTGTTACAACAGGCAGTAAAGGAATCAGAAAAAAGAAAAATTTTAAAGCATTCCATATGATAAGTTGTGTTGCTCTGAGGATTTCTACATACGGGTTATATTCTGCTTGTCAAACTGGTTTGGCAATAAATTATGTTTGTAACAGAAATGGAAGCCACCTGCACCAGCATTTTTCAAACTTTTCTGTTAGATTCTATCTCCTAGCATATTATGTATACATTTGCACGATTCATGCAGCTGGATAATACTGTGTACACATATAATGTATCTTTCTTTAAAACCATGCCATAGTCAGTGCTCACTTTTCAGACCCAAACATTCCTCAATAATTTCTATTCATTACCCATCCTTCCATCACCTCATGCAATGTTCTCCTCATCACCACTGGCTAAATCTGCATGAGTTTAGCCAGATGTGTGTTCAATGTATCTTCTCCTTGGTTTCATCATTCCCTCTTCCAATTTTAAATCAAAGTGCCAAAATATGGCTATACAGGATATACACGATAATTTTGTAAACATCCTTTCCTGAATAGGCAATTTTTGAAAGAACCTATCAACTTTGTTAGGAAATTACTGCTGGAAGAATACTATTTATTTTGCGTCAGTTTAAGATGTTATTCTATGATGAATGGTATGATTTTTGGAAGCTTTAAGAATCCCAATTTCCCTAGACTTCAGAGGCAGTTTAAGTTGTTCAACATATTCTGAAAAATAGACCTAAGTTATATCTCAAATTTATATATCGATATGCAAGAATACCATGGAAAATTATTTGGAAGAGCAAGTCAATTCCACTGTTTTCATGTTGAGAATTTGTCAAGTAAAATTTCTCAAGTGAAATTTCTCAAATCAAAATGTGAGTCCTTAAACGCAGCCAATATTAAAAGAAAGAGAAGAAAATGCAATGCCCCTTCCTTATCCTGTCCCCCAAGGGGAGACCACTTGAAAAATAAGGGACAATGTCTATTGATCAGAGAAAGTCTACCTGCTTACTAGAGCTGTCTGCAATCTCAGCACCCATTCAGATTATATGCTGAATGAACTGTGATTATCATACCACAGCTAAGGAAAATCGGCAAAAGAAAAGTGAAGAAAAAAACAGAAACAACACTCTGTATCTGAGAATTAACAGGCTCCCCAAAAGTCCAACAGATATCTGTAGTAGTGCATTAATTAGGTCTACTGGGAATAGTTCTCCAGGAAGAGAGCTCGTCAGTCATGCGGTGGGATGCCTCTGCTGATTTCAAGCTCAGTAGCTCATTCTTCTCCCTAAATTGCTACTACGTGTTTTGAAAAAAATAGTCAGTCTTGATAATGACAACATTATGGACATTTTCTTAGGCTATTTATCACATACTGTTGCTTCGTGGAAGTCTTCAGTTATATAGACTTGGATAACTGAGTGAAAAATCAGTGCTAAACGTGCATCCTCCTTATGGAGAGGAGACATTATGTCAACTAACAGAGTGCTAGCACGGCTTTGTGGACAGAGCCCCTTGAGCCCCTTTGGGTGGTAGCACTTTGGCTTTACTTTTTTGCCCAGAGAGACTCTGGTGCTTCTATTTGTTAACAGGAACCCCTGTATTGTTGGTCCTCCCGTTCTTGATGGTCCTTGTATTCATGTTGTTGCTGTGTCACATATCACCCTCCTTGGGCACCTCTTTCCCACTCTTCCCATTTGAACTTCTGTCACTTAGAAAATAATTTCAGACCCTACCAGAATAACAAGTATAAATTATTATACATATATTTATATAAATATATAGAGAAACAGAGTGGGTATTCAACACTTGCTTAAGATTTTGTTTATGGAATATGATGAAGGGTCAGTCCTATTAGCACATCGTGATTTTGTCTTCGTCTAATTAATAAAGCCACTTGTCTTCCTTGTTTGCTCGCTGGATGCTATTTAACACTGTATTCTGTGAGGAGGCAAGGTCTTCCCTGGTAGCTGGATAAATTTTGTGGAGTAAGCAGGCACTTATTCCTTGTATTAACAGTTCAATAACCTGCTTGGTTGGAGAGGTTCACAGGCCTCTATGTGAGGGATCGCTGAGCAATTGTATTTGTCTATGGGAAACACAAATGCTTACCTAATCAAAACTAATTGGTATTTTGAATGAGAAGTATGATGGTATTGCACATTCCCTTTATATTTAGTTTTAAATTATTCTGTATAACATGATCCGAAAGTTTAGTAGTCTGAGAGGTTCAGATAGACTTGCAAAATTCAAAGATTAGTATTTAACTGTTTTCTTCAGTGATATCCTACCAGTAGGTAGTATTAAGTGTACCAAAACTGATGAGGCATTTTTCATTCATATAATTTCATCTCAATGTTTTAAAGGTCATGGCAAGAGCCTTTAAATCTACTGAACTCTGAGCTTTAACACCTTTTTAAGGTGCATAAAGGAGAGACAAAATTTACAATGATCTTAAAATTTAAATAGCCATAGTTGAGAAAACTGGATTTGCCTATGAAGACAGCATTTCAAATGCTCAGCCAAACAAAGTTAAGAAGTTTGTCAGATGAGGTTGATTCCATCAGGCAAGGTTTCTTTTTTTCTTGATGTTCTCAGTATTTTCTGTATCTACCTTGGCTATACACAGTCAAGCTTCATTTTAATAATGTACTTGGTTTACCCAGAGTCAAGACATTTTATTGTAAGTACTGTTATTTGCAGTACAAACACATACTAATTTTTCTTTACACAATCAGAGATTGGATTTAGAGATTAGATCTGTTCTTTCTCTCTGTATTTTACAATGTGTTCTTTAATTTCAACAGTATCAATAAACATCTCCGTAGAAGTTTATAATATCAGCCAAATAATTGCATTGTATAAATGGCATAATAACAATTTTAAAATTATAAAAGTTGTATAAGAAAAACAGTGCTATGTCATTGAATTAATTTTAATTTACAGTTGTGGATAAGCTGCTAAACATTTTGATAGAATATATTTATTTGTTTTAGTAATATTTTCAGAAGGAAGAATGAGTGGCTGCTGTAAGTCCTCTTGAAGAACCAACAAGTTGCCCTATATGGTAATAACAATGCTTACAAATATCAGGGCTTAGTCAGCATTTTTGTTTGTGGTTTTTGTTTGTTTGTTTGTTTTTTCTTTCTTTTCTCTGTACCTCAGGTAACTGGAAATGAAATATTGCAGAGCTGCTGAAGATTAAAAATAAACTTTGCTGTTTTCATATAAGTATGAAAATGAAAATTGAAACCCTAAAATATATTAAACAAATTCTGTGATGCATACAAATAAACAAGAAAAGACTGCTAATTTAAACATGATTATTGTACATAGTGAGGTGTCCTTTCAACCCTGACTGACATAATTATTCAAAGAAATGTTATTGTCTTCTAGTTTCATCTGTGTGAGAAACTACTGACTTGGCAGTGACCTCCACTTTATTCAAGGCAAACAGTGACACCATGTTGTTTTAACTCTTTAGTAAACATATCTTACCTTCATAATGCTGCAGTGAAACCAGAGTGGCTTTGCCAGCAAGAAACTCTAGATGTGATAACATTTTGATATGTATTAAAGAATTCTTGAGTCTATTTGCTGAAAGCTACTGCTTTTATTAAAGCTCAAAGTCCTCCTTTCTTCTTGGTTCACTAAGTATATCCTGAACTTTAATAATTAGAACCTAAGAATAAAAGGGTTTTTTTTATTATTTTTTATTCTTTTTTGCCTTTATTGCTTGTTTCCCCCCGCCTCCTTTGATTTTTTCTCTCCCAGACCTTTGTTGGCATATTCACCTGACATTACATTATATGATGCTGAAGAAATATGTCAGATAGGTCTTCTCATTCACATGTATGCATTACTGTATATAACACACAGGTTAGGGCAGAATGATGGTGTATAATGTAGATCTCCACTTCATATGTGTAAAACAGTGAAGAATGCCATGCAGTATAAGTGATTTAGTGTACGCAATCTTCAAAAAATCCTGAATAATGGAAAAAAAAAAAAAAAAGCAGTTATTGAGTATTCTAGCCATGCTGGAGTTTGAGGCTGCATTGACAGAAAGAACTGTTATTGCCACCAGTAAACGGAATGCTTAAAATAGAAAGAAAAAAAGAATAAAAATAGGAAGAGATGATGCACAGTTTTGCTTTTGAGAGATGTTTTCTTTTCCTAAGTCTTAGGATTAAAAAAGTGGTGGAGCTATTTGCATTCAAAACTCAGAAATTTTGGATGGTCTGATTAATTCAATGAGTACTATGATAGATATAGTTCTTTTCGAGAAACCTAACAGCAATGAAATATCTCCTTCTTACTGAACATAGTGTTAGACTGATGTTCTGCACTTTTAGCCTCTGGACCACGGGAAACCTTTGTGTGCAGCAATTTCTCTCACATGTCAGGTGAATCAGTCCAAAGATAAAGCGGAAATATGCAGAAAACTGTCTTCAGCACTGAAATGAAGTGTAATGGAAAACTTTTTCGGGAGGCTAGACTACACTATTCTCTCAAATTCAATAAAATGTATGTGTTATGTAAAATTTAGCCTTAAAGAAGGAATCCAAGAACAGCTTTTTGCTACTTAGGTAAAATATTAGAATGTAACCCTTAAAAACTAACATTTTAAGAAAAAAAAAAAAAAAGGACTATGAATTTAAGGAAAATGAATTTAAGGAAAAATAAGGAACAATACATTTTGTTTTATTAATAGAGAAAATAATGTATCAAACTTTTTAGTCTTGTAGGAGGTTTCTGTCTGGAGGTCTGAAGAAACTAAGTTGCAAAATAAGAAGCAGGCAGAGAAAACTGTTTGTGGAATCTAGGGCTGCCCAACAGATACAGAACAGAAATAATATTTTATAGGGATAATAGATCTGCATGTACTAGAAATAAACTGGCAAAAGCATCTCACTGATGAACCCTGTGATCCATACTTCAGAGCCACACTTAGTGTTTTAAGCTGTAACCTAAAGTGACGTGAGAAACTGAACTTGACTTCGAGCATGAGTAGTTGTGCAATACTTTATACTATGGTGATTAAAATAACAATGTGTTTTTATATTTATGCTGTCATTTTAATTCCTTTGGAGCTGTCAAGTAAAGTCTTGTGCAGAAGGCTTTGTTAAAAAAGATACATAGACAGAGTCTTCAAACAAAAATGCACAAACAAAGCCCTCTTGCCCTTCTGTGTATTCTTTCTGTTCTTTCTGTGCATAAGAAAACACATGGAGTTCATACTCTCCTTAGGTAGGGCTTTTGATAATGTGTCCCCACTGGGACTATGTATGTGTATAGTGGTTTTCTTAGAGCAGATGGAAGGTGAAATGTCTTGACATATTGTTTAATATTTACTCAGAGAGCATGCCCAGCTCTTATTCTCAGTGTTGTAGAATATTTAGTGCATGCTGTTTACTTTATCTGATGTACGTTTCAAGTTTGCAGGGGAGTACATATATATATTTTTAGTGTCAATGACGCATGAATACTGGTTGTATTTAATGAAATAATTATACACGTGGTAAGAAACAAGGTTTTTCTTCAATTCCCTTCTGTGTTCCGTTTTCCAGTTTTCCATTATTCCCAAAATATATTCCAAAAATAAGAATGCTGCAAAACCAATAATAATAAAAGCCTTTATAATATTAACTATAACTTGATAGAATTGAAGAATAATAAAATTCTTTGAATTTAGAGGAGCTTTAGGGGGTGTTGGTTTTGGAGGGTTTTGTGTATGTGTATTTGATTTTCTGTGATCTTCCTAATTCACACACCACCTGGATTACGCAAAAATAATCTACTGCTATAAAACACATATATTTCATTAGAATAATCTGAGTGCCTCTAAATTACATTATTATCTTCCATGTGCAAAGTAAGCCACGGGAGCAGAGAAAGGCAGAAGTAAGAAAAGCAGCACAGGGAGAAAAGAATAGTCGTTTTTGTTTTTTCTCCCAGAGAAAATGCCCCTTACTGTGTTTGAGAAAAATGGCTAGGAAGTCTGACAGCTTTAGCTAGAAACATAGTTTGATTGCACTCTGAACTAACGATTTATCCTTTTCATGACTGCACTTTATGCAGAAACTAAATTTGAGAGTCAGACACAGATAACACTGAAAAGGAAATTAAAATGGCTAATTAGAGTTTTAGGAAAACTCTACAGAATACAAGCCAGGTCCTTGGCTCAGTTTGGTTTCAACTCGTTAACAAGTCAGGCTAAATGTCTCTCCAGTCATTTCTAGAGGCATAGAAAATCTCTATTTTATTGTGCAAAGCTTTTATTTTTTTTTCCTTTTTTTTAATATACCTTTTATTCTTTTTGATAGAAGGGCCACAAACAAGGCCAGAATAATCACACATCTCCTCAGCAAAACAACATTAAAGGTCCGTGCCCCTGTGCAGGGTCTTCTCTAATTACACAAATAACATCCCTGATCTCCATGTAGAGAACGGAGCTTCTAAAGATGAGACTTATTGTGGTTCCATTAACGTGTCCTGAAATTCAGCATGTCATCTGTTTATCATCTATTATAGACTCTATATAATTTATGGTTAGAGAAGATGCAAATGGAGGTAAGTGAATGTCATCATACTTACACTAGGTGTCCAGACAAAATCTTTCTGGGGTTTACTGTCTGGAATTATAAAAACATTTTAATGCCTTTTCAAACAGAATTTTTTAGGCCCTTAACATGGAAATGCTATATCTTCTTATTCTTATGAATCCTTTCTGGACTTCAAAATTTCTTTGGCTAGGCTAGGTTATGACTTACTTTCTTTGACAAACAAGCTTTTAAGAAACTAATTATGTCGTTTGGATTTGGATTGTACATGGTTACATTCTGCAACTAAGTACTTTATAGCCAAAGATAAACCTGGATCTTGGAGAAATGGGAGAGTTCCATGATTTTCTTTCAGAGAAACTAAAACAGAAACTCTAGCCTAAATTTTCTCCTACTTTACTGGGAACAGTAGAGCAGCCCTCTGATTTTTTTTTTTTTTTCTCTCACTGTTAATCTCTTTCATACCTCCTGCATTTAATTCTCAAAGCCTGTGTCCTGTCTAGCAGCTTGGCCTTCCCACGCTGCAGAGATTAATTCATTACAGGGAAAAAAATTGCTCTTTTACACTACGGTGTTGTGGCTAGCACAAAGGTACCTTGCCAACACCTGATGACCCATCCTATCTGTAGCTCCACCCAGTCTTTAGAGAGAGCACATTCAAGACAGAAACAAGACTATTGCAGAATCAGGGCCATGAAGAGGATGGTGTTTGAGATTGGTGCCCTGCATTGTGACTTCTCAGACCCTCAAGGACAGTGTTCTCTCCTGTCATCCAGATATACTCCAATCATGAGGAAACAGAAACACCTCACCATCTCCTCACATATCTGCAGCAAATAAATAGTGAATGTCCAGGAATGGCTTCATTCTTGGTGGTCTGCTTCAGCTCTTGAGGAGGATATGGTACTTTGAGGATACAGATTCTGGAGACGTGTCCATTCTCTTGTGGATTTTTATGGGGACAATCATGGAAAAAAAGAGAAAGGAGAGAAAGGTTCTTGGAAGTTGCAGAGTAACCTGGCATCTTTATTTGAAGGATATGGATACCAGCTTGGAAGAGGAATGATAGCAAGAAACTCTGAAGAGATAGCTCCTGCTGAGTGTCTCTTCCATTTCTTCCACCGGGTGTCAGGCTGCAGGTGGAGCCCTGCTCTGACGCCAGTATCAGATGGCAGCAGTGAGCACGCCTGTGGAAGGTGTGCCCAGATGGAAGGACTCCTCTGCCCAGTGATGGAGCTCCTGGAGCTGGTAAGTAGATTGAGAACTATCGGGGAGTGTGAGAGAGAGAGAGACTGCTGGAGTCACAGCCTACTTTCCCTGAACCAGGCCCCACAGACACACAGGGCGCATGACACAGAGGATCCCCTGTCCTCTCTCTGTCAAGCCAAACGAGGTAATTTAAAGGGTAGGGGGCAATGGCAACAAGTTCCTGTTCGGTAAAGCAGGCATGTCTGCTCAGTAACTCCCTCACTTTCTCAGGTACCTTTGCAAAACAGGTATGAGGTTCTGCAAGTGGAACCAAACCATGACAAAGAAGATGATTCAATGGGTGCAGAGGTGCCGCCATGGTTAAGTTGAACTACACCCAGCATCAAAACTTCTTCAGTAAAGAAAAAAAGACAGGTCATCATCACAGCTGACTCCCTCCTGAAGGGAGCAGAAGCCCCAATATGTAGACCAGACCCACTTCTCAGGGAAGCCTGCTGCCTCCCTGGGGCCCGGGTTAGAGATATAAAGAGAAAGCTTCCCTGTGTGGTACATCCTTCAGATTACTACCCATTACTGATTTTTCAGACAGGCAGAGATGAACTGACAACAAGAAACCCGAGGGTGATCAAGAGAGACTTCTGGGCCTTGGGACGACTCTTTAAGAGATCAGGGGCACAAGTAATGTTCTCTTCTGTCGTTCCAGCTGCAGGGAAGGATGAGGGAAGTAACAGGAAGAGCCAGCAGCTCAATACCTGGCTTTGAGCCTGGTATCAGTGGTAGGACTATGGATTTTTTGATCATGGGTCAATTTACTCGACACCAGGCTTGCTGGCAACTGATGGGGTACACCTGTCTCAAAGGGGGAGAAGATTCTTGGTGCAGAGGTTGGCAGGGCTCATTGAAATGGATTTAAATTAGATTCAAAGGGGGAAAGGGAATGAAAACCAGGGTCTTCAGGAGCAAGGCTGGGGTTGAGATGTTAATGTCCATGGGATGGGATGCTAGTGAGGTTCCTCAGTCTGCTGACTCAGTGAAGGTAGGGGATGGAGATTCATGCAGTGGCAGAGATGTGATGGCCATTGATGGGTTTGAAATTTTGCCCATGCTCGGGAATGGTCAGGCAGGAATTAGGGCTTCTCCAAGTGAAAAGTTGGCAGGATCAATAACCCAACTGAAGTGCTTGTATGCTAATGCACGTAGCATGGGCAACAAACAGCAGGAGCTGGAAGCCATTGTGCAGCTGGAAAACTATGATGTAGTTGCCATCACAGAAACATGGTGGGATGACTTGCATGATTGGAGTGCTGGAATGAATGGCTATAGGCTCTTCAGGAAGGATAGGGAAGCCAGGAGAAGCCAGGGCGGGGGGGGGGGGCTTTATGTCAGGGAGTGTTATGAATGTCTAAAACTAAATTATGGTGAAAATAGGGTTGACTGTCTATGGATAAGAGTCAGGGGGAGGGTCAATAAGGCAGATATAATTGTGGGAGTCTGTTATAGACCGCCCAACCAGGATGAAGAGACAGATGAAATATTCCATAAACAGATGGGAGAAGCCACAAGATCACCAGTCCTTGTTCTTGTGGGGGCCTTTAACTTACCAGATATTTGCTGGGAATACAATACAGCAGAGAAAGAACAGTCTAAGAGGTTCCAGGAATTTGTTGACGATAACTTCCGGACACAGCTGGTGAGCGAGCTGGCTAGGGAAGGTGCCCTGCTGGACCTGTTGTTTGTGAACAGAGAAGGACTTGTGGTGGATGTGAAGGTTGAAGGCCATCTCGGGCATAGTGAACATGAAATGGTAGAGTTTTCAATTTTTGGAGAAGCAAGGAGGAGGGTCATCAGAACGGCTGCCTTGGACTTCCAGAGGGTAGACTTTGCCTTTTCAGGAGCCTGGTTGACAAAGTCGCTTGGGAGGCAGTCCTCAAGGGCAAAAGAGTCCAACAAGGCTGGACGTTTTTCAAGAAGGAAGTCTTAAAGGGACAGGAGCAGGCCATCCCCATGTACCAAAAAATGAGCCATCGGGGAAAAAGACCGGCCTGGCTGAACAGAGAGCTATGGTTGCAACTCAGGGAAAAAATGAGAATTTATGGCCTTTGGAAGAAAGGGCAGGCCACTCATGAGGACTACCAAGATGTAGTAAGGTTATGTAGGGAGAAAATTAGAAGGTCCAAAGCCCAACTAGAACTTAATCTAGCTTCTGATGTTAAGGACAATAAGAGAAGGTTCTATAAATACATTAACAATAAAAGGAGGGCTAAGGATAATCTCTGTCCTTTAGTAGACAGGGGCAGAAACATAGTGACCAAGGATGAGGAAAAAACTGATGTACTTAGTGCTTATTTTGCTTCAGTCTTTAGTAGTAGGACCAGCTGTTCCCTGAGTATCCAACCCCCTGTGCTAGTAGACAGGGATGGGGAGCAGAATGAAACCCCCATAATCCAAAGGGAAATAGTGAGTGAGCTGCTTCAATATCTAGACACACACAAGTCTATAGGGCCAGATGGAATCCACCCAGAGGGTGCTGTGGGAACTTGAGAAGTGGTCACCAAGCCCCTTTCCATCATTTATCAGCAGTCCTGGCAAAATGGAGAGGTCTCAATTGACTGAATGTCAGTAAATGTGACACACATCAATAAGAAAGACTGGAAGAAGGATCTGGGGAACTACAATCTGACTTCGGTGCCAGGGAAGGTTATGGACCAGATAATCCTGAGTGTCATTACCCAGCACATGCAGGACAACCAGGTGATCAGGCCCGGTCAGCACGGGTTCATGAAAGGCACGTCCTACTTGACAAATCTGATCTCCTTCTATGACAAGGTGACCCGCTTAATGGATGAGGGAAAAGTTGTGGATATTGTTTACCTGGATTTCAGTACAGCCTTTGACACTGTTTCCCACAGCTGTCTCCTGGGGAAACTGGCTGCTCATGGCCTGGACAGACATACTCTTTGCTGGGTAAAAAACTGGCTGGATGGCCGTGCCCAGAGTTGTGGTGAATGGAGTTAAAACCAGCTGGCGGCCAGTCACAAGCGGTGTGGCCCAGGGCTCGATACTGGGACTGGTTCTCTTATCAATGACCTGGACGACGGCATCAAATGCATCCTCAGTAAGTTTGCAAATGACACCATGTTGGGCAGGAGTGTTGATTTGCTTGAGTTTAGAAAGGCTCTACAGAGACATCTGGACAAGCTGGATCAATGAGCCAAGGCCAATGGTATGAGGTTCAACAAGGTCAAGTGTTGGGTCCTGCACTTGGGTCACAGCAGTTCCATGCAGTGCTACAGGCTTGGGGAAGAGTGGCTGGAAGGCTGCCCGCCAGAAAAGGACCTGGGGGAGTTGGTTGACAGCCAGCTGAATATGAGCCAGTAGTGTGCTGAGGTGGCCAAGAAGGCAAATATCATCCTGGTTTGTTTCAGGAATAGTGTGGTGAACAGGACTAAGGAAGTGATCATTTCCCCGTCCTTAGCACTGGTGAGGCCGTGCCTAGAATACTGTGTTCAGTTTTGGGTCCCTCACTACAGGAAAGACATAGAGGTGATGGAGTGTGTCCAAAAAAGGGCAACGGAACTGGGGAGGGATATGGAGAACAAGTCTTATGAGGAGCAGCTGAGAGAATTAGGGTTGTTTGGTTGTTTAGCCTGGAGAAGAGGAGACTGAGGGGAGACCTTATCGCTCTCTACATCTACTTGAAAGGAGGCTGTGGAGAGGTGGGGTTTGACTTCTTCTCGCTCGTAGCAAGCGATAGGACAAGAGGAAACGGCCTCAAGTTGCACCAGGGGAGGTTTAGATTGAATATTAGGAAATATTTTTTCACAGAAAGGGTTGTCAAGAATGGGAACAGTCTCCCCAGGGAAGTGGTGGAATCGTCATCATCCCTGGAGGTATTTAAAAGATGGGTAGACGTGGTGCTTAGGGCGTGGTTTAGTGGTGGTTTCGACAGTGTTATGTTGATGGTTGGACAAGATGAACTTAAAGGTCCCTTCCAACCTAGAACCTGTCTCAAAATGTCACTGCAGCCTCATATCCTGCCTGCCTGCCACTATAAACATATTCCTTCTTCTGGATTGTGGTGGTCACATTTGTTTCCAGATTGGCTCACAAGGGAAGGCCACTGTGGGGTCCACTTAGCTTTTTATTTTAACATTTGATAGTGCTATAGGCTTAGTCATCTTTGTCAACTGCATGAATCAGGTTAATGTTGTAGTCTCTAGAAAGGTTCGTGCTTAAGATGAGTCTGCCTTTGTAGTAAGAAAAGTGTATTAGATCCAAATTAATTCTGACCATGTTAGGCCTCTGATTTGGTCCTATTGATGTAAGGTAATTGCCAGATTTGACAGTGTTTAAAAACAACGACGAGATTAAAAAATGATTAAAGAGTAATTAAATATTTAACTGTGAATATTTTCTGATAAATAGAAATTAATAGGAAGAAGGAAGATCTGCCTGTTTTTGACTTCCTCTGTCCTGTTATTCTCTCTACAACCTGACTCCTGCTTCCTTTATTCAATCACTTGGTTCTGGCTCTGTGCCACCTCCGTACTCCATACTGGAGCTCTACTCTGTAGTGCTAAGTTTCCAAATAGAATACAGAAATTTTGGAGATACTGCTTCTTCTTTATATGTTTTATAATACCTCTTTATGTATTATGTACTCTGAGTTTTGTAAGCATCTATGCCAGACTATAAGGAATAAATTAGGAGAAAATATAGTGGAACTGATTTAATTAGGGGATTTCACAGTTAACTTAGTTCTTTATTAATTCATTGTCTATCCGGTTTATCCTAGTCAATGTGCAACAAATGGAGAGAAAGCAAAAAATAATGAAAAAAAATATTTACTATAAATGAGAAGGAAAAAGTATTCTCTTTGTGAAGATCTGTACTGGTCTGAAATATTATAAGAAAGTACATAAAGATATTACAGTTTGCCTATTACATATTATGCTAGCCAAGATGTTTACCTCTATGGTTGGATGGTTCATTTATTTTCTTTTTATAAAGATGCATTATCAGGTTTCGGATACCACAGTATCCATATTTTTAAACAATTTTCCTGTTGACAGCAGGCCTGACCAACACCTTACCATAGTCAACCTTAAAACAAATCACAACCTCCAGATAGCTGTTGATTAAACTCTGAGTAATAGACCGAAGTGGAATGCATGGTAAAAGATCTGTGCACATTCACTGGAAAAAGAGGGATGGTAGGATAAGAATGGTGTAGATTTTATTGCAACAGATTCTACCATACTTACTCTATTAAGAAATGAGGAAAAGCACCTAAGTTATCTAGATTAAAAATTCTAATTGCTACTACTTAACCAGAGAAAAAAATTAGCAGAATCATAGAATAGTTGGAATGGACCTCCAGAGATCATCTAATCCAATTCCCCTGCTGTGAGTGCAGACATCTTTCACTAACTGAGGTTGCTCAAAGCCCCATCCAACTCGAACTTGAATACTTCCAGGGATGGAGCATCCACAACTTCTCTGGGCAACCTGTTCCAGTGTCTCACCACCCAAGTTCTCAACAGCCAAGGTATCAGTGTTAGTATACTGTTTGGTAACATGAACCTGGTTACATAAGTAGCATGGCTGCAATTATATTATCTGGAGCCATATCCTTACAAGTCTATAATCATCATTACTTTTGTCATGTGGCTATGAAACAAAAGAGTTGCTTCATATTAAGATCACTAAGTAAAACTAAGGTACCACCCCGCTTATATATCAACTGCTACTACTTAATTGTTTGGATCATATTGCATGTGTATATGCATAGTTCCAACAAAACATGTTAGAGGCAGAATGAGAGACGATTTTGTAATTAAGACCTCGTTTTCATATAAATTGAGCTATATCCTGGAAGTAAATGATAAAATGGGAAGTGGTTTAACACTTCTTGATACATCGTAGATTTTAATTATGTGGACTCTCAACAAGAGTCCTGAAGCTTTTCATACCATATAAGCACACCTGTAAATCGTTTGTCTGCTTCATGATGGAAATGAACAGAAATCACTGCCTTGCTACTGATGTGACTTACAAGATAGATGTGTGGAACATATGCTTTTCCACTAGCTAATATCTGTAATTAGGAAACCCAAGAGTGCTTTCAGGCTCTTACGATCCCATGCATACCACAGCTGAGTTTCAGTATGACATCAGGAGACAGCTATTGCCAGGTGACAGCTTTTCACTACACTTTTAGTTATCATAGAAGGAGAAGCTAAGCATGTAGACAGTGATAAGAAAATGAAGACTCCATCTTCACATCCTAGAAAATAAGTCTGCATGCAGTCTTTTCCACAGGAGGATTAATTCTTCTTTGGACCCTGTTCCGCTCTTGTCAGCATGGCTTGATATGTTGTCATGTTATTAAGAACAATACAAAAGAGACAGCAGTTGGTTTGGGCCACCTTTTTAGAACCCTAGAAGGTGAAGAAAGAGGGACCTGCTCAATTGCAGAGCACAACAATATTTACTGTATGACCAGGTAAATATACAATGTTTTCTTTTTTCCCTTCTTTAAAAAAAAAAAAAAAAGGGCAAGATTCTATCATTCAATGTTATATTAATTATTTTGTATATACAATAATATATAAAAAAAAAAGAGTAAATATAAAAAAAAAACTGGATAAAAAACTGGCTGGATGGCCGTGCCCAGAGAGTGGCAGTGAACGGAGTTAAATCCAGTTGGTGTCTGGTCACAAGTGGTGTCCCCCAGGGCTTGGTGCTGGGGCCAGTTCTCTTTTATATCTTTATCAATGATCTGGATGAAGGGAT
>NW_009649320.1:3108114-3162169 GCF_000708025.1 Charadrius vociferus | reverse complement strand
TTGTTTAGCCTGGAGAAGAGGAGGCTGAGGGGAGACCTTATCACTCTCTACAACTAACTGAAAGGAGGTTGTAGAGAGGTGGGGGCTGACCTATTCTGCCTGGTAAGAAGTGATAGGATGAGAGGAAATGGGTTCAAATTATGTCAGGGAGGTTTAGATTGGATATTAGGAAAAACTTATTCACTGAAAGAGTTATTAAACATTGGAATAGGCTGCCCAGGGAGTTGGTGGATTTGCCATCCCTTGGAGGTGTTTAAAAAAAGGGTAGATGTGGTTCTTGAAGACATGGTTTAGAAGTGGTTTTGTCAGGGTAGGTTAATGGTTGGACTTGATGATCTTCAAGGTCCCTTCCAACCTCAGTGATTCTATGATTCTATATGATTACATAATTCAGTGTATAATTCAGACACATAAAAAAAAAAAAGTCAAACTTATTATATTGCCAACCTGCTTTTACTTTTCCCCCTTTTTTTTTTTTTTCCAGTGAAAACTGTGTTGAATCTATAGCTGAACTAAACAAGCCGGTGATAACTGTAATCTAGTGTTAGATTATGTTATTATAAAATGAATGTGGATCATAAGTTTTGAAGGTCTTTGCTTGGTTTGAAATAAATGGAACAAAGTGAAAAACGAAAAGCAGGAATTTAAGCAGTACTATGAAAACTTCACTGGAAAGAAAGTTTCTACTTTGAAAAAGATTAACCCTACCTGATGTTCTAAGCTAAACAACATCAGAATGAATGAATGCTTCTTTAGTTCAGTATTTTGTCTCCAACCATGGCCAAGATTATATTCTGAGGCAAATAGTAATTAAGAACACAAGAAGTATGTGGTGAAACTACCCACTGTCTCAGTCATCTGTGGCTTACAAATTTCTTTTGTAGAGTCTGTATCCTTATAGGCCATAGTAGCCTGTTCTTCCATGAATTGGCCTAACAGCTTTTAGAACCGATTTAAATTATTAGCTTCCATAACATCCTGTAGCAATGTGTGCCGTAATGAAATTATACATTGTGTCATGCATACTGTGAGCAAGGCACTGTTTTGAGACTGCAGCATAGCAGCAGTCTCAAAGGCAGATGGGAGATGGAGTGGGCTGTTCCCTGCCATTGAAGCAGAGGCATAGTGCTGAGACCAGGTCGAAGAACAGGCAGTAGCACAGCAGCAGCCTCCTTTCTGCTAGAGCAAGAGCATCTGTCAGATATGCACTCAGAACTCAGTAGGGGAAGACCTGTAAGGGCAAAACTGATGTAGCCATGTGTTCCTCTGAGCACAAGAGCTAAAAGTCGCTAGAGAAAATAAAAAATAATAATAATTAAAAAAATCCCACCACCTGATCTGCAATGGGCTTGTAAATTTGTGCTATGGATTATCCAAAGGTGTTTTATTGGGGTTTGTTTTTTTGTTTTTTTTTTAATAGCATATGGCTATTTCTGGTTATTTCTCAAAACCCACAGCTATGATCTGTAGAGCCGATAGGTTTTTTTTGTTTTTTTTTCCCACATTTAATATTCTTTTAAACCTGGAAGAAAAACTATAAAATCAAAAAAAAACCCTGCTAAATTACTATCAACCGTAATTAATTACAGGTAAAAAGGAAAACAACATTGATCTATCTTGCAATATGTAGATCTCCATAGCATGTGGTATGCTAATTGCCTTTGTGCTTTAATTTTCATAGTGAAGAGTGTCCTAGATGTTTGTTTATCCATTCTAGATGTATGATACTATGGAAATCTAAGTAGCTGTTTCTCTAGCTTCTTTTGTCATACTTGGTTAGCCATCCATAACTACTGGTATCAAGCAACAGCTCCTGCCAAACTTAGCTGGAAAGTCTCACAGGAATGTGCTTTATGAAGAACAGTAATTAAAACCAAACTAAATGAGACTGGGATAAACAGAATTCAAATAATAAATATAGAAAAAAGAGCAACTAAATTATAGTTCAGTGAGGGTGCTCCCACTGGCAGAAAACCATAAATTTTTCAATTTATTTTTTTTAAATATAATTTAGAAATAATATCCAAGGGTAAGTGAAATCAGGATTTAGTGTTTAAAGCAGGAAAAAATAGATTTTATATGTTGCTTCTATTTAATAACAAATAATTGGATGTCTCCTTTTAGAGTTTTATGCAGGAAATATTTCTGTTTCAAAGGCTAAGATTATGAATCCTCTCCACACAGGTTTTTACATTTGAAGATACATCTGCATAACATTTTATAAACAGACCTCTGCTGAGCTCTAAGTCAAATGTTTGTTCAATTTTGTTACCTCAATTCTATTTCAGTTGAAGGCTTAGGGCGGAATGCTATTTTGGATGTACTAACTGCTTAGATAACAGTTGTCTGTTGTTGTTGTGAGTTAAGATTTACATTTGTATTTCCTAATGGTCTTTGCTTGTAATTCAAGTAATACAACATTTCATTAAATGTAAATGTCATGTAAAACACTTTGGACATTCAACTGGTACAAAACAAGTGTTTCAGTGCTTTGAGCAACAAGGTGATACACAAGAACAGAAGAAAGATTGTAAAAGGATGCTCAGATCATTAGAATAATGAACTGATATCATATTTATTACAAAACATGAAGTCAGTAAGTCAGTCATTGCCCATGAAGCAAAGAGGAAGAAGTAATCTAAATTCTTCCGTTACAAATGAGGACACTTACAGACAATCTGTTGACTTAATGAAATCATTCTTCATTAATACTTTAAATAGATCCTGTGCTAAATTTTTTGGTCTGAATAAATAGGTACTGTCCTGGTTTTGTTAGATAAGAACAACTCTGAATATTACTGTACTGTGTGAGGTACTACACACATGTAAAACACATTGTCTTTTCTGGTACTTCATATGATGAGTCAATTGAATAAATTGAACTTCATATTTTGGGGGGAGTCATAGAGCAACTGAATTCAAGAAAATATGCCTCTACATTTTACAGTTAGCTGAACTAATTGTATTGTTAGAGTGTAAAAAGCAACTCATAAAAGACATTGTCAAGACCGTGATCACCATAGAAATCAGAAGAGCTGAGAATAAAGAAAGTAATTCCTTACAATTTAGAGAGTTTTGATTTCATGAGATTGGATAAATAGATAACATCCTTAAATCAATTGCATAAAAGTTTTTCTATACAAACCTCTCCTTCCCTAGGCCTAGATCTTTCTGTTTATTTGCTACTTCAATTTCACAAAGATGAGCTGAAGAGGAATTTGGCTGACACCACTAAGTGGGAAGTTGTAAGTTTGTGGGAATGAAGTTCTTAGTAGCAGTCACTGGTGGCAGTATGTCTGGGCACTGTGGCCAAGAGAGGTGCTCTGCCACTCTGGTACAGAAGGTTGGGGTCTATTACACCTGGTGGGAAGGTGGGAAAAGGGAGAGGGAGGGTTGTTTCCCTGAGAAGAATGTCAATGGACATGTGCCAGACACTTCTGTCCTTACCTAATTATGCACCATTACTTTTGTTACAGAAATCACACTTTTGAAAACAGCAATGACAGAAACTTCAGTTTTAAAGATAAGAGGACCATGATGTCTCAATAATGATAAAGCAGGCTGTGAGCCTTAGCTGTCTCAGAAAATGGAGAACCAATATCGAAAATAAAGCCCAGATAGAACTAAATCTGACCAGGGACATTAAGACAAACAAAAAATCCTTCTTTAAGTATGTCAACGAGAAAAGAAAGACTAGGGAAAATGTGGGCCCTCTCCGGAAGGAAACACAAGAACTGGTTACCTGGGACAGAGACAGAGCTGAAGTCCTCAACGACTTTTTTGCCTCAGTCTTCACTGGCAAGGACTGTAGCCACACTGCCCATGACACAGAATGTAAAGGCGAGGACTGGGAAAATGAAGAACCACCCACTGTAGGTGAAGATCAAGTGCAGGACCACCTGAGGAACCTGAAAGTGTACAAGTCCATGGGACCTGATGAGATACATTCACGGGTCCTGAGGGAACTGGCAGATGAAGTCACATTGGTATCAGAGACTCAAACAGCATGGCTTACCACACCACTAGATAATTTGTTCTCTAGGCTAAAGGTGTGAAAGATCCAGTTGGTTTGCTTCTAAAGTCACAGCCCCTTGGGAGCAAGCTACAAGCCCACTCTTTGGCCAGGTAACTGAAGTCTACAAAGCAGTGGCTCCTACAGAGTCTCCTACCTGTAAACTATTCCTCTCTCCACAGCGCTCTACAAGGCGTGCTGTCTCATGGCTTATGTACTATGGACATTTTGCTCCTCACTTTACAAGGTCAGCAACTTGGCTACTCCAGGACAATTCATACCTGATGCTTAGGTCTGCCATTATTTCTTGAGCACATACTGATTACAGTGCCAAGTTTCCCAAAGTCGGAAACAAATCTCTGAAAAGCACTACCAGCAAGAACACAAACAAGCAAAGATGCATGCTTCCCAGCTGAGAGTCACTGTATAATACCTATTTAACACTTGTTAGCAGAATATGAACCTGGAGCCTCCCTTTAATATCAGCAGTGCCCCCATGCATAACGGGAGAGGACTTTGGCATAGACCCACAGCCCGGCAGCTATATTTGTGGCTAACCTTCCCCATGCACAGTAAATTTTACTATTACAAACACTTCTGAACTGGCTGTGGCCATTTTCAAATACTGTCTGCCTCTTGCAATTCATTCAGCTCTCCATCTACGTTCTTCCAAAAGAAGCATGGAAAGCAGGTCAAGGGAGGTGATTCTGCCCCTCTACTCCACTCTCGTGAGACCCCAGCTGGAGTACTGCATCCACCTCTGGAGTCCTCAACATAAGAAAGACATGGACCTGCTGGAGCATATTCAGAGGAGAGCCACAAGGATGATCTGAGGGCTGGAGCACCTCTCCTATGAGGAGAGGCTGAGGGAGTTAGGGCTGTTCGGCCTGGAGAAGAGAAGAGATCTTATTGTGGCCTTCCAGTACCTAAAGGGGGCCTACAGGAGAGCTGGGGAAGGACTTTTTACTAGGGTATGTAGTGACAGGATGAGGGGGAATGGCTATAAACTGGAAGAAGGCATGTTTAGATTAAACATTAGGAAGAAGTTTTTCACTTTAAGGGTGGTGAGGCACTTGGACAGGTTGCCCAGAGAGGTTGTTGAGGCCCCATCCCTGGAGGTGTTCAAGGCCAGGCTGGACATGGCCTTGGGCAACTTGGTCTAGTGGGAGGTGTCCCTGCCCATGGCAGGGGGGTTGGAACTCGATGATTTTCAAGGTCCTTTCCAACATAAACCATTCTATGATTCTATGATTCTATGAAATGAACTTTTCTAAAGTCGTATTTCTCATATATACATACCTCCACACAGAACATACAGTCACAGCATAGAATAATTTACTATAGCTTATAGTAATAACAACTACAATTTCCTAGCTCTGTGTTAAGATCTGTGATGGACTACAGTCAAATAATTTATCTAAGACTCTATAAAAAATGTTCATGTCTGGATAAACATTTCACTAAATATTAATTATATCCAAAACAATGTTCATTTGATTTTCCTAAGGTGGTGACCAATATATGAATACTTTACATTCCTAACTCCATTTTAATTCAAATTACGAAAGCATAAAATGGTCATCAAGGTTCTCCAAAAAGGAATTGCTGTTTGGGGCCTTTTATTCTGACATACAACCATAATACTTTAAGAAGAAACTTATAACTTTTAATGTATTTTTTCCTGGATTTCACTAATTTTCAGAATTCCAGGTGTATTTGTATAAGACTCTATATGAAATTACTTCAATCTAAATTTTTAATGCTGTACTTTTGTGGCTTTTTTTTTTTTTTCTACTGACAAATTTAATTTCCGTAGGTTGTCCTTGATATGTTTAATACAAACCTTATTTTATAGCTGGGCTTTGCCGTTTTGTTTAACTGTGTTTCTCATTTGGGCTAGGTTATGGGTTTTTTTCTTTCTTTTTGTTTTTGCTTTTAACCTCAGTGCATTTTTCCTCTGTCTTATATATTTTAATTTTTTTTAATTAAATAATATGTTTTACTTCAGACATTCACTGAATCATAAGAATTGAAGTTGCTTGCCAGAGGCCATGGTAGATCACAGATGAATTATTTTCCTTATAGGCAGAAACCAAGAAATCTTGGGGGGAATTAAAACATCAGGACGCACTGTCTGAAAGTATTGTGTATATATACTCTTACTGTGAGCATACGTCACCATAAAACTATTTGTTATTATATTATTATTATATCTATTATACCTACATTATATCTATTACTTTCTTTACAGACTATTTTGTACTATGCTTAGCCACCTCTCCTCACTTCCACAGTGAATGAAACATATTTGAATCTTTGGATAATGTGCTTTGCTGTTTAGTTTTTAGCATTGTCTTTAGCAACAGGAATGCATAAATGGTATCAGAAATACTTTTAATGACTTCAAATTAGACTGTACTGTATTATCCAAGACAGATTCTCTGCAGTTTGAATTTCTTTTCTTTATGTCACTGTCCCACCAGTCACTTTTCTTCCTCAAAAAGATTTTCTTCTCTGTCTGTTTTTCTACTTACATGTTATATACCCTCATGCAAATACTAAGTGAAGAAACAGTTTAAATCCAAAACATCTGCATATGATTACAATTTAGTCGTAGGCAGAACTCTTGTATATACTTCTGAATAAAGGCCACAAATTAGGACTGCATGCTGCAGTCCTTTAAATTTGGGAATAGTTGCTGCTTCTGATAACATTGTTTTCTCCAGTCTATGTCAGAATTTATTATTTCCTCTACGGCAAATGATGCAATTCTTAAGGAAGGCATAAATTTTTCATTTGCTAGTAGAGAAGGGGAGAGGGGGAGTTAGGAAGTCTCTTAAACTTCCTTCTCTGCACAGTTCATCACTGCGACTTTGCTGTTACCTAGAACTTTTGAGACTGAGTGAGAGTAAGGGCAATGGCTCCTTTTCCTACTTAGACACTACTGCTTGTCCATAACCAGTTCACTCATAAAATGTTTTTCTGACACTAAAACTCAGTACATACAAACTAAAATCAATGGAGACAGATTTATATTTCTATGACATTTCCTTTGATATTTTGATAAGATATTAAAAATTCATTTATTTGTTTCAAGCATATTTTTTTATGATCAGAGCAGATATTTATTATGTTTTGGTTTTGGTGTTTTGTATTTTTTTAATTGCTTACTTTAGTGATTTGTGGAGTTAAAAAAAATACCATTTGTTGAGAATAAAGAGGAACAGTGCTGTTCACTATTAAAAATAAAGCTTCTGGTTAGCTTAGAATGTTAATTTTATTTTATTTTCAAGAATAAATTCACATTTTGTTTAATTTAATACTATAAAACGTTTTAAAATGAAAATATTTTAAATTGAGATCTGAAGCATTTTGAATCAGATTAGTTGAACCAAAATAGTTCAACCAAATTGTATTTGTCAGGTTTTAGTAACAATTAGATCATTGGATAAAAGATTCTTCTAGTGAAAGAATTATGCCCCAAGAAATTAAACCAGGTCATAGGGAAAAAACTATGATGCCAGAAACCTGAAAAACAAAATCAAGAAGGTAGAGCAAATAGTGCAGAATGGTAAACTAGATATAATTAGAAGAACAGAAATAAAATAGAGTATCAATCACAGAATACAAACTTTGAAGGGTTGTGCTGCTTGGGAATGGTAGAAACATTAGTTGACCTATTGTACAGGGGAGGTTTCAAGTGCAAGAGGAGTAGTTACATGTTAGAGACCCACAATAACTAAGATAACATAAATGAAATAAAACTTGCTTGGGACAGATATTAGGTAAGGTAAGGTAAGATGTTAAAAGATGTCTTATGCAAGTAGGGCTGGAAATCAGTTATATTCCCAAATGACTGGATTTAGAAATGGATAACTGTTTACCTAGAAGAATAAAAAATAAACATGTCATTAAAGAAATTTTAAATTTTAAGATATATTCTAAATAACAATTACTGTTGACAATGGCAGGCTTAATATTTTTTGTCGTATATGATAATTAACAGATGTCTTCATCAGATAGTCACAGAATTATTAAGAGGTGATGTAATTTCAGTTTGTTTATTTTCATTAAGATCATAGCAAAAATGGAAATGATAAAAACTTTGTTTAATTTAAACTAAATGAAACATACCGAAATCCTACTTTCAGAAAAAAAATATGTAAATTAAAAATGAAACATTCAAGGAGCTGAACAATGATGAAACTTAGATTTCTTTAAATCACAAACTCCCAAATTATATGGAATATGTATTTCCTCCTAACAAAAAAAAAAAAAAAAAAGAGACAAACCGCCCTGATGCTTTCATAGATAGTTTCAATAACAGTTGGAATAATAGTTTGAATCTCAGAAATTATTAAGTAGAAGATCTATAAGAAATGGAAATAGACATAGATCATAAAGGAAGTTATTTTAGAGTTCAGGATAGAGACCTGGGTGAGAGTTATTGGAAGCCATACATAGCCAGACCTGTCAAAGACATTAAACCAAAGAGGTTCCTTTGTTACGTAGATAAAGGAAGAGTAACCAAACCAAGCCAAAACAAGAAAGTAGAATGGAATGAAATTTAAAATAGTCTATGTACAATCTCAAATCTAAATGAGTTTTATCTCTGTCTTCAAAGGAGGACGATATTATTAGGTGTTGGGTCAGGGGCTGAAGGACTAAAGGGAACAAATGTCTATTGTCTTATTGAAGTTAGAAGCAAAACTTTTCAATTTGGGGAATCTTCTTGCCATAAATCTGAAGTAACTGCTACATGAAAATGTAGTTCTGTTAAAAAAAACCAAACACATATATATGTTTTTTTATGGGAAAGACAAACCTCAGTCTGGCAGTCAGATTCTCAAGAAATAGTCTTGGAAGGAAAGGTTCCCTTTTAAACTGAGGGTAAAACTGAAATGGTGAAGGATAGAGAGCTGAGTAACAGAAAAAGTTAACAACAGTATGAAGAAGGGAAAAATTGCAAATATTACTCTAGAACCTATTGCGGAGTATGTATTTCTCTCTTTCACTGAAGAGAAAGAAATAAAGGTGGGACTTTCAAAGCATTAATGAAATCTCAGATTGTAGTTCTCAGAAGACAATTAATGGTTTGATGTTATGTTAAAGCAAATATCGAAACAAAAATTTTCAGTGGATCTAACCATAGACTAATGTACAGCATGTATCTCAAGAAAACTATTTTTCACTGAAACGAAACAGAATACTTAGTGGCTGGTAGTTCTGATTTCCTGTCACTTTCTCTAATAATAGTTCAGCCACAATACTCTTGAATAACTTGCTTGTTTACATTTTTAAAGTCAAATATCTTTTTAAAAAGCCATAGAAGCATATTTTATTTTATATTTTATACGTTAAAATTGGTAAATCTAAGCATAATGTCACTTTTGTGCTAAGAACTGAGGACTCTGGCCTACATCATATAATAGATGTTGTAGCTTTATTATTTAGCTTTGAAACCAGTGGGTTACTTCTCACATGCTTATATAGGCAAAGTATGCATCTTTCTAAGATGGGTGAATTGCAGAACCCAATTTTGTGAACATTTGTGTCTGTGAATTAATTCACATATCATCTCTCACCTCTTTACATGCTAGCTTTCTCTAAATAACTAGAGGACTCTTTTACTGCAGTATCTCCACGCAAACACCACCTTGAACTTTGGAAAAAAGGAGTTCCAACATCCTTGGTCCTTTTTGAGCTGAAATTTGTACTACTATCAAAAACAATAGCTTGAAAAGAAAAATTGAATGAGCAAAAACCTATTGACAGAAAAGTCTGTTATTTTCCTGTGAATACTAACACACAGTAAATATATTTTTTTCATCATTCTCTTCAGCATTCCATTACTCAGACCTCAATGAATCTCTTTGGTAAAATTATCTTAGCAAATGTTATTGCTGAATGTTTGTTTAATGGCTCACAAAGTAGGGTATCAAGTGTTGTGTAACTGTGGCACATAACACACTGCAAAGTTTCTCTAAAATATTTAGGTAATAACTCAAAATGTTCGAATCCCTTTACTTTCAGGGTACCTACTCCAATATGATGATTGCAAAAGATAATGGGAGGACTTCAGGTTAACATGCAGATTAGTATAAGCCCTGAAACTTGAGGACAAGTCAGTCCACACGACATCTCATAGGATATATCTTTATGGAAACACCTCTGAGTCTGGCAGGAGGTTCAATTGCCCCCATAAAAATATCAATGTCGAAAATGTACATCATAGTTTTACTTGTTTGCCATAATTTTCTATACAGCCTCACTTCCATAAGCTTCTATTTCTGATGTTAGTCTGTTTCTTCACAATGGAGACTGAGACAAAGCATTTGCCTGAAGCAAATAGAATTTCAAAATAAACATAAATTACTTTTCACAAAAAGTACTACGCTTGCAATGCATGTTAAGTGAAAATTTGAACACCCTGTACTACACTGGGTTCAAAGCAAACCCAGTATACCTGCAATCTACAGGTGTCACAGGCTTCTGGTTTGGTTATATTCTGGTTGGATGACCTGTAACAGACTCCCACCACAGAGCCCTTACTTCTCTGATCTTGACCCACATGACTATCAGTCTATCACCCACTCCACAAAGAAGATACAAACATCTGTGCCGCTCCTGATACAACAGGAAATTACACCTTATCCTCTTCTTCAACTCCTGCCTTTCTAAAAATCTTGTATCTTTCCATCTGCTTATGAAACTCTGTATTCTGTTTGTTTCCCAGGCTGCTGGCATTGTGTGCAAGCCTTTTGTTTTAGGTTTTATGACCACATTCATGTTTTACGAGTTTTACTCCCATCACACTGCCCCAAGGACTTACCACCTGTTTCCTGACTTATCTGCAAGCTGTTATCACCATCCCCTGACATACCTAGTTTAAAACTTTCCTCACAAGGTAAGAAAATTGTTGTGAAAAGTGCTCTTGCCCTTCTTTGTTAAGTGAGCCTTGTATATTGTCAGCAGTTCTTTTTCCTTAAAGATGAGAGCATGGTAAAACTAACCCAAGTCCTGTGTGTAGCACCAGTCACAGACAGCTCACAACTTTTAGGATGCATCCTCTTCTAAACAAGCATTGCTTGTTCACCTGTAAGATCAAGACCTCCTGTGCTCTCCTACCTGTCACCTTTTCCCCCGAGACTGTGTAGTTATTTTTCACTTCTTCTAGGTCTCCCTTGACAACTCTGCAAGCAACAAAGCTTGCAGGACAGTCTTTCTAGATGAACCATTGGTGCCTCCAACCCTTGCAGGAGGGAATCTCCATCCATTGTCCTCCATTGTCCTCCTTTCAGTGCTAATGGTCAGTCCACACAAGCTGGCTTGGACACATGCCTTGATTGGACTTGTTCCTTTTCCTTGGTGATTAGGCCATTGCACTGATGCTGAGGGTGGTGGAGAAGCTTTTTTCTTATTGCCACAAGCTTCCAGTTTCCTTCATCTTTGTAGTCTTGGTCTGCCATTAAGCATAGTCTTTAACTGTTCCTTCTTCCTTGCATTGTGTGACTCAAAGATTTTGCCTCTGCAAAGTTTCTGTGAAAACACTGTCAGGCTCCTGTTCAGCATCCTGATATGATGTAGTCTGCTCACTTCTTCTTCCTGTGCCTCCTACTGTCACACCAGAGCAGGAGGGGCACCAGGCAGCCCCGCAACCCGAGGCCTGAGTGGCAGCACCCACTCTCTGCAGCTCCATCTGAGTCAAGAACTGCATTTTGCCACAAGTACTTTCTCCTGCTGGTAAAAGATGAAGAAACGGCCACAGGACATCACTACCTCAGTCACCAAGTCCCAAACCGTCTGGAGCAGAAATTCTAGGCCCCCTTCACATCCTCTGCCCTGGTGACAACTGATGTCTGTGTTAGCTGCACTCCTGCGTATCAGCTGAACATGTGCTCCCCAAAGCAGATGAGCAGGAGGCTGATATTCCCCCTTCAGCTGTCTGTTACAGATTGCTGCTGCCATCCCTTTTTAATCAGGATGTATTTTCAGGAAAAAGCTAGCAGAAACTATTGGCTGCAGAAATCCCTAGGAATTTCTAGAAGCAACCACAAATAGAATCCAGATTTTAGAAAAAAATAGACAAAAAAAAGGCAAAAGAAAACAGAACCAGAAAAAAAAAAAAAAGAAGAAAATAAAAAGAAAACACCAGAAGAGCCAATTAGGAAAAAAAGACTATACAATCTTAAATTTTGCCCCTATTCTTCAGGTCATCTATGAAACATTTCAAGTAGATTGTGTGTGTCTATGTGTACAACAGCAATTTTGTTCTTTGACTGCTGGTGGAGATAGAAAGAGAAAGCCAGGTGAATTGAAAGATAAAAGGATTTCTGCTGTTCTTTGCCAGGAACTCTGGCAATATCAGGAGACCATGAAACTTTCACTTCTCATCCTCCTGCTTTTTTTCACGCTTTGCAATGTACTGTGGCAGATAGTTTCAAAATAACAAGTTATTAGTGCTTATGCAAAAAGAGTTTCTGATAACTGTGAAAAAAAGGAAAGCAAGATGGGGAAAAAAACCAAACAGTTCAGAATGCAGCTATTAAAACCTTTAGCACTTCTATGCCATTAAAGGGTCAGAAGAGTGAAAAGCAAAGTGAGATCAAAAACCTGGCCATATATATCATAGTGGCAAGAGCCAGAAGAGAAAGCAGGTTAATAGTCCATTGCAATACTCTCACTAGTACAGTTAGTAGACTCCTGATTTTTGATCTACATTACATCCAGTCTTGGGTGATCAAACATTTGAACTACCGTTCACAGTTCATTATGCATTAATAAAAAACCCACATTTCAGTTTGGGAAACTCCCAAACTCCCGAATTAGGAAAAGTGCTCCAGTAATTTTAAATCACTTTGTACTCTGTGAGCCCAGAATTCTGCTTACTTTCAAACTCAAACATAAAAATTTCTGAAGTACCTCAATAATTTTGCACACCTCCAAATCATTTGTATCTTGAGCTCCAATCTTTCCGAAGCCCATTGTCAATGTTGAAGAATTTATCTTGATTTTTCCAAGCCCAGAACTCGGAGGCAGAGGAGCAAGACAGAAATGTGAGATCTGGATTGATTGTAGGTCAATCAGAAGTAAAAGATATGAGCCAGTGAAGTTTGCATTCGTATCAGGTAGGAAGATGGTTCTCAGTGAGCATGTCTCACTTAAAGTAATTAATAGTTTTGAAATACCATAAATCGCAACACAAAAAGTAAATGCTTGTGACATCATAAGGATTCTGAAATATCCTTCGTTTCCACTTGCTATATTTTTAATATGCAGTAAATTAATAAGAATCTGTTCTTATACCCCCACAGAGTTAATAACTCATGATTTACTGTAGATGTTTGTGATTCTCCAGCTTAAAGCTTCTTCAGAAGTCTTTTTGGCTATTACTGTGGGCCTTTCTATATTCTCTACTCTTAATGATGTGGTGGGTTGACCGTGGCCAGCTGCCAGATGCCCATCCAGCAGCTCTATCATTCCCGCTCCTCAACAGAGCAGATGGACAAAATGATATGAAAACCACTTGTGGGTCAAGGTGAGGACAGGGAAATCACTTACCAGTTACCATAATGGGCAAACCAGACACAACATCAGAAAAAAATAATTTAATTTATTGCTAAATAAAATAGATTTGGGCAGCAAATTATTCCTTATTCTCTGACATTGTGTTTGCTGGTTGCTTCTTGTTTTCCTTACTTCTCCCAGTCATGTGGTGTTTTACTCTTTCTCAAATGTGTTTTCCCAGAGGCACAGTCTGCATGGCTGAGAGGCTCAGCTGTGCCTTGCGGTGGGCCTGATGGAGCTGTCTAGAACCACCTGTGTCCAGCACAGGGCAGCCCCTGGCATCTCCTCACAGAGGCCACCCTGCAGCCCTGCCACTGCCGGCACTCAGCACCTGCACCCAATACAGATGAAGCCACAGGGTCGTAATGTATATGACTGAGAGTACCACATGTGCTGCTGGTCTTCTGTTGAAGAACATGCATCATGCACTAAACACACTTTCCAGTTTCTTAATCACCCTTCCAGTCTTCCTAGAGAAGGAAAAGACCAGGGAAGCTGACCAGAACACAAATCTGTATTCTAATCCAGACAGAATGAAATAAGGTCTGGGGCCAACAAGCTAGTTAATGTACAAATATACCCAAAGGTGCATTCCCTTTCAAAAGCCATTTATAGTCTTATGATACAAAATGATTATATTTTAAGATTTTTCCTAGTATCTTCCATATTTATTATGAATCACTGTTAATATGTAGATTACTCTAAGAGAAGCAGACTAGCTTTAAAACAGATAAGCCTTTCAATTTCACAATTAAAATAAATGAAGGTCAAATAAAACACTTGAATCCAGTGTATTTAAACTATAAACAAAACTTTTCATTTCAAGGTTCCTTTGGGAAATGTTTCATCCACACATTGCATGAGAAATGTTTTCTTGCAACGTATTATGGATTTCTTTGTGCATGGGATGCTACCTTATTCTCATTTCTACATTTAGATAGTTCTGATTATGTTGGCATGATATTAATAATTATGAAGTTTTATTATACTTCCAGATAAACCATTTTCTCAGAATATTGTTTCTATTTTGTGCTGATTAGGCCAAAATTCAGAGAAAACTTCCTGAAATCTTAACTCTTACATTACATTATCAGATTTTCTTTATTCCAATACTAGCTGTAAAATGTTTTCTGATAAACATATTTCACTGCCATGGACAAAATAGCTTTGAGTTGGGGATTTTTTTCTTAATTTAATTTATTCCTAGTTACCACAAACTTCTGACCACTGATTTGAATATAAGAATATAATAAAAAGAACAAATAAAAAAAAACACTTAGGTAAATATGTCTCCTTTCTGTGGGTCATACACAACCATGGGATGTACACAGACTTTTGTGGCTCGCCCTCAGCTGCATACCCTCAGGGGTATCTTTCTAGCATGAAAATGTCAGGTTTTTGTTGCAGCGCAGTCTCAAAAATGAATAAGCTTTTCTGAACAGACTTTGGGTAAAAGGCTGTTAAATAGCTTGATATAATATGAAGCCACAGTTCTACACATAAAAATGAATAGGCTTTTGTGAATATGCTTTGGGTGCAACTGTATTTAGTTACTTAGTTAAAAACAAGCATAGTAACAAAAAACCTGCTAAATAGATTTGCCTGATATGAAGCCACAAGTTCTACATACAAATAGATCAAAATATATGATGTTCTTTATTTTTACCATTTCAGGAATGTATTTGAAAAGAAAAGGGGTCTTAAGTGTTCATTTATAAGTCATGTTTTAGTTCTATAATTCAGTTATCAGAACAGTGAGTAACAACCCCCAAGGAATGGTCCTATTGATGTAGTAAAACTCTCTGCTCAAAGAACCATAAACCAGGCCTAATTTGCAAATCTAGGATATGCACACTTATCTAGTAACGGCCTTGCCATTGCCATTCAGGGCTCAATAGAATTTCTGAGCTAGACAAGCAGAAAAGGTGTCTTTCATGCCTCCTCCACATGTAATCTGCTGTTACCATGAAAAAAGTATTTTTCTCATAGTTCTAGTCATGTTTTGCAAACTACTGTGAGAGATGAAGTCATTAATATTGTTCCTTATCTCCTCCTTCATTACTTGGTAGGCAGATAGTAAAGAGGAAAGGAGGATGAGAAGGAAGATAGCTGTTTGAAGGACTTGTGTAACTGAATAGCAAAATAAGAAGTTTTATGGAATCCCTCTGATGTGAGGTCATTTAACACTTCTCACAATCTGGCCTTTTAAATGATTATAAAGAGAGGTGACTAGAGCTCTATTCCGTATTATTGTCATCGATAAGTACTGAATTGAAAAATGTAAGCAGTTCCTAAAAAAGTGGCAATTTTAACGTACTTAAAAATCAGTTTTCTCCTGTTTCTCACAGTTATTAGTATTTAGAAAGTTAGCACTTTATATGCATCAGCTGAAAATGTCAGGCCTTATCTGAATTCATACTTATGTGCAGGAGAAACAAAAGTATAGCTATGTAGCAATATTTTTGTCACATTTGTGGATGTTAAGTTGTGAGTATTATTTAACGTTAAAATGAGGGCAATTAAGTTCTAGTACAGGGACTTTTTTTTGTAAGGTCACAACATTAAACTCCTATAGTTAATTATGCACTGTTTTTCCTGCTTTTAAATACAGTTTGATTTTTGTTTGAGTAAGATGAGAAGTAAATTTATTTCAGGAAGGAGGCTGTTTCTTAACACGTATTGAAAAATTCGTCCATAGAAAAAAAGATCCAAAACTAAACTGAAACCAATGCACAGATCTGTAGTCATATTTTTTCATTGTCTTTCAGATAAGACACTGTTGTTGCCATTAATAGGGGTGCTTGATATTAGCGATCTTTGACCCTTCAATCCCTTTGAACATTATTGCCTTCTGAGCACTTCTTTCCCATTTTATAGCTGTTTTCTGTCTTACAGAATGGTTCTATTTTAGAATTGTTTTCTCCTAGATGCAAAAATTTGAATTAGCTTGCACTTTTCTGGCTTTTATGACACTGTTTGACTTCTCCATATTTCTGACTTGACATTCAATGGATGTCTTCACCAGAGGTAGCTGAAGGATCTGTTTTAGTATTAGTACTAAGCTTAGTTTGTGTAGCTTTCTTTGTCATTAAGGAAAGTGACAGAAAATAAGATTTAAATCTCATTCCTTCAAAATCCACAGTCCAGACACTTCTCCCAGACAAAAGAAAAAAAAAAAAGAAAAAGAAAAAGACCCTCCCTCCAACATCCCTGTTAAACTGTTACTCTTTGTCTGTTATAACGTGATCAAACAGTGGTTTTCAGAAAGTCAGTAATCCAGAAGTTTTACTTGGAACCTTCATTCATAATTCTGGTCATCAATATGTCTTTTTACTTTTTTTTTTTTTTTGGTACTTCTCCTTTCATTGATTAATCTATATAACAACAAGGTTTTAGGCAAAAGTATATCAAATATTGAATTACCGCAACTAGCAAATTGACAGAATACAACTAGCAAAACAGATAGCAATAAACAGAAAAAAAAAAAAAAATCAGAAATACAGCATAAATAAAAATAAAGGTCTCAATTTCTGCTTTTAAAGTGGCTCTCAAAATAAAAAATGTGATACACTATTTTGGTTATCACAATGGTACTTGTTACAAAAAGCAGGGAATAAATGGAAGTATTAGATGGTCTTTAAAGTGGTAAATAAAGGGTTTATTCCAATGTATCACCGAAATGTTAGTGAACACTTGGTAAGGTTCTGTAAGAATCTGACAATCACAGCAGATTCTCAGGTGTAAGAGCTGAAAATGATAGCACAGGTTCTGTGCTGTCACTGAAATTATGGAAATAATAATCATAGAATTATAGAATGGTTTGGGTTGGAAGGAACCTTAAAGATCATCTAGTCCAACCCCCCTGCCATAGGCAGGGACATTTTTCATTAGATCTGGTTGTTCAAAGCCTCGTCCAACCCGACCTTGAACCCTTCCATTGATGGGGCATCCACAACTTCTCTGTGCAACCTGTTCCACTGTCTCATCATCCTCATCTTAAAAACATGTCTAGCTTATCTCCAGTCTAAACCTACCCTCTTTTGGTTTAAAACGATTGCCCCTTGTTCTGTCACTACAAGAGCTGGTAAAAAAGCTCTCTCCATCTTTCTCATAATTTTTAATGTACTGAAAGACCACAATAAGGTCTCTCCGGAGCCTTCTCTTCTCTGAGCTGATCAACCCCAACTTTCTCAATCTTTCTTCAGAGGGCAGGTGTTCCATCCTTCTGATCATTTTTGTGGCCCTCCTCTAGACCCACTTTAACAAGTCCATGTCTTTCTCGTGCTGGGGACCCCAGAGCTGCATGCAGGACTCCATGTAGACTTCTACGACAGCTGAATAGAGGGGAAGAATCACCTGGCTTTCTAGGCTTCAAGCACACATTGCTGTTTTAGGTCCAATTTTTCATCCGCAGGAGTGCTCTTAATCCTTTCATCCCCCAGTCTGTATTGATATTGGGGATTTCACCAATGCAGGTACAGGACCGTGCACTTGGCCCTGTTGAACTTTATGAAGTTCACATGGGGCCATTCCTCAACGCTGTCAAGGTCCCTCTGGATGGCATCCCTCTAGTGTGTCACCTGCACCACTCATGTTGGTGTCATCTGCAAACTTACTGAGGGTGCACTCAGTCCCACTGCCTATGTCATATTAATGAATATATTAAATAGTATCTATGCACGTAAATATCTGAAGGGAGGGTGCAAAGAAGGCAGCGACAGGCTCATTTCAGTGGTTCCCAGTGACAGGGCAAGAGGCAACGGGCACACTGAAACACAGGAAGTTCCCTGTGAACACCAGGGAACACTTTTTCACTGTAAGGGTGATCAAGCACTGGCATAGGTTAGCCTGGGAGGTTATGGAATCTCCATCCTTGGATGTAATCAAAAGCCTTGTAGACATGTCCTTGGGCAATCAGCTCTAGCTGACTCTGCACAAGCAGGGGGATTGGACCAGATGACCTCCAGATGTCTCTTCCAAACCCAACCAATCTGTGATTCTGTTTTTAGATAGTATCATGTTGAAGTCTCACGCAAATCATGTCTAAAGATTATTAATGAGGAATCCAAAGTTAGGAAATTCCAAAATTAAGGTGGTCTAGACAACCACAATTCAACTCATAAATGTATCATACAGAGCAATCTTGCATAGACAGGATGGATTAGGATTTCAGTGGTTTATTTTCCGTATTGTTTAAAGTGTGGCCTAATATATGGGTACAGATTACTCAGAATTAACTTCTTAAGTTTTTTAAAGATATTCTCATAATAATGTCTTGTGATAGTAAATCTGCAGTCAAATAATTTTAAAATTATAAACTAAATCACTGAAAGACCAAAGTATCCAAAGAATTTGAAATGCTTATTTTAAGTGAAGTCTTAAAGGCCTGACATGGGAGTTTTCTGGGAGACAGAATACCTTTTCTTGACATTTATAGATACATTACTAAACTAACTGCAACCAAACACATTGGGTGCTACATAGAGTATTCAAAATGCATTATACTGATTTCAAAAAAAGCATTTGTGCACTTGTTTGTGTAAAAATATTTTTTTCCTGTAAGCTTAATTTTTCCCATGCTGTTAGAAATTGTTGAAAGAAAAGTAACCATTGAAGAGAGCAAGGACCTGTCACTGAAAATTTCATCCTGAATTCTTGAAATTTCATAAAACTTCAACCGCATAAAAAGGATTTTAATAGTGTAAATTATTGGCCATACTCACTTTGTTTTTAACATTTTTCTAACTTGAATTAACAAATCCTGGTAAAAATATTGTCTAATTGTTCCATACTAGTTTAGGTTTACTTCAGTGTAAACCCAGAGGAAAACCAACCAACCAACCAAATATCTCTTACTTTTTAAGGATACAGTTTGGAAAGAAAAAAAGATACTCTAAAACTGAAAATTTTGCTCAAGCAAATAAACTGCTTTCTTTTGCTCCTGGCATCATTGCCTTTGTGATGTAGATATTCATGACATATCTCATTCACCAGAGCATCTGACAGACCATAACTTTAAAAGTGTCAACAACAAAAAAAATTTACTGTCATAGAGCATGTATGTTTCTTTTTACTGCCTGCAAGTCTATATACTACATAATGCCTCAATTTCCTTGGATGTAAAGCATGTGATTTAAATAACATAAAATTTAAAATGTGTCAATATCACACCTTTTATCAGTTAAGGTCAAGTTTATTTCTACAAAGAAAAAAGAATAAGTGTATGAAATTCTCTTTCCTTTTCAACTAAAAGAAAAAAAAAATATTTTGTCATCAAATGGCTCATATGACTTGGTCCAAGGGGAAGGAAAAAAATTCCTGCTATAGTATTTCATCAACTGCAGATAGATGTATTCCATTAAATAAATTTAATTGCTTACAATAAGCTTGGGAAAAATTCTGGAATATTCTTTTCTCCATATTTCTTTAACTAGAGAAATATTTGAGAATAAAACTTCATTTTTTGTGGCTCTGACCTTCATATTTAAATTTAACTATATCATTGCCTACCTTTGATTATGTGCAAACATACTCATAATTGGATATCTTGAACTATATAATTTCTAATTAGCATTTATAAATTACTAATTATGTATATAATTTTCAGAAATACATAAATTTGTCGATATTTATTGCATATATGTTTCAATGCACAAAGCATTCCAGAACTCAAACAAGATTTTGAATAATTTGACATGTAACCTGATCTCTTATTAACTTCTTTCTCTTAAGACCAGACGAGATAGAATTCACAAAAATTCTTTAAAGATATGCTGTGCATGGCTGCATTCTTGATTCAAATATGACATATGTATGTCATGGCTATTTTTGTTACACGTTCTGACATTGTTTACAGTGTTAGTAAGATTTATTTTTTCTTCTCCTCAAAATATTGCATATCAACAGAGTACGACCAACCCCAGGACAAAAAAGATGTCTGAAGGTTTGATTCATAGCCCACTAAATCAAGAGTACTGCATCACCTCTACTGTGATCAGCTGACTGCAAACAGGCTTACATTTGGAAATAAATTTAACAGGAACCATTAAATGGTTATTTACATTTAATGCCAGGCTTTAACTTGGGTTCACCTAATCCGAGATGCTCTCCTTGATACTATATTTTACTGTATTGAAACTATGTAGCATAAAGAAAAGGACAAATAAATTAAGAAAAAGTAACATTTTTTAATTTCCAGGAGTTAGACAGGATCTTTTTAAACTCTTAAGAACTTGGTCATACGCAGTGGGATATGACCTATTGAATCTGAATTCATTGAGATTAAAAGCTGTGATACCAGTGTACAAGTCACCCTCCAAGTAGAATACGGTATGGAAAACCAAAACCTAATCCATAAGTGATATAGCAAGTGGTCTTACAAAAAAAAAAAAACAAACAAAAAAACCCACAAAAAATAATAGGGTGTTTCAACTCTCTTCACTTAAATGCAGGTATATATAAACAGAGCCATACAGCTCACTAAATGTTGAATAGCTCTCCAGAATCCACCTACTGTTTTCTAGTGCATCGAGTATAATGAGATCATAGATACCTGTATACACACCTACATTTAGGTGTTGAATCTGGAGCTCATTCCCACTCTTAATAAGTCAATGAAATTTCCTCTCCGTCATATGGTGCTGGTTTTACATTTTTGGAAAGTTTCTTCGAGATTTTTATGTTTGTTCTCTGAGCTCTCAAGGGTAATATCAGTAGCATGACTAAACATGCAAACTTTTTCATTCTTTTAATATAACATGTCTATACTACTCTTATATTTCTTCAATATTTACTGTTGCTGATAGCATACTAAGCCTTCATCTAGAAAAGACTAAATTGACTCTGGTCTACATGTTGCAAGGTAAAAAAGAACTCTGTATTAACTTATTTTGGTAAAAACTGATGTATATAAATGTAATCTATAACAGATATAGACATTTGTTTTATAAACTGGCTACCAGAGTAATTCTATACTTTAAAATTATATATTAATATTACACAAGTCAATCAAGGATTCATGTCACCATTCATCTATGGGGCCAGATGAGATCCACCCAAGGGTACTGAAGGAGCTGGTGGAGGTGCTCACCAGGCCACTTTGCATCATTTATGAGCAGTCCTGGCTAACCAGGGAGGTCCCAGCTGACTGGAGGTTGGCAAACATAACACCCACCCACAAGAAGGGACAGAAGGAGGATCCAGGAAACTACAGGCCGGTCAATCTGACCTCGGTACCTGGGAAGGTTATGGAACAGATCATCCTCAGTGCCATTACACAGCACATGCAGGAGAACAGGGTGATCAGGCCCAGTCAGCATGGGTTTGTGAAAGGCAGGTCATGACTCACAAACCTGACCTTCTTCCATGATAAGGTGACCCACTTAGTGGATGAGGGAAAAGCTGTGGATGTTACCTACCTGGAGTTTAGCAAAGCTTTTGACACCATTTCCCACAGCATTCTCCTGGGGAAACTGGCTGCTCATGGCCTGGACAGATGTACTCTTTGCTGGGTAAAAAACTGGATAAAAAACTGGCTGGATGGCCGTGCCCAGAGAGTGGCAGTGAATGGAGTTAAATCCAGTTGGTGTCTGGTCACAAGTGGTGTCCCCCAGGGCTTGGTGCTGGGGCCAGTTCTCTTTTATATCTTTATCAATGATCTGGATGAGGGGATCAAATGCTCCCTCAGTAAGTTCACAGATGACACTAAGCTAGGCGGGTGTGTTGATCTGCTTGAGGGTAGGATGGCTCTGCAGAGGGATCTGGACAGGCTGGACCAATGGGCCGAGGCCAATGGTATGAGGTTCAACAAGGCCAAGTGCCGGGTCCTGCACTTGGGTCACAGCAGCTCCATGCAGCACTACAGGCTTGGGGAAGAGTGGCTTGAAAACTGCCTGGCAGAAAAGGGCCTGGGGGTGTTGGTGGACAGCCAGTTGAATATGAGCCGGCAGTGTTCCCAGGTGGCGCCCCACCTCGAGTACTGTGTTCAGTTTTGGGCCCCTCACTACAAGAAGGACATTGAAGTGTTGGAGTGTGTCCAGAGAAGGGCTACAAAGCTGGTGAAGGGTCTGGAGGACAAATCTTACGAGGAACAGCTGAGGGAACTGAGATTGTTTAGCCTGGAGAAGAGGAGGCTGAGGGGAGACCTTATCACTCTCTACAACTAACTGAAAGGAGGTTGTAGAGAGGTGGGGGCTGACCTATTCTGCCTGGTGAGAAGTGATAGGACGAAAGGAAATGGTTCAAGTTATGTCAGATGAGGTTTAGATTGGATATTAGGAAAAACTTTTTCACTGAAAAGAGTTACTAAACATTGGAATAGGCTGCCCAGGGAGTTGGTGGATTTGCCATCCCTTGGAGGTGTTTAAAAAAAGGGTAGATGTGGTTCTTGAAGACATGTTTTAGAAGTGGTTTTGTCAGGGTAGGTTAATGGTTGGACTTGATCTTCAAGGTCCCTTCCAACCTCAGCAATTCTATGATTCTATGATTCTATGATTTAGCTGTGGTTGCTTTTTATCACAGTGTCGATAGAAGATTCATTAGCTTTCTGTGAGGCAGGTAATGGCAAAAAAAGCGCTAAAATTCACCCAACTGCTACAAAATCCAAAACCTGATTAATAAAGAATGAAGAAAAAAGAGTAATTGCAATGGAAGCACCACAAAGTAAGGCTAGCAATCTGGCTGTATCATACACATGTGGTGAGGCTTATCATGCAAATTGTGGCCAGGATTGCTTTACAGTGAATATAGACAAGGAATGCAGATGAAAATTACTTCAAAATACAATTTCAGCTGGCACCAAGACAGTGTTTTTTAAGTGAATCTTCCATTTGTCTTTAGTTACTGTGATTTGGTCCAGATTGTGAAGCAGTCCCAGGGGTCATGAACAGAATTGCTTTCAGTAAACTGAAGGCAATTCAGAATCACTTCAGCTACAAATGGATGTTCAGTGCATGCACAAGACTGTACCTGGTCTAAAGCAAAACATAAAGAATACCCTTAAATGTACATGGTATTGACAGCAGGTTTTCACCATCAACTGCTTTGCTCTGTACAGCCACTTCTATTTGTCCAGTCTCTTTGACAGAAATTGCCAAAGATGTGACTTGCTTTAGATAATACAAATATTCACCCCTTCATCCTTTTTCCTTCTGTATATTTTTACTAGTAGTAAATTAGTGGATAACATTTATATCTGCATTTAATATGTAAATATATTTTCATTTAATATGTTCATATTTATTAACAACTAATATTATGTTTGATTGAAAGCACTAATGCCATACTGCAATGAATGGCAACTTACACTGAGAACTGTGCGAGCCTATTAAAAGAGCAGTTCACACAAACTGTGAGTGCCAGTATGTGCATCAAGCTGATTTGCTACAAATCTGACCAGATTGTCTGATCCAGGAGCTATATAAGTGAATCAGCATGATAATTAGCATGATTAGTGGTGTGTCAAACTGCTAAGTCCTATACAAACCCATAAGGCACAAGTCTTCCAAAAGTTAAAGCACGTTATTAAGGGCTTGGCCCAAATGCCTCTTAAACATTGACAGGCTTGGGCAACTCACCAACCTTTCCAGGAAGCCTGTTCCAGTGTTTGACCACCCTCTCAGTAAAGAAATGCTTCATAATGTCCCATCTAAACCCCTAAACAAGGTGCAGCTTTGAGCCATTCTCAGGCATCCTGTCACTGGATCCCTGGGAGAAGAGATCGGCAACTCTCTCTCCACTTCCCCTCCTCAGGAAGGTGTAGAGAGCAATGAGGTCACCCCTCAGCCTCCTTTTCTCCAAACTAGACGAGCCCAAAGTCCTTAGCAGTTCCTCACATGACATGCCTTCCATCCCTTTCACCAGCTTTGTTGCCCTCCTCTGGATGTATTCAAGGACCTTCACATCCATCTTAAATTTTGGGTCCAGAACTGCACACAGTACTCAAGGTGAGGCTGCTGAATACAGTGTGATAATCACCTCTTTTGAGCAGCTGGTTATACCGCACCCCAGGATGCGGTTTGCCCTCTTGGCTGCTGGGGCACACTGCTGACTCCTATTGAGCCTGCTGTTGGCCAGCACCCCCAGATCCCTTTCTGCAGGGCTGCTCCCCAGCCACTCCTCTCCCTATTTACATTTGTGCCCAGTGTTACTCCATCCTAGGTGCAGAATACGGCATTTTGACTTGTTAAAATCCATTCCACTGATGATTTCCCAATGCTAGCTAGATTCCTCTTCAAGGCCCTTGTCCCTTGAGAGTCAACAGCACCTCCCACTTTAGTACCATCAGCAAACTTACTAATGGTCCATTCAACTCCTGCATCCAGATAGTTGATAAATATATTGAACAGAACTGGCTCTAGAGTTGAGGCCAATTTGAGCATTATGTCCAGACATCTACTTTTTTTGTATAAGAATAGCTGTACTGAGTTAGGCTTAAGTATCACCCAGCTCATTTTTTATGGTAACCAAAAGTGATTGTGTAGGAAAAGATTGCAAGAGTATAAAAATAGGGCAAGTATGTAATGTTAATAGAAGAAAGTTGTTAGATCTTCTGTCATTTTTTTTTTTAATATATATAACTGCCCAATTCCTCATAGTGCTTCTTTCAGATTTTGTTGGTGTTTGATTTTTGGTTTGGGATTTGGTGGTGCTTTTTTCTTCCCCTAAACTTTTGCCATACTTGGTGCCATAAAATGGACATTTCTCATAGCATCTAAAATTGGATATAATGTTCAGGAGAATTCTGTTTAGTGCCAGGTGTTATCTACTGCATATTACATATAAGATTTTATTTCAGAGATCCTAGATTATTATTTCCCTTTATTGTAAGATCATTATATGCGTAACGAGATTTAGGTAATGACTCATACTAACCCTGACATTATAGTTACCTATATAGATCTCTTTCAGCCTATATTTTTACATTTTGGTTGTGCTTAAGAACAGATATTCCCAATAATTCTCACTAAATCTTATTTTCTTGATTTAAAATTGTCAGGATCGTTTTGTATGATTCTGACATTTTATTCCAGATTTCTTGAATTCCACACAATTTCACTTTGCAATTTAATACCCTTTACAAGCACTATAAACTTATTATTCACTATACTATATAAGTCTATAATGTAAACAATGAGCAGAAACAGGTCTAGCATGAGGACAGTACCCAGTGGTATTTAATATTCATGTTATTCAGATACTTTTTATTCTTTTAAAAGACATAATAGCTTTTATTTGCCAAGATTCATTTATAAAAAAAAAAAAAAAAATCCATTCTGATTTTACTTCTAGAGATTTAGAAATAAGTTTTAAATAGGTTTTCCCAGAACCTAAGCAAAGAATGAAGTTACATTGACTCTTTTATAATTCTTTGCAATAATCTCTGTTCCTTTTTAATAGAAACTACTATGTTTCCCTTTTTCCAATCATACAAGCTCTCCTATATCCTCTATAATTGTGAAATACATAATCACTGATGGTCAAAGATAACATTAGCCATATCATATAATACTTCCAAATATTGTTTTTCAAGCCTCGTATACAACACAGGGTATATCCCGTAACCTTATCTTCATAACTTTGGTCTGAAATTCTATCTACTTAAAATTAACCTTCTGGCATGCATCGTTACAACTCCCCGTTTTGTGACGGTGTCCCGGTTCCAGCAGGTTTAAGTTTCACAGGGAGCTGGTACCACAGCCGAGGGGAGTCCCAAACTAGCCAAACTGGTATTTGATACCATGGGACACCATGCTCAGTCTATATAGCTTGGGGAGCAGGAGAAATTGTTGCTTGGGAGTGGGCTGGGGGCTTCCTGGGTCCAGTTGTTGCACGGTGGTACATTGATTATGTTGTGTGTGTGTTCCTCTATCAGTATTATTATTGCTGTTTTCCTCTTTCCTTTGCTGTTCTGTTAAATCACCTTTATCTCAACCCATGAGTTTTGCCTTTTTATTCTGATTCTCCCCTCGGTTGGGTGGGGGGAGCAAGCAAGTAGTTGTGTGGTTCTTTGATGCCGTCTGGGGTTAAACCACGACAGGAGGGCTGTGAAAGTACTGAATACGACAGCTTTCTTACACATCTGTCATTTGTTCTTACCTGTTAAGTAGTCAACCTTATTGCTTCTTACTTTTCTGTTTACTAAAAATTCTACTGTGTGGATCACAGTTAGTAAGTGTAAATCAACTATAAATAGCATGTTTAGCATGTCTGCCTTGTCCTAACCTTGAATATGGTTCATGTTCTCTCTGCGTAAATTGCTTTGCTTTCTATAACGGATTCTGTTTCTGAACTGCGGAGTCTGTCTTACAAAGCAATATTGTTTCTCAGTATTTTAAAGAAAGTTTGAAATCACTAATTAGAAAATCATATATTAATAAATACTCTTAGCATCTTCCACTTGACCTAAAATCTAGGAAAAACACAGAGGGTTTAACAATTTTAACCACAGTACAGAAAGAAGAATTAGAATTGGAAAACCTAGCAGGCTTTTATCCTATTAGCTTCTCTTAACATTTCTCTTCTAATTAAAGCCATAAGAGGTTTTATCACCTTAATGAGCAGGAGAGGGGGCAGGGAACACCTTTACTCCAATTAAAAGGAATTGGTTCAACACCATTAACAACTACTGAAAGCACTGAGTAATTGTGTTGTAGCTTTGTCCATGCAATGAATTCCTTGTTGAAGAGAAAAGCATATAATCTGTGAGAAAAAAGCAGAAACAATAAAAATACTTTTTTATTTCTATTTTCACTTCAGGAAGAACTTAAATACATAAAAGTCAGTCCCTTTTCTTCCTGTGATGCTTAGACTTGTTTCTTGCTCTAGAACAAGGGAATAGCCTAAATAAACCTATTTGCTTTGGATGTAAAAAAATAAAATAAATAAATAATCAGGTAAATTATACAACATAAAGGATATTCCAATGAGTGTTAGCAAATATTTCTGCCTGAAGACTTTGGACAAAATTAGTTAGGAACACAGAACAAAAACTACAGCATTATATATTGAAGATTCCTTTCTAAGTAGAGGCTGAAATGAACAAATGGAATACAGTACTTCCTAAAAGTCACGTCCTTATTCTCTGCTTCTGGTTCCTGACACATTGACATGAAGATGATAGAAGGTAAAATTATTCCTAGTTTCTTCAAGAGAAGACTATATGCTTTGAACATATTTTACTATCAGTTATTCTGTTTTTATATAATTTTAAGAATAGATTTCTGTGACACTATTCCTGATTCCAAATAATTTAAGGTAAATTAAAATTAGGACCAATTTATTGTGAAATTAATGAAAGAAAGAAAAAAAAAAAGTAGAGTGTAATTACTGTAGGTAATTTTCATTCACTTAAGCTGTTCTTGCATTTTCCACTGCTTAAAGCAGTGCTTGCATTCTCTCTTCAGTTAACAGTGAGAGGTACCTGCTCAGTCCTACCTGACTAATTTCCCTGTCCATATAAAGGTATAGTGAATCCCACAAAAGTATCATGATGTAGATATGCAAGAAAGGCAAACTGATGTTACACACTTCTCAAACGTTGCACTACTGTATGTTCCAAATTACAGCTTTAATATTCCTGTTTTACAAATGCTTTTTATAAAAATAAGCAAAATACACCGCTATTTCTTATACTAACATCTATATGAAACAGGAAGAGCTGGGAACTAAGGTCCACTGCAAAGACCTCTGCTACTTGAGTAAGTATAATATATACTGCTGCCCACAATGCAGAACAGCCAATGAGATTTATAAACATGCACTTAGGAAACATCTAAGCGTCATGTCTGCATTCATTTCCAGGCTGTGGAGGATTAGAAAAACAATTGATGCTTGTGATGGACATGGTACAGTATCAGTATCTTCAACCACAGACAGTTTCCCTAAAACAAAATTAAATCAAATACTTCAGTTTTGACTGCAGTACAATGTACAAAGTTGTTTTGCTTTTAATTATACAGATCAATATTCTGGAGGTTTTTCTGCTGCTGTTTCGTGTTATAAACTCATCTGGAATTGTCCTGTACACATCCTGTACACATCTTTGCTTCTCAGGTGTAACTTCTTTAAAAACAAATCTTTTTCAGATTTGTTTTTCTATTCTGACTGACCGTATCCCAAGATGAATTTAATTTCTGTTCCTCTCCCTTCCTAATTGAAGCTAAACTAAAGCCTCTGTAGTTTCACTTTTTTTTTTCTTCTGTATAGTTTTGCATTTCTTCTCCATATTCTTCATTCCTGCATTTCTTTTTCATAAATATGGTTTTTAATTTTGTTTAAAAATCATTACAAAACAGTCAAATTACTTGAAACTTAAAACCAAATTTTTCAGGAAAAAGCAACGTTTAATTTTGTTTAAAAATCATTACAAAGCAGTCAAATTACTTAAAACCAAGTTTTTCAGGAAAAAGCAACATAAACAAAACTTTTCAATGAGAGGTGTAGCTTATCAAAGATAACTTATTCAAGTCCAAGAGTTATTTAATTAAAAGCGTCACTTGGCAGAGCAAGAATCTTCAATTTAGCAAATAAAGGTATATAAGGTCATAAAGTAATATAGTAAAGCTTAAAACTCCCTGAGTCCATAATAGCTGCAATACCTTCATTCACTCCATTCAGGACTCCACATTTTCTATCCTGCTATCACTTGAGTGGAGCATTATGTGAGACACATGATCCATTTCCACATAGTTAATTGCCAGACAAGGACCGTGAAAATATAATAAGTACATTAGCTAACAAGATTTTTTGGTAATACTATTACTTGTTCAAGTGTCCACTCTTCTCTAAATATCAGATGAATTTTAACTATAATCTTTATAACCTGTTATAATTTTATTACAAAATAACTGTAAGAATCTTGTTATATTAGGATAATTCTTATTGTTTTCCTATTACAGTACTAGCGTAGCTAACATGCTTGTAGTTTAATGTATCACATCATGGCATACTTATTGTGGTAGTACTGTTTAGCTTAGAAGCTAATGTTGTGAGCAGCTTTGATAGGAGTTTTACACTGAAAGACTGGTTTGTTATGACATCACTATCAAACCTACTTCCCTGACAAATGGGTATAGAGTCAATACACTTCTTTGGAGCTTAATTAAAACACAAGTAATTCTTTTGTCCTCCTTTGCAAATCCTTTCTTCATTTTTATCATGTTTTTTCACCTTGTTCCACTATATGACAGTGATATATGACCAGCCTGCTGTTGAGCTAATGGTCTATACAACCTGAGTCACCTAGCAGGTAACTTCTTCAGGCAGTGAACACCTGACCTACATTTTTAAAGGAACCAGGCAGGTCAACTTACTTCTATTATTCTCTGCCTATTTGGATAGTAAATGAGCAGCTGCCATAAGGAATCCAACTCTAGACACCTAACCTATGCCTTTCATATTTTATGGTGATCATAGTTTCTTAATATTGTCTTTCAGCTTTAAGTAACCTTGGCAGCTGGTGGTTTATTCTTTTAGATGATAAAAACATTATTTATGTGATTCCACTTTCTACAGGTTAGACTAACCAACTTGTAATTTTCTTACTGAATACTCTAACAATGTGGCTAGAGAACTGTGAAATAGGATTAGTATTTCCTTTCCAGAAAGTGTTTAAAGAAAATGAATCTATTGTTTGCTAGGTAATTCCTTCTAATCAGCAATCTTTTCAGAGCTGTCACTAACACGTTTTACAAACAGTACCTGGTTACCTGAGAGGTACCTGTAATGCAGGTCTGAGAGCCAGAACTCTCTGCTCTAAACCTGAATCCATCATAGATTTGCTGTGTGACTTCCATCTTATTCTAATACTATAAATTATAAGAATGACTCACATCGTGAGTGTGACTATTATTGAAATACTCTATAAATATATTGCTGTACTGAGTAAAATATTTCTGTACAGAAATCTAATTAATGCTGTGTACTTGTATCTCCAAAAGTTGTCATTTCCAGACTTAGTGGCAATGATGGCAAAAAAATACAATTGACTCTTCAAGCTTTTAGCTCTTTAGGACTTTCCAGACTAAAGACAAAAAATACTCAATTTCTTTGCTTCTATTGTGTATTCAATATTTGTCTTAAGATTTGTCTTTACAACATTTCTTTACATCTTCTTTGTTACAGTATTCAGAATGTGAAAACATTTGAGACGTATTTCATAGTGAGAAATATTTTGTGTATTTAGAAATGAATAGTGCTACCACTGAGGCAGGAGGGCTCATTTATACCTATTGCAAAGGAAATGCAGGCATGACCTAATTTATTTTTGTTTATCTTATAATTTAATGAAGATATTTTCATATGTGTAATCTCTATTTATTTGTAAAAAAAATTCGTAAGTTTTAACAAGACTGTGTGTTGTGTATAATATTATCATTTGTACTGAAGCCCTTCTCCAGAAATTACATTTTATTGCTTTTATTCTCTCCTCTGATGCAGATTTTCTGAGGATTTGATTTCAAAGAGTAGTACTTTTACTGACATGATATGTGGGTTATACGAATTAAAAAACAGAAATAAGAAAAAAGTTGCTACTAAGATTAAGTTCAAGATTTTCTTCCATAGTCTTAGCTCTCTGCTCCATCTGTTTCCCATGTGTGTATACATGCAAGTAATAATTCATTTACATATGTTTCTGGAAACCTTCTCCTAGACAAATGAGAAAATTATTATTTGGTAGGTGTAAGCTGGAGGTGCAAGTGATCAGAAGGAGAAACATTGATTCAAAGGAAGGCCCACAAAATACAAACATTTTGATGAAATATAATTAAATTTGACTAAAAATATTCAAATCCATCAAAGTATGCATATGGTTGCAACCACTAACAGGCGATACTGATAAATGACTTAATCCAATTTGATACATAGGCTGATACTGCATTTTTTTTTGTGAAAAAGTGCTCACAGCCAATAAAATATTGATCAAAGTACCCCATCCACAAGGGCACACACCTATAGTTGGTATCACTGACTGGTATCTGAGCTAACACCAAAACAAATCAATACACCTATTTCTAACATTCAGCTTTCCTCTTCTGAATTGCTGTAAACACTGTATTTCTTTAGTTTAGAGGAATATGTTTTATTCAATAAGTAATGTCTGAACTGGTGTTGAAACATTTTTCATTCAGTAGCCGTATCCATCTCGAAAGCAGTTTGAAGCCTTTTCTAAGCAGAGTGCTATATATATTTTTAAGTGTCTAAAGGAGTAACCCCGTCTCCATCAACCAATCATTCAAAATGCCAGTTTTGGCAAAACTTGTTTTGAAAATGTTATTTACAGATGCCAAATAAGTGTAAGAAAATATGGGAGTAGTTGTTAAAATCTAGGAAATTATATAAAACATACCCTTATCTTACTGCTTTATATAAAGACATGATTTTATCTTAGTGATTAAGGGCAAATACACAATTTATTGTGCTAGAAACTAAGAATAACATACATACTTAGCCAATACTGAGGAAGTGAATATTTCAAAATATCTTTCCAAAAAGATACATGAAGTGCAAAACACTGAATCGATAATGGTTACTGGAGTTTCAAAAATATTCAACTGATGAATATGGATTTCGCTAAGAAAAGTTATATTCCTGTTTGTCCACTGATTTAGTGTAGATTTTGTTGTTGTTGGACCTTTTCATCAGAAATAGTGAGAAAAATGTAAGCAAAAAGGGAAGAGAGAGAGTTTTGGCGGTGTTCATTTCTTGTGAAATTTTTCATGGAAGGTATTTACTATTGCGTACCCACCTCAAGTGTTTTTAAATACTTGAAGTAATAATGGGATCTTACTAACTTTCACATTTCCTTTAGTAGACTTAGATAGACTTAGATCCATTGTTTTCTTGCTGTCTTAATAAGTGAGGTGAAAGCATCAGAAAAAGTCATGTGCAAAAGGGGTACCTGAAGACCTTCCTCTTCACTTTGTAACCAACACACTCTTCTGTCTTGAGGATCCTGACTACCTGCAGAACAAAGATGCTCAATATCCTGTTTGCAAACATTGTTATCATAGACCAAAAAAAAAAAAAAAAAAGTAACTTTGCTTGACTAAATGAATTGCAAAAGTGGGCTGCAGATGGCTGTTACTATGAAACTAGTAAATCATAAAATAGCTACAGTTACCTCTACTGTCCCAAGTGACTCTACAATTTTACCTTGGGCTTTCCACTAAGAGTAAGGGCATAGCTAATATGAATAAATATGAAATTTCATAGCAAATAATTGCTTGAGGGAGGGTACCTTTACAGTGATTCATAGATAAGGATAAAATATACAAATGGAGCTATGCAGTTTTAATAAAAAACAGCTGATGTGGGATGTTCCCTCTGTGATGTGATTAATGGAAACACACGGCAGTAAACTTTCAAAGTGGTGCACAGGGACTTACGCTGTGTGACTCTTATTAATGCTGGTGGCAGTTGAGCAGCTAGATCACTGTGTATCACTTTGAAATGTAATTTTGCTTCAGTAATGTTTTACATGTTATTTGGAATTGTTTTAAGAATTAAGCACTCGAAAAGAAACATTTTATGTAAATTTGGTGCTTCAAACGTGCAGTTGAAATTTTCAAGCTTGCATATCAATAATTATTTTCCTAAATTCATGCTGTGGTTCTAGAAAACAAAACGTCAAGATTGCTGAGCAACATCTTCATATGAAGTCGGTACAAACTATATTCTCAACAGAGTTGATACAAAAAAAATATGTTCCTTCCACCAAGCTTCTGGTTCTACAGGAAAATGCATAGGCCTGTGCTGTGCTGCTAACGTCCCTTGGCTGCAAAACAAACATGGCCATCTCCTTGTAACAGCGGAGCCCACTTGGTACCAGCTATTACACCACCTTTGTGTCCTTGCCTTTATCTAACAGTGCAGCAACAAGTTCTCAGGTGAACATCCTTTCTATTTGGCAGTCAAAATGATGACTAGAGTTGTCCTGTGTTAAGAAATCTTGTAACAGCTCAAAAAGACCAAAATGTCAAGTAATATTTCCACAAGTGTGCTGCACCCTGACTCACAGGCTTCAATACTGCACAAGTTGGAGTTTCCAGCATCTGAACGGATGTAATATTATCAATACTATCCTCTTTCTTTATAATGTTAGCTCCAATAAGTGAGCTTTCATAGAATCATCAAAGAGCTTGGGTTGGAAGGACCTTTAAAGGTCAGCTAGTCCAATACCCCTGCAATAAGCAGGGATGTCTTCAACTAGATCAGGTTGCTCAGAGCCCCATCTAACCGATAACATTTCTAGGGACAGGGCATTTACCACTTCTCTGGGCAACAAGTTCCAGTGTTTCACCACCCCCGTTGTAAAACATTTCTTCCTTATATCTAATCTGAATCTACCATCTTTTAGTTTAAAGCCATTACCCCTTGACCTATCACTACAGGCACTACTAAAAAGTCTGTCCCCATCTTTCTTATAAACCCCCTTTAAATACTGAAAGATCTCAATAAGGTCTTCCTGGAGCTTCTCCAGGTTGAACAGCCACAACTCTCTCAGCCTTTCTTCAAAGGAGAGGTGTTCCATCCCTCTGATCATTTTTATGGCCCTCCTCTGGACCCACTCCAACACATCCGTGTCTTCTGTTGAGAAACAGAATCTGAATGCTTTTCTTACTGGGATCATAACAGGCCAGAACCTCCTCAAAATAATGAATGGATGTGTTTGTTTGACAAATGCATTTGTTAAAAGAGAAAGAAAAAAATCAGCTGGCTGATAGGGTTATGTTTTGGGAAATGTTTGCCACTCAGGCTAGATTTCTTGCTACTAGAACTTCTCAAATAAGGGACCTTTAGTTCATACATGTTGCACACAGAGAGCTGCACTGGCTCTTTTGGTTTTAAAATCTTACACATTTTCTGAGTCTGGGAATGCCAAGATACACCCCTAGTTGGGCCACAGCATGCTCTACACATGCTGTCTGTGGTGTAGTTCACCAGTATTGTACTCACTATCCCTGCTTTACTGGTTTGAAGGTATTTTCCTACCAGTGTACAAATTTTACACACGCACACATAGACCATAGTTGTTCTTTTCTATATATATATATATTTATTTTAAAGTTGTCCTTATTTTATACATTCGTTCAGTTCCAATACTTTTCCTAGTTACTTAATTGCCGTCAAATATTAACATAAATCTTAGTTGTTTAAACACTGGGTCACATTCTACTAAATACTTTTTTGAGTGGGAAAAAAAATAATTGTAAAACTGCAAAGCCATATAAGCTCCCTTACTGGTCAGGCTGCATATCAAAATTATTTTCAGATTCTAATGAACTACACGTGGTCAAGAGGTTGCAGTGCACTTTAACATTTTAAAGCAGGTGTGCTTAATCTATCTGCTTTTTACATAGTTACTCCTATTGCTGTGATACAAAGCATAGTTTCTTCATGCTTAACTTCAGCCTTTTGTTTATAGAAAAAAAAGTAATTTTTAATCAGTCTTTCTCTTTCTTTCCATTCCATTCTCTAATTATTTTTTTTTTCTTTTTAAACCTTATTGACTGCTTTCAAACAAATCTCATGGAGAGATAAGAACTCAAAGATAATTAAAATAATCCCCATTTCTGTTCAGCAGAAAAGAGAAAATCTGTATAAATGCTGCAGATGTGAAAAAGATTTGCTGAGTGCTTACACTGTCTAACACATCAAAGAAGAGAAGCCTTGACTTCTATGGTAAGCGTTTAGGACGTGTCGGGAAGGTTTAGATTGAAAAAAATGAGAACAAGGACGACGTGATCTCCTTCCTGCCTCCTCAACTGGATGATCCGTCTGCACCCAACCTTCTGAGGCTATCAGTCTCCCAGGCAGCCCCAGCCTGCTTTCAGAGGCTGGTCAGTGGTGTTACTATTGCCTTTTCAAGACCATTCCATCCTTGACTGCTCAGAGTGTGTTTTCGATGCAGTTGCAATCAGTCATCTCATTCCTCTCTTGACACATGCTTGCTCATCCCTGATTTCTCATTCGTGCTCTGGCTTCGCCTTCCTCTGCTTGTTTATCCTCTGCTTGCTCTGCCTTTAGAGGCCTAATTTGCAGTAAGTACAGCCTCTCTGATTTCCTCTATGTTGATCAGTTCCTGATCCTGCATGTCCCTTGCAACTTATGGTTTACCTAATGTCCCTAAGCACACATTTCACCATATTGCAGGCTGAAAAGAATCATATAAATTCAAGTTTAAAATTCTAGTAGCTGCCACTTATGCTACCATACTTAGATATGTAGAGGTCGTTTATGAGTAGTTAGAAGCATATTACAAATACTCATGTGTGTACACATATATATCTTAAACATGTTACAGTTATGTATCTATTTATGTATGTATGTATCTTTCTGTCTATCTATCTACTCTTTTAACACTGCAAGGCAAATTCAACATCAGAAGAACCCAAGAAATGTTGGAAGCCTACTGTATGCATGACCAAATGCTCTTTAAGACTGTTTTGAACCACATTTAGAAGGAAACTTGTAGAAGATGATGTTTCAAAAGAACGTTTATCTGCTTCTGTAGACATATGTACCCTGGTAGGTGTTATAAAGATGTCCTTGGCATCACTAAGAAAATGTATTCTCCAAAAGATACAAACAAGTTATCTGTAAAAATTTACATTTATGAATAGTATGAATAGTGATATCAAATTAAAGAAAAACAGAAACTTTCTGTGAAAAAACAAATTAAGCTTGTTTGGGGATCACATAAATTAACTATGTGAAGAATCATCAAGACTGACTATAATAATACAGGCAAAGCCAGCTCTAGGTGTCATCTCAACTGTAGCAAGCACCATCGAACTATGCAGATATTCCTCTTCTGAGGAATCAAGTATACAAAATTGATCATTACTAAAGGGAATTCTGTTTTAATACCTACCCCGATGCACTTTTGGTTTTGCTTGGTTTCCTTTCCTTGTTTGAAGATGTGGTGTGGCTGTCTGAATGCAAAAATGCCTGTAAATGCTTAGGCAAAAGAAGTCACAAACAGTGGTTTTGGGACTGATCAAATGCTCCCTCAAATTTAGAACAAGGCTGCCTTCTGATCTCAGTTTCCGATTACAGAAGAATAGGGTTTTATTCTTATTTTTGATCCCTCCAATCCATAAGCAATGTCTTACATTCTTACATCACGTCTTGTGTCTCCCTTTCAGAAGTCAGAACTTATTTTTGCGTGAGCACCACAGGTTCTAGACTAATTTTTGGGAATCATTTGTGGTGGAATAACTGGTTTAAATTATGGAGAGTTTTTAATAACCAAACAGATCATGTACATGGATTGATCAATTTGGACTGTCACAGTTCAGATTAAAGGCTGGTTATTCCTGATATCAGACTAACAAAACAGATCTATAAGAATCCATCCATGGTCTCATCTGTTTCATAACCATGGAGGTATCTGCTTAAAAATATCAGTGTGTTTTTAGAAACCTATTTTGAAAAAAATGTGTTAGATTAATTTAAATGTATTTATTACATGTATTCAGTACTAATGTGGGTACAGTCAGAATAGGGCTCTGTGTTTTCAGAATATTGAAACAGAGCAAAGGGATAGTCACTGTCTGAGGTGCTTACAACCAGAACAGGCAAAGCAAGTAATGGGTAGGAAAGAAATATCATAAGTAAAAAAATGGAGCAATGAACTATGAGTTATGAAACTTATATTAATTCTCAAATTTCTATTTGGTTATAAAAATAATTGCAACATAGATGTCTTGAATTAAGTAGTTGTCTGGATGCCAGGGCATCTGCCTGTATCACCTTCAGAAGCTTGCAAAAGAAACACCTCCAATCTAGACATGGCAACGTCTGTCTGATAACTGTCTGAATAGATGCTGGCATCTGAGGCAGAGTTTGGTTGAATCAAATTATCCTTCAGTTTGGAAAAATGTTATCAAACACTCCAGTCAGAACTCGATAGGGAAACAGGAGGAAAGGAGGATTTTGGCAAGGTGTGGGAGCATCTGTGATGTATGGGAGATAACAACCAATCATCAGAGCACGCTGAACGTTTCTGAGTGGAAGGGCACCACTAGTAAAACTGCTGCTGAGCTGTTTCTGACTCTGACTTACTTTTTTCTCTTTACTTGATCAAAGTTAAGGAAAGAGGAATAAGGAAGAAGGTCATAGGGATTATAAAGCTCAAAGAAGGATGATCTGCTTGCACAACTTCAATGTTAATACATAGAGAAACGTTGTTGTGCTGCCATGCTAATTTAGTTCTTTCTCATTTGTTTAGTTCATTTCTTATTCAAATTCTAAACTTCATTATTTTGTTCATCATATTTTGTCTGTTTGGTTCAACAGCCCTCTTGCATTTTGTCTCTGAATATTTAATTCTTGCTTTTTTTTTTCCCCCGGATCTATTGTTTTCCAGAATTGTGATAAGATTATTTGAGTAACCGTTTAACGCAGGTCAAACAGATAAAATGCAGATGTAACATAATCAAATGAACCATTTACTTACTATATCTCAAATTGCAAGTGAAAAAAAAAAAATAGTGAATAAATACATAATTTTCAAACCCAAGAAAAATTGTAGAGAAAATGTAAGTTCTTCCTTGCCTTCCCTGGTGTTAAGTATTGTAATATAGCAGGCACTATGTTATTATCTTACAGAAATGGTAAAATGATGAATGTAGACCATGTAGATTTCATATTTGTGTAACATGATAAGTAATATTAGTAATTCATTTTCATACTGATAAATTGATGTTTCTTCATGTTACTGATCAAAAAAAAATGCAAGGACAAAATCAGTATTCCTTAACATTCATGGAAGTAGCTGGTTTCAGAAATATCAGACAAGTTATTAACAAACATATTAGCAGATCTTCCAAGGTAGTGTGATTAACATAGTGCTGTTATTGCAAACATGAACTCTGTTTTTCATGAGTGACACGTTTCATGCTTCATTGGGAAAATGTAAAATATTTTGTGAAGGATCAAATGTGTTTCAAAATAATAAAAATGTTTCTTGTATACATTTAGCGTAAAAGTAAACTCAATTATCGAATTCATGGACCAGTGAAGACAGTACTATCTTATGACAACAGTTTCCAGTCTGAAGCAAACAAGTACACGTTAGCATTTTATTGATCAGTATCTTTGTGAAACAAAACTCCAAAGGCTTTTGTAAATATGCAAGTAAGTTTTATATGTGTTCAGTGATGTGAAAGAGTAGATCAAATATTCACAATGTGTTCCTGTGCTGGGTTCTTCATCATTTACGTTTTTTTTACCCCACTTTCTTGTTTTCTGAGTGGAAAGGTTATGCATTCCTTTTAATAGTTTTAATATTGGAGCCTGATGAGTACTTAAAAAAAAATAAATTATTTTGCATTCTTTCAGAAACTTTTGTGCTCAACCAAACATACACATAATATTTGAATAATGTTATTCACCAAAACTTATTTTGGGATGTTCACTGGTGCCCCTTTGGATCAAATCTAGCTCCTTTGTTAAGATTAGGGAAGATGTTACCTAAGCCACCCGATGTTCATGTTAGGATAGAGGTAGATCCCAAAATTTATTTGAACATCACATCTGATCTTTCATAGCATTCCATGGCCTTGTTTTTATACACCCTTGTGTAAAACAACAATAATTCTACTAAGTGTTAAAGAAAAGGAAAAAAAAAAGAGAAGAAAGCCTTCAGTTTACCATTTAGAAATATCTTGTAAACAACATTGATTTCACATGATAGAATGTAGAATAGATCAGGTCATATGATGGATCGTAGAATGAGTATATACGACAGTATTTGAGTTTTCTTCATTTTCTTAAAATTGTTTTTTAATTGTTCATAAGGATGAAAAACATCAACTTGACATGAAACCATCAAGGACAGAAATATAGTTTAAAGAAGATGAATTGTGGTATGTAGTATTTCTGCAGATGAATATGCATTTCCAATATTGAATTTGTTCAATCCTCTTTAGAAGTGAGAAAAATCTAATGAGAATTCCTGCTTTGACTGTGCTTATGAACCACTGAAAATGAGAAAAAAAAAAAAAATTACATGAATGTCATGTCAAAAGTGAATTGGTGATATGTTATCTGGCAAGGAATTAGTTTAATTTGCAGATCCCCTGAAAGTATGATAAATATTAAGGAGCTTGAAATGAACAATGATTTATTTAGGTGTTGTTGACAGATCATTGTGTAATACGCCATGTTTTGAATGACAGGATAATTAACAAATAGTAATGGTGGCCCTAGCATCTTTAGTGGACCACTGAGTTTTTCTGAAATTGATGGAAACTATTATATTAAGGAGGTTAATATGAATATTATTAAGAGAAGCCATTGAAACTGATTCTGCTCTCCCATTAAGCTGTTCCATAGTGTCTTCAGATTAATATTTTTTAAATGTACATGTGTTGAAATCAGTTCAGACCTGTCTTACATCTTTATATAAAAGCAAAATATATATTGAGAAGGTATTCAATTTTCAAGATATAGACCCACTTTTTTTTTTTTTTTTTGAGAAATAAAAATATAGAATACATTTTAATTATTGAAACACCATTGTAGAAGACTGAAACAATAACCCTGAATCATAACTAAAAGGTCAGCAACTGCAATTTCCATACACTTGTTTCATCGAAAGTTAGTATTTTCTGTGTTACAGTATCCTTTTCACTGTAAGACATTGTAGTTGCCATTCCAATGTGCTAGTAAAATACAATAGAAAAATAATAGTTTGGTTTCTTAGGTTTCACAATGAGAGTGGAGGAAATTAATAACCTTTATTGGTCTTTGTTGCTATAAAATATCAAAGCAAAACATAAATATATTGGGTTGAAATTGAAAAGAATAACATTTCTTGATAACTGAAGAGAAGAACTATGCCGGTATCCAGTTTATACATGTTTTTAAAGATAACGTCCTCTGGATTGTCATTCCTTGTAAAGTTTGTGCAATGACAGCTGTAGTGCATTGCAGCTTGTGGGTGTCAAGGTTCAGGTCAGTAACAGCAAGGTATGTTGCTAAGCTTGGGCATACCTGTAACAGCTCAACAAGGCACAGGCGGCGCTCTGAGCCTAAGCTGAGCTAAGCCCTAGCAAAAACAGGGAGGGCCTCAGCGGGGCTCCATTTAAAGCTCTTTCTCAGAGATTATTTTTTTCCACACATATGTCTCATTCAAGGCTAGACAGTTGCACTACACCGCAGCTGTCCTTGAACCCAAACAGCTAAATCCCTAAACTTGGGAGATGTAGGGAGGTGCCCTCAGGGTCCTGAAAGCAATGACTTTGGATGCTCTAGATATTCATTTGAAATTGGCCAAATTTATTATGTAATTAAGTACTCATAAAAATTAGGAAATCCAAGGTTTTACTTAACAAGTGTATTCTATTTAGTAAATTCAAGGGAGAGTTTAAAAAGTAACAATATATATACCTGGTCAGGTTGTTGTGCTTTCTCTCTTTAGAAAGTGTAGGCAATGTGAAGTAATTAAGTAGGCACAACTGGGTTCAGGTAACTGTGTTTACCAACTAAACACCACACAAAAGCCCTATTTATTCCTATGTTGTGTTATTCTTCAATGTCTCCAGATACATGGACGTGCCAGAAGAAATCCCAGAATCTTCACAAGAAAAATTTCTTAGTACAATTTTGTTTTCTTTCATTTTTAAATGAGTTTTATAAGGGCAAGGAAAAGCACTTTAAAAAAAAGCAAGTGATGACACCTACTTACAGAAATCAAAAAAGTTGCCCCATCTGGATTCTTGCAAATGCATTGTTTTCTCAGCTGCTTCAGTTACAGGAAAATGAGATTTTGCTTTTTTTTTGGTATATATGAAAGTTACTTCAGACCTTTCTTCACCATTTGTTTGTATTAAATTATTTTTATTGCAATGAATTATCAATATATGTATTGATTTATCTACAGTAGCAAGTAACTTAACTCCCTGGTTCACTACTAGTTCCTGAATAACCATGACACTTGTACCCAAAGCTACTCTGCAATGGGAAACACAGCACATTCAAAGGAATAGTTGCAATATATGCTTCAAAACTGTCCTCCTGGTCTGAACTAGAACACTAGCATAGACACTTATATTTATTTTGTTTCTGAGATGCCTTTTGGAGAAAATCAACTATCTGTGATTGAGATGACTACAAGTATGGTCTGAAGATAATTTGCTATGGTCATTTCCTAACAGCAGTAAAAATTAGGACACAACACAGACTGTCCTTTTGTCTGTCCTACCAAACCCTTGACTGTTATCCTGTAAGCCTTACAATCTTCAGCACTTTCTTATTTTCTTATGCAGTGCCCCAGAGCAAGAAATGCATAAACTTTAATGACATTCTACAAAAAAACCTTCTCTGGTGAGCTGGCATAGGATCAAAACTGTATTTCAAGATTTTATCACTGATACCCCTTTCTTTGAAAGTAAATTGGATTTTAACAAATCACCTTTAGTGTGAGAGCTTAGGAATCCTTAAATTCTAACTGAAGGGCAGTAATATTCATTGGGGGATATATTTAACTGTTCCGGCAATGTCACAAGTGTACATCTGACTGTACAAATGCACACTTTGTTGAATTGTTCTGGATTCTCCTTGTAACTTATGAGCAGCTAACATATCCCTCATGCCACTATTTGGTGATGTTTAATGTTCTAACACCAACAGCAGCATGTATTAACTAGCACAATGTAAAGACTTATCAAAGCAAGACAAAAATCGGCCAGATTTTTCATACAGATCAAAGCTATTTATCCACTTGGTTATATGTGCAATTTGTTTGTTCTGAAAACCTGTGAGGTAGCAATGAAAAAATTAAATTAAATTAAAATTAAAACAATCTGGCACAAAATGTGTTGGATTAGATAGTGTGACATGTTACTGGAGGAAGCTGTCGAAGCCAAGAATGCACTGAGTTTTTAAAAGGAACTGTATTTTTATGTGGATAGACGAATATCCAGATTTATGGTGTTATTGTTCAAAAAGACTTGGAGGTGGTCTGATAGTCCAGATTTAACAAATCCATAGTCATTAGACAAAACCTAATCATATGTATCAGATGCTGTTTCTCCCTATTTTTTTTTTTTTTTTTCCTGTGGAAAGGTTACTGCTTCCTCCAACCATGCTATATTAACTACCCTTGAAGACAGGATGAGGGTCCAAGAGCAAATTCCAAGTCTACCTCTTGCTGTGTAAAAACAACAAAAAACACAACTCAAAAAAGTGGTTACACCATTGCTGTCACTGATATGGTTTCCATGTGTTGTATGGTTGTAAACAAGACAACTCGCTGGCACACAGCATCCCTGTGTTATGCAGATATACTCTGAGGTGGTATAGAAGTTACTCTAGCAATAATGTTAAAGACTACATTCTCTGGTATTTCCATCTGTGCAATAATTGGTCAAGGTTAAAGTGATAGCTATGGTGAGGAAAACAGTAATTTAAAGACTTTGCTTCTCTGCTGGATACTGCTTATAGATGTTTTGTCCCCTTTTTTGGACTGCGACCTATTCCAGTAAAGTTCCCTAAAGTGTGTTCAAAGCTCTGCAGAGACCTCACTGTTCAGTTTGGTTTTACCATCAGCAAAATCCTTTCCACAAACAATGAACACTGCAGTATTCATTGCCAGTGGCACACAACAAAGTTATTTTTGTTATAGCCTGAGGTGCCTTTCCAAGGCAGATCAACGCTCATCATTTTCTTTTCTGTAATTTGTTCTGTCTTGCTGTTTCATTCAGTTAAGTGACAAACTCTTCTCTTGACATGACTGATGGAACAGGGTGTGACGTGTCACATCACCCACTGTAATAGCTGACCAAAAGAGAGTTTGCATTGATTTCACAAATTTCAGGCTTCCAGGCATAGACTTCAGAAGAAGAAAAGCATATTTCCCACATTTACAAGCTTTGTAAAATACTTTCTGGTGAGTACCTGTTAGCAGCAATATTTTAAATAAAAAGAATGTTCAGAGGTAGTCAGGGAAATTCTCATACTAACTTCAGTTCACTGATTAGCTTAATACAGAGACTGCTAAGTGAGGTGCCTTTATAGGAACATGACACTCGAAAGACAAGTTTTTGGGGAGACCCTACCCTTTGTGGAAATTAGACAAATTAACTGCAGAGCAGTTCCTTTTATTGAAGGTCAGTTCTCAGTGGGATTTTGAAATGTCAGCAATACAGAAACAAACACAAGTTGGAAAATAATTTTCTTCAGTAACTCATTTCCTTACACAGCACTGGTGTAACTATAAGTCTAATGACACTCTGAGGTTAAAGACAACAAAAATATATACAAATTTCTCAAAGAGGGAAATAATTATATTTTTTTTCCACTAGCCAGGGCTGCTTATACAATTATTTTTTTTTTTTAACAAAATGTGATAACACTAATATTAAAGATCTTTTTTCTTTTCTTCCTGTAATAAACTGCAGTTTTTAACACTTTCAACATTTTCTGTCTAGTTCATATTTTGTGATTTAATTTTATTATTACTGTCTTCAGTCACTAGGTAATAAAATATTATCCCTGTAAAGTGGAATACATCCAAATGACCTATAATGTCAATTATAGGTCAATATATGGAGAGTAAAGGGAGAAGACAGTTTATTAATAGCTTTATTTTTAGAAAGTGATATGATCTGAAACTTACTGTCCTATAGTATGAAAATGTAAAAACAAAATATGGAAAAACACCACCCTACACACAGCATAAACAAGGCTTCAGGTGTATTCATCACGTTTACTTCTATGCACATGCAAAGTAATACGCACATCTTAGCCAGACATGTCTGGCTAAAAGACAGCACAGACTGGCTGAACAGGGAGAGGAACCTGTTATATAGAATGTAGAAATGCTTTGCTAAAGGAGGAACACCGTAACCTGGAGATCATAATCTATGTAAGCTCCTAAAAAATACTGCACAATGCAAATTACATTCAGTCAGTGTGTTCTGTAACAGATTTGGATTATGAAATGATACACTGTGTGACACTGTAACCTTGACCAGTTCGTATGAAGGAGCATGCCTACACGCTGCATATTGAAAGCGGGATAATTCATTTAAATTACCTGCATTGCAGCTTAGCAACTGTTAAACTCCGAAATCCTACAGCATTTAATGCTACCTCCCAGCCATGTAGAAAGGCAGTTGTCACAGGATCATATAATTCATTTCTCATGCAGTACGCTGGAGACAGACAATTACTGTCAGTGCTCAGTATTGCAGTTTTTATCATCTTCTAGAACAAAAGATACAGGTTTGATGGTGGGTTTTTTTTTGCTTTCTTTTTTTTTTTCTTTTTCTTTTTTTTTTTTTCCCCCTCTAGGGGAGGAAAACAGTGAGAGCTTTGTCAGCCTTTTTGGCCATGAACCTTAAAGAACTCACTCAATTTAACAGCTGTAATATCTTTTCAGTGCTATAAATAAGGATCTGTTTTCCCAAGGTAGGAGGCATTTCAGGAGCAGATACAAAAGAGGGAATTAAAAAGAGAGAAAGCAAACAATCATAGTTCAGATTGGGCAATCACCAGCCTAACCCTTTTGACATTGAGGCTGGCAGCTTGCTATAAATTATCATTCCATTGACGAGGAGAATTATATTTGATATGCACCAAGGTAATTTAAACAGAGAAATTGCATGGCATCTTTCTAGCAACACGGGTGACTTTATTTTGCCAGGTTATTGTAACTTAAAGGGGCCAGACTTGGAGTGCCAGCTGCTGGCAGCTGTTCCTCCACATTAATTGATGCCTCAGAATTAAATTAATGGGGCAAGTGGCTGGCTAAGTCATTTGTATTTTGTTTCTCATCACAAAAGGCTACCTGCTTTTTTCTGTAAGCTGAAATCCATTACATTTTCTTTACAAGAAAAATAAATGTCCCGCAAAATCTTTTCCATTCCTGCACTGCTTTACATCCCTGTGCAACACAAAGGTTGATGTGTAATGCTTGCTCGTTTTCATGTCCGTGTTTCAACCTTGCTCCCATGAGATTCATTGCTTGCTTTCCAGTAGTGATGCCCCTTAGGGCACCAGAGCTTCGGTATTGCTGCAGGCTTCCTAACATTACAGCCCTGCAAATGTCAAATGGTGTTCCGGTGAAGCCTGCTGGCTCAGTGGTATTTGTTTGCTTGGATCTTCCCCCTCCAGGCTCTTTCTAGCTTTCTCTTCTTCTTCCTTCCTCCCTCAAGAGCCTGATGCTTGGCATATTTCCCAATTGCATTAGTCATGCCAGGAACGGAACCATGTATCCTCAATTGAGCTGGTTCCACAAGCTGCCCAAGAGCCCTTATAAGGCCAACAGACCATACAGCTTTGATAATTTTGCTAGAAATACGCTGTTAATGGATAAGGAAGCAGTAATTGTGTATTTCAAGTGCTTTTTCTGGGCTTGTAACAGTGATAACTGCAAAGTTTGTTTGACGTAAACAGAAAACAAGGTTATTGTTTAAATGTGTTTAATTCTATGGACTTCAAACATGTTTTTGTGATCCAGAACCTTATATTTTGAAATGCAACTCTATTTCTACTTAGCTGTCAACATGCTTGTTATTCCTCAGGAGAGAACCTCCAGCTTTTATACCACATCTATCTGTATTAGAGCTAGTGAGAAATCTGAAAAACAAAAGAAAAATAAAAATAGTCTCCCAATAATTTTCTACTTGTCATCTCTTCATTAGACAAAAAATTGATTAAAAAAAATAATCAGGAGCTTGGTGTCTATAAATAAATAAATTAAAAAAAACCCAAAACAACCCAACAACAAAAAACCAAAACTTAATTTTGTTGATAAACCATTTCTGACACTTTCCCCCCATATTACTCCCTCTAAATATATCTGCTTGTAAACTTAATGGGAGTTACAGAGAGGTGGATAGCTATATGGAGATGTCTGATTTACAGTCTTGCACTAACCTCTACTGAGCTTCCATAACTTTTATAAATGGAGCAGAAATAATTCCATAAGCTTAAAAACTGTTTTCACAAAAAAATGAGAATCAGGGTGGGGAAGAGGAGAGAATGGAGAAAGAAAAGTAGGCCAAGGAGATATGTTTTTCTATTTGGACAGCTAGGCACCCATTGTTTAAAATCATAAAGAAGGTATTAACTTCATCTTTCTGACCCCTACATTTGCAAACAAGAAAGAAAAAAATTATTTTTTTTTGTTGTGTGAATTTTTAGATAGTGGAAGAAGGATAGAGAGGATGCTATGGGAAGACCAAAAGAATACAGGATGTTGTCAGAGACCATCAAAGGTGCTATTGGAGCACCATAGCAATGAGCAAAGCTGCTTGTGTAAATTAACCACGCTAGAAACAGCCTTCAGGCTTATGCTATAGAAGACCTAGAAATGTCAGGACTGATACTAATTTTGGTTCTAAAAATACCTCCTAGCTGTTTTCGTAGTGAAAAAATATATTTGGAAACATAAGTCAATGTACAGCAATTTTTAAGCTTTTATTTTGGTCTGTTCAGGAACCTGCACCTTATCTATGGAGAATCCTGTGCCCTGTGTCCTCATGTTGTCTGTACATGCCACATTAAGTGATGCAACTAACACCTGTCATCTGATATTTCTTCTTTCAGCCTCTCCCAAGAGAGCAACTTTCACTAGATTTAAAAAACTGAAGAAATGTGTTGGGTATCTTGATTGGGAGTACTACAGCTTTGGACATGTTCTGAAAAGGCTCTGACTCCTCTAAAAATAGAGAAAAACAGCTATAAAATCAGAGGTCTCTGAGTCTCTGGAATGAGGCATACTCCCATGTTGTGAGTTGGACCAAAATTTCTGTTAGTACACAAAGCATGAACCTGAGAGCTAATGATGATTAACACTGCCTGTCACACATAGACTATAAGAAAAAAAAAAATATTTAGTCTATTTAAAGGCTGATGATATTGCAAGATTTTTGTGGCAATTATTTATTAAAAAGAAATGAAAGTGTTAGGTTTTATCCATCTTTAAGCCACAAAGAGCAATGCAAACGAAGTCACACAACTAAATACCAACCTAACTTTTTGACTAAAGTAACTCTTTGAGCGTCACTAGCAACTCTCCAGTGGCACTGAAAGCTTTCTGATGATCTACTAGCAGAAAAAAACAAGGACATTCATACTAGAATTGGATGGAACATTTTAATCAAAATATACATTTCACCAAAACCTGAATCATTGTAAAGGTGTATTCATGTTGCTGACCTTTTCAACAGGAATTATTTCAGATATAGGTTAGAATCTTCATCACTTTCAGAGAAAGAAGACACATACAGACACACAGACAAACACTGCCTTTTTCAGTCTGAAAGTAGGCTTTTTTAGACAACACTATTTTGTGAAAAAAAAAAAAAAGAGAATAAAAAAAGACTGCAAGATCATGATACCATTAGAGTATGTAACAACAAAAAAAAGAAAAAAAATGGCAAAATATCCAAACAACATTATTCAGACATCTTTCTGACTGCTTTTTGGTTTCATATTTTTGATGAAGAGTTTTACTACCTTTCAACTATGAACAGCTATTGAACATCTATGATCAGCTTTAGATCCCTATGATGTTGAGTGCAGCCTTGGCTGTGGTGACCATGAAATGGCGGAGTTCAGGATCCTGAGAAGAAGCAAAAAAGCAGATAAACAGGATCAGGAGAGCAGACTTTGGCCTGTTCAGTGATCTTCTTGGATGACTCCCATGAGACACCACTGGAGAGTAATTTTTCCCAATAATATAATTGCTTCTTCTCATTAAAAGAAACAAACATTTCTGCTTACCTAAGAGCAACAGTGTACAAATGTTCTTTTATTTACATAACCCTTCTTTTTCTCAATTCATTTTAATAAAATGTTTAATGCATTCTAGCAAAATTCACCTTCAATGTGGTTTATGAAACTATCGGCTCCTTAAAAGAAACTACACGCCATGCTTGGTATAGAATGGGATACAGGCTGTCTCATGAACTGTACTACCTGATGGAGAATTTTCATTTCCAATTCTAAACTTCTTAGGTTAAGTAACATGTTTGAAGGCCAGCAGAGGAGAAGCAACATGTAGTCTATTATCAATTCGTTTTGGCATAATCTCTTTAAATAATTTGTCGGACATAATTCTGATGTCGTCAATGAAAGCCTTCTACATTAGGCCTCCTATATTGAAGGCCTAAGTGGCAGCAAAGATGTAGTAATTGTTGCCAGTTTCCAACAATCAGGGATGTCTCTGAACCAGACTACAAAACCACAGCATGAAAGAGACATGGTGAACTCACTCATGGTACATAGATCCTCCTAATCTATAACAAAGGATTGTAACGTCTTAGTGTTTTGGGTTCCGAAAGGCTGATTATTTTTTTTTTGTGTGCTTTTGTTATTTTTGGGGGTTTTGTTTCATTTTACTTTTGGTGTGAGGAAAAAGGCAGGAGTTTTGATTTGTTTCAGTTTACCTCTGGTTTTGTTTTGTTTGTTTGTTTTTTTTTTTTCATATTTGAATGGTATTTCCTTTACAAAAGAGAACTTCTGGAATACAAGAAAGAAGAATGGGAATAATTTCCTTTTATTTCTTGAAATATTTCATATTAGATGATAGTGTCAAGAACCACACTTAAGCTCTGTTTCACTCACCTACTCACCCCTCATTTCCTGCACAGTCACTCTCATTTATAATAAGAGTTAAAATTAATGATAAACACAGACAATGAATAATTAATAAACCAAATAACTAGTGCTAAAGACTAAATGGAGTTATTTTATGAACTGTGAAAAAGACTCATCATTTTTAGTGCAAATTCATGTATTAATTTATTTTTTCCTAATGAGAATGTTTCTAAGTCACTGAAACTACATCTCAGTTAAAAATATATCAAAGGAAAGTTATTGAGCAGTTACTTGTTGTCAGCTGCATAACATATACACATTCTCTGTGAAATTTATCACACTCTTAAAGTAGCAGTGGAAAGCCAAAAGTGTTTAATTGAGACACTTTCTGCAGCAAACAATTAGCTTTGCAGAGATAATGCTCTTGCGAAATTGTTGGTCTTAAACAATCAGCTAAATAGTGATTCCTTGTAAAATCTTGAGGAACTGGACTTTGAAGACTATTTTTCCTAAGGACTTCTCCCCAGCAAACCCTTTATTTCATTTTTTTGTTTCTGACTTGATACTTGGTGTGAAGTAGAAAGAGGAACTATTTAAGAAAATATATTTTGAAACTCTAAGTACAAGAAATGGTGTCTTTTTTTTTTTTTTGGTGGGAAATGTGCTTTTGAAGAATTTTCTTGTTATCCAGGTAAAATCCAAAACATGATTAGATTATAGTAAGAGACTTTTTTAAAGTTTTGGGATTTGTTAAATTAAACTAAGAATCTGAATTCAAATACTCAGAAATCTTTAAGAAAAAAGTTAGCAACTGATTTCTCTTACATGCTAACAGTTTTGATGTGGCTAAAGAAAGTTTCAATATTTAGTCAAAATTAAAACAAATCATCCATTTTTGGGGAAAAATGTACCCTCCCACTAAGTATCTATGTTTCCTGTCCTTATTTCAGCATTTATTGATATTTATGCCATAGGAAGCAGAAAACTGTAAAGATTTTACAGAGCAATGATAAATAATAAACCTCTTTTTTTTTTTCCTGTCCAATAGATCATTAGTGAAATCACAGTAATCAGATCATTCTGAATATATATTTCATTATTATATTTGCTATTATGCAGTACTTTATGTCTTTCACACAGAAGTACTGTTGAAAGCACATCAGGAGACCAGAATCATCTTTTCTATATTCTACTAAAGCAAAACTTCTTAAACAAGGTTCAGAGTCTTGCCCATGATTGTACACAGGCTCTTCAGCCAGCCTGAGACTAGAATATGAGAGTTGCAAAACTATGCATTGATGTCTTCCACCCATTCTGCCTTCCAGAAAAGAAAAGTAATGTTGTTGCCGAAGCCAAACCAGTCATTCATGACAACATGGGTGAATAAGTCCATACAGTTCACATTCAACTCACATTTGTACTTTTGAAATAGAAGTTTGAATTAATTTAAATTTCAGCTTGAAGTGTACAAAAGGCTTACAAATGGAAATCAATTAAAATTGATAGTAAGCTGCAGCAAGTAAAGTTTTTAACAACAGATAATAAGGTTAGCCAAATCGAAAAGAGACATCAAATGATTTTTTCTCCCAAGTAAAGTATGTGCAATTTATATTTCTTAGTAGAAATGTCATCATACTTTTTCATTAAGAGTTTCTTAACTAAAAGAATTTTCTGAAGATTGGCTTATGAAGATTAGAAAATACTTTTAGTTGCAGTCTTTCTTCTAGATCCTAAGAAATATCTGCTTATAAGGTGAACACTTCTTACTTCAAATCCTCTAAGACCAAATTGAAATTCTTAGTATGATATATTTTGCTGTAACAGAAGTGTAGAAGACGTTTTGAAAACACAAAATTATTTAAAATCTATTAAATAAACAATTCAGAAAAAAAAAATCTGAATCGTATTACCTGGATATAACTTAATTAATTATTTTTTTTTTTTTATTATCAATTTAAAAAAAAATCACAACTTTAAAAAATAGGATTTTTATTATGTTTTGATAGAGTAGTTCTTATTATGCACTGGAAGTGAACCAGAAAGAATAGAAAATATTGCTAGTTTTGATGTCTAAATATAGCAGGTCAAGAAATCTTTTTGATCCAGGTTACTGTCAATTAATTGCAATTTATAGAAAGAAGATACAATATGCTGCATCAGTATCATAAGCAGTAACAGTTCACGTATAATAATACATTGAGGGCCTTAGCCTATATTATTTGCACTCTGTTGTTTCTAATTATCCTGACAGAATGTTACGCATGCAGGAAGAGAGAAGGAATATATGTAGTGAAGGCATAGTTATTTTGCATTCAGATAGTGATGAGAGAAGTTAATACCACAGGGCTGAAGTGTTCTCTGCTCAGGTTGAGGTTGGCTCCTGCACAGACCCTCCCTTTGATGTTAAAAGAGTCTGCACAAAGGAAAAAAAAAAAAAAAAAAAAAAAAAAAAAAGTGGTCACTTGATTTCTGAGGGAAGTGTGCAGTCTATTGATTGCGGAGCCCCACATTGCTGCATACCTCATATGCCCATTTTAATCTTTACTCTTGTCAAATGCTTACAACTATTCCCTGCCTCCTGCTAACTTTCTGCTCTGCTTCCTTTCAATCTCTTACATGCTACTTTAGCTTGCAGCTTCATTCAACTCTCTGTTTATTGCCAGTTTTTACTGCACATCATGCTCTCCTGTCTTCACCCTCTAGTTCAACCACTCACATGCTGCACCCTAAATGTCGCCTTCCCCCAATTCTCCCTAGACCCTTTGCTTCTTCCTTCCCCTTTCATACATAGCGGAATACTTCCTCCATTCTACTACTTCCAGAAAGTCTTTAGTGCAAAGGAATGGATCTTTCTTATAGAATTATGGAATGATAGAAAGGTTTAGGTTGGAAGGGACCTTGAAGATCATCAAGTTCCAAGCCCCCTACTATAGGCAGGGACAACTCCCACTAGACCAGGTTGCTCAAAGCCCCATCCAGTCTGGCCTTAAAAACTTCCAGGGATGCCTGGATGGTACAGGTAACACCCTTTCTCTTTTATCTTCATTTTAAGTTCCCAGGCCAAGCTGTGAGCCAGGGACGGCTCCCTGGGCATGATACCACTGTCAGCAGGACCAAAGCTTTCACAGACTCTCTTTCCTCCCCCAAAGCGTAGCTCTAATCCTCAGCAAAAAGCTGTAGTCCAATTTACAGCATATTTTCTCATCCCTAGAGAGCTGGAACATAAAGTCCTTCTGCAAATCTCACACCATTACAAACTAATGGTAGATAATGAAATAACAGTGCCAGCTTATAGAAAACAAGCACCAACAGCACAAAACCATTTTTTCCTCTAGACCATTTGCCCTCTTCACTAATGGGGCAGGTTTTAAGAATCCCAGTCCTTTTATAAAAATCACACATAAAAACATGGGAAAGCACCTGCAAAACACATAGTGCTGTGTTAATCATAGAATCACAGAATGGTTTAGGTTGGAAGGGACTTTAAAGATCATCCGGTTCCAACCCCGCTGCCGTGGGCAGGGACATCTCCCACTAGACCAGGTGGCTCAAAGCTCCATCCAACCTGGCCTTGAACACTGCCAGGGATGGGACCTCAACAGCTTCTCTGGGCAACCTGTTCCAGTGTCTCACCACCCTCAGAGTGAAAAATTTCTTCCTGATGCCTAATCTAGATGTACCCTTTTCCAGATCGAAGCCATTACCCCTCATCCTATCGCTACATGCCCTTGTAAAAAGTCCCTCTCCAATTTTCTTGTAGGCGCCCTTCAGATATTGTAAATCTGCTGTAACGTTCTCCCTGGAGCCTTCTCTTCTCCAGGCTGAACAACCCCCACTCTCTCAGTCTGTCTTCATAGGAGAGGTGCTCCAGCCCTCTGATCATCTTTGTGCCCCTCCTCTGGACCTGGTCCAAGAGGTCCACGCATGTCTTATGTTAAGAACTCCAAAGCTGGATGCAGTACTCCTGGTGGGGTCTCATCAGAGTTGAGTAGAGGGGCAGAATCACCACCCTTGACCTCCTAGCCACACTTCTGATGCAGCCCAGGAAGTAGCTGGCTTTCTGGGCTGTGATTGCCCATTGCCAATTTATGTTGAGCTTCGCTTCAATTAGAACCCCCAAGTCCTTCTGGCTTTCTGGGCTGTGATTGCCCATTGCCAATTTATGTTGAGCTTCGCATCAATCAGCACCCCCAGGTCCTTCTCCTCAGGGCTGTTCTCGATCCATTCTCTGCCCAGCCTGTATTTGTGCTTGGGATTGCCCTGACCCAGATGTAAGATCTTGCCCTTGGCCTTGTTGAGCTGCATGAGGTTGGCATGGGCCCACCTCTCCAGGCTGTCCAGGTCCCTCTGGATGGCATTCCTCCCCTCCAGTGTGTCTACCTCGCCACACAGCTTGGTATCATCAGCAAACTTGCTGAGCATGCACTCCATCCCACTGTCCATGTCACCAACAAAGATGTTGAACAGTTCAGGTCCCAGTACCGACCCCTGAGGAACGCCACTTGTCACTTCTCTCCACTTGGACATTGAGCCGTTGACAGCAACTCTTTGAGTGCGACCATCCAGCCAGTTCTTAATCCACTGGGTGGTCCATCTGTTGAATCCATGTCTCTCCAATTTAGAGACCAGGATATCATGCGGACAGTGTCAAATGCTTTGTAAAGGTCCAGGCAGGGTTCAGATAAAGGTAATGGTAAGTTGGAAATTATACTTTTATATAAAGTGATCCAAATATGGTTTATACAAACTATGTTTAAGATTTAGCTCACATAAGAAAATACTGCTAAATAAAAAGAAATTAGTGGCTTTTATGTTTATAGAAAGCTATATATGCTAAAGAAGAAGGGGGTTTGCTATCATCTGTTCCTTCATTTTAGATGTTTTAAATTGGTCTTTTATATTTATGCCACCTTCAGCTGT
>NW_009649320.1:3088377-3108096 GCF_000708025.1 Charadrius vociferus | reverse complement strand
ATTATGCTTTGTTTACCATGGTCTTTTTGGTAGTAGATAAGACTAAGTAGATAAGAATGGTGGAGTTTTTATTCCAGAAGCCTAAGTACTAGCCTGTTACAATGAGTTGTAAACTTTAACAATCATTAACAGGAATACTTTTCTTCTGTCTTCCTAAACCCATTTTTCCTGACATTGAGAAAATATTACTGTGAAATTTTGTCCAAGCTCTGCAAGTTAGGATTGAAAGTGTGTACTACAGAAAAAAGGCTGTAAAAATTGGACGTATCTACTTGTGAACTGTTTTAAAAAAAAAAAAAAATATCATAGATAAATATGGAAAAAACATATCATATTCCTCACATCAGAACAACTCTATTCAGAATTTCATAGACACTAGAACATATGAAGGAAAGAATCATATATCACATTTATTTATTTTGTTGGTGAGACTTTTTTTTTTTTTTTGTAAAGGCAAAGCATGTATGTCCTACAATTCTGTTTTTTAATACATTTTTTGAAAGTAGAGACAGAAAGAAAAGACTGATGTAAGACACAAACATAATACAAAAATATAAACCTGAATGTTTACGAAGACACTTATGAGTAATCAGCTCCAGACCTTACAGATCTTTCCGTTTTTAGTAGATGGATATCTTTTGTAATTGAGCTGAATATCCCAAGATTCTAATCTTTAAATCTGTGACATATTCATGTTTAGGAAATCTAGTATGTTTATTCCTTTAGTTTACTTCTGTATAGCTTTCCACATTTTTCTCCCATTGAGTCTTACATACATACTTTCCACAGGTAAAACAATTTAATGGAATGCATCTTCCTTTTCCTGTATAAAATGTGGAATATACAGGATGAAGTATGATATGATGCAGAAATTTTATTATTTTTTATTTAGCATAACCTACCTAAAAAATGGCTATGTAAATAATGAAGCAGTCACAAATACCAACTTACGAAAACATGATGTCACATCAGCTACAGCTGTATTTTAAATGATCGTAAATGCACCTTATTGAAATAGAAAGTCAGAAAAAAGTAAACAAGTAATTATATTTTACAAACCAAGTACCATAACTGTCATTCACAGGTTCTAGGTTGCCAATAAGTTCGATTTTAAATAATCAGCCATATATTAAAAGCACAATAAAACTAGCAGAACAAAACCAATAGTATTTAGACCATTTTATAATTTCTAAACAGCAGTATCACTGATATCAAACACTATAAAATTGCTTTTAAACCATGAAAAATGACCTGAATGAATAACTTTCAACTTATATTCCATAAAGAATATATAGTAACTCTTAGGAATTAAAAAAAAAATTTTTTTACTCTGGATATACTGCAAACAAGAGAAATGGAATTCCCTAATTCCTCACAGAGCCTTATTCTCCTTCTAAAAGAGTAAATTAATGTGTGTCAAAGGGGAACTCTTCTTCTTTGCAATACTCATTGTCTGGGCTACTGTTCCCAGGATAGAATACCATAAAAAATATAATTTAGGTGCTAGCGTATTACTGTTGTTTCTTTTATATTAACTATCTGATTCTTCCAGTCAAGAAGAGGAGCTCAGTGCCACTGAGGGAAAGGGATTTCAGTGGTCAAAACTAACCCAAACAGGTCAATTTCTATCCCCTGTTAAAAATAAGTAGGAATTAGGTGGCTACACGTATATGTGCCAGTCACCCCTTGCAAGCACTATTCACTCAAGTAATTCTAAAAGTTCCTACATTTATATTATATGAGGAGGGACAAAAAAAATCAATAAAGGACTAAGGAGGGAATGAGATAGAAATAATTATCATCAGTAGCATTCACAAACTGAAAAGCTGGTTCATGCCAATATTTTACTTTGGTGACAACTGCAGATTTGTCTTTACTGATTGATATACACAGATATCATCAATATGGCTGAAATTAAAAGATACTGAAGGAAAATTGAAGCGTATAGTGTCATCCAAATTGAATTTAGCTACCCATTTCTAAGGGACTATCTTCACAATCTTCCTTAAATATTTAATCTTTAGAAACATATTTATTTTGTAACACAATTAATTTTATTAGATGCTAGTTATTTTGGGAACCTCAGTTTGTCCTGACTTGATACTCAGACCTGCACAAATGAAACCATCATCAGTGTATTCATGTTAGCCTCAAGAGAGATAAGTACGGTGCCTTTCTTAATCTAAGACAGTTTCCAGTTGATACAAGCCATCTCCAAGGATGTTCTGAGTGTGAGAGCAGCTATAAGCTTGAAGTAAAGGGGTCACCTCATGATCTTGTACTTATGGAAGGACAGCTTTGCAAGGTCTCTCATTTCTTGGACTAATATTCTAACAAGAAGACTGTGAACTCCAGTATCTCTCTTCATCATATTTCAAAATAAGAGGCTATTGTTAGAACTCCAAGGGAACATTTAAATTAATGTACTTGTGGTTCAAATTATGAATTTCCGTCTCAGGGTTCCAAATATTTAGGGACATATTTATGAGTGCTGAGAAGTAAGTATTTCTCTATTTTCCTGTTGTTTAACTCCGAGCAAGCATCAAAGAAGGAATTTACCTGGTCTCTACCATCTCAGCCACATTAAATTCCAACAGCAAAACTCCTGAAAGTTTAGTTGGGATTCCATTTTTCAGTTATTAGGAATCAATACTGATGTTGATGGCCCTATATTTAAATCCTTAACACATTAAAATCTTGTGGAACAGCAAGCTCATTAATTTAGGAATTATTATAATACCAAACTAGTCAAGATATATTCTCTCTGTATAAAATTATTGATCTTACCAGATGGATAAAAACAATACAGATTTCACTCAGCTTATTTTGCTTATGTATCTAGATATGACCAGTATTTTCTCCTGATTTTTTTTTTTTATTCGATATTCTAGCTACACGTTAAACATTTTTTTGGAAACTTCAAGAAATGGAAACTGCGGCATAAAAATTGGCTTCAAGGAATGCAGGTGGGATAATTTGGAAGATCCTTTTTTCAGCTCTGACAATACTAAAATAAAGTGAAGACATCTGAAGTACTATATTTAAGCTGATTTAAAGAAGACAGTTGGCTACAGAATCCCAAATTGGTACTGTTGTTTCTATAGTAACACACCATTAACATATTTTATGGAAACATTTTCCATTATGTCAATAGCTAAAATCAATAAAGGATTTCAGAATAACATTTTATTTATTGTCAATAGGATTTACAAATGGAAACGCTGCACTATTATTCAAATATACTTGTTAAGACCAGGAAATTAATCTATAGGCTTGATTATTTTTGATCTATTTGATAGACTAGTCTCATTAATAATAAAGTGTGTCTCACATAACTGTTTTAATGCTTATATTTATCATCTGCACCTAAGTTTATAGATCTCAAAAATTACAATAGTTGTTCTGTTGTCCATTAATATCAAACTTTCTGATGTTTGCAGGTTTCTGTTTTTCCAAATAATTTCTAAAAAACTGAGAAACTTTGCATATGTGCTGCTATATTCCATCTCCACCAGTTCCCTTTAGAATTCAAAAGTTCCCTTCTATTCTATAGTCTGAGACATATTCTTCAGTAGAATCACTAGTACATGGATCTCTCCAGATATATACGACTATCTCAAGCTTTCATATGAGAAGAATTTAAGGATTTTGTACACTTGGCTAGTATTGCTTGGCATACAACATTCCATACAGATGGTATCCCAAGAGTCCCCAAAACAGGAATTATACAAGCTTATATCAACTATAAAGCTAACATGCAATGAGTTTACTCCTGCTGAGTATTTAACCAAAGGGACATGAACTGTAGAGCACTCTTACAGCACTTCTAAAGTTGGCTTGTGCAACAGATAAATAACCTGATCATGATGAATTTCCTGGGTATACATGGAACATCTGCTCACCCAAAGGAAGTCTAGAAAATGATATAGTACCTACATTATCATGAAAGTGGATTTTAGCACCATATATTTTTTATTAGCAGCATCAGTTCAGATTGTCAAGTCATTCACAGAATCACAGGATGGATGAGGTTGAGAAGGACCTCTGGAGGTCATCTTGTCCACCCTCCCTGCTCAAGCAGGGCCACCTAGAACCAGTTCTCCAGGGCCTGGTCCACAAGCCTTTTGAATACCTCCAAGGAGGGAGACTCCACAACTTCTCTGGGAAACCTGTGCCAGTACTCGGTCACCCTCACAGTTCCTGATGTTCAAAGGGAACCTTCTGGGTTTCAGTTTGTGCCCCTGGCCTCTTGTCTTGTCACTGGACATCACTGAAAAGAGCCTGGCTCGGTCTTATTTGTCACCCTCTCTTCAGGTATTTGTATGCATTAAGAAGATACTCCCTGAGCTTTCTCTTCTCCAGGCTAAACAGTCCCAGCTCTCTCAGCTTTTCCTTGGAGAAGAGATGCTCCAGTCTCTTAATCATCTCTTTGTTGAACTCTCTCCAGTATGTCCATATCTCTCTTGTACTAGAGACCCCAGAACTGGACACAGTATTCTTTGAAATCTCCATTGCCTTACATGGACACACAACCCCCTGCAAAAACACACTCTCATGTACAAGCCTACCAGAATCCTTTCTGTTGAGACGCCTCAACAGCTAAAAACATCAAAGCTGCCACTAATTACCACAGAAGACTTGTACACTTGGGGTGCAGTCTAGCAAGCATGTTCAGAGGGCAATCTTTCTGATAAGTTATGTTATTCCTTTACTTTCATAGATTATCATTTTATCATATTCCTTCTCGTGTAAATTTGTCATATTCCTTAGGTTTCATATACAGTTTCTTACTGCAACCTTTTATCCAGTTAGACTCAATCCTTTAGAGCTCTTCTGTACTTCCAACTCTATTTGTACCTACTCATGGCTCTGTCATAGATTTCTAGAGTATTGATTATCTTCCTCTGATATATTACCTTGTTTTTCCCCTCCTGTATCTGTTGCAGATTAAACTGTCATTTATGTGGCTTTATATTTTCTACATTTTGACACATAGCAAACTTACCTTATCTTAACATCATTGAGTTCTTAATTTTCTTTAATCTTTTTCATCAGAAATTAAATTAATTGGTTATTTGTCCTCTGACATTTGAATGGTATGACATAAAAGCAAGACATTCACATATTTTTGTTCCTGTTTCTTTCATCTTGCAGACTTTAAGATGGATAGTGTAAAGATTTCTACCTTAAATAAAGAGGTATATGTGTATTCAAGGTTCTCGTGTCACAGTTTCCTTACATTGCAAAGCCAGTTTTCGTAATAATGAACAAATAGCTGAGCAGTAACAGAGATGCACTAATTTCTTTGCAATTGCACGGAAAAATTACAAATGGAGAAGAAAGACATATTTTAGTTTAATAGTTATTTTGATTTCATTTACAATGAAATATGTTGTAAATTTGTTGATAGTACTTTTACTTGGTTGATAGACTTTGCAATAAATAAAAAACAACAGAAACAGGCAGAAGGCAGCAGACCTAGTTTTAGAGCTGCCACGCAGAATCTAATTCTAATGTGAACCTAAAACTTAACAGAAGTTACTGCATTTTCAAAATCATGTATACACTACTTTATATGAAAGGGTAAGTTTTATAGAGAGCAAAAAGCTAGCCCATATGATAAATGATCCATGAGAGCAACAGGAATCCAAGAAGCTGTGAACCTCATGCCACTAAAAATAATACAGAGAACAGAAAAAGTCTTAAACATTGAAAAAACAGGTGTGCCTTCCAGGGCTGACAACTGCTCAAATGCCTCTTCAGTACTGAGCTACTGTCACGTTAAGCAACAAATTCAAACTGCTCAGAGACTACTTTATTTACAAGGCAGTTACTGAGGAGCTGGCAATTGCTACCAGTGCAGCTGTGCAGTCTGGCAAGGCGGCACTCCACTGCGCCCTTGCCTGTCTGGAAGTCAAGGCACATCAGTACTCTCTGAATGTGAAATGTTCACACAAAGTGAAGGATTTATAATGTAGCAAGTAAGAAATGTCTGTGTCCAAATAATACAAGTGCATTGAATGCTTATAAGTTAATAAACAAAATAACAGAAGGAAACAGATTCTTTAAAAACAGCTGATCTTCCTACCCAAGTAGCTACTGCATGTACAGAAGAACTAATCTTTTGGCCAATAGTTCCTAATATAATTTATAAAATAAACAAACAACACCACTACCCTCCCCATCCAACACTATGTAGAAAAAAACCCAAACTGCCCAAACTTACAAGTCAAAGGCAATAATACCCAATATGTTGTGGCTTCATTCATACCACTGACTTTGGCTTTCAAGTAAATGCTGTATCAGCATCCTTGCTAAAACATAGCACAGACCTTAGTTTAGGTTCTACATTGATCATGGAGATTAAGATCCATGGCCAATATCTACAAAAATTGTTACAAGTGCTCCTGTCATGCTAAAATGGTTCTTTACAAATGATACTGAGTTTGGATGTAAATTTGAGACCCAGATTACCATATGGCAGAAACAACCCTTACTTACTGGATTTAGCAGTCCAGAAGTTTTTAGTTCCCACTGATGAAGAACAGAAGAGCTGTCAGTATTGATAAAACCAGACATATATTGGTATTATGTATCCTAAGCCTTGACTTGTTTGGCTTGTTTAAATTATCTTCTCATTATATGCTTAGTATATCACAGAAAGAGGACTCTGCATGAACAGCGGTTATTCTCCAAGAATTCCATATAGCCAGCAAGTGGGTTGATCTTCACTCAAAAAAGTAAGATGGAGTGCTACTAAAACCCTTACTCTATCCCTGAAGTAGGTAGAGCTTGCAGCGTTGAGTCTCAGCAAATTGAAAGGCAAGGACACCCTGTCTCAGTCTGAGGAAAAAGTTGGTCTGCTTTTTTCCTGATTTTATCACTTTTTGAATTGCCTCACTGCCTGCAGTATTCTAGCCTATTTTCCTTTGCGGTGAAAGAAATGTATTTTGCTCTGTTATTTCACAGCATGAACTTCCTACAGCTTTTGTAGCATGTACCTCAGAGGAAAGACAAAATGAAAAAACAAAAAACCAAAAAACCAAAACCAAAACCAAACCAAACCAAAACCCAAACAACCAACAATATATTATTTTAGTCCTTAGCTAAAGTAAAGTAGAGGAAAACACCAATAAGTTAAGTGTGCAGTGTTTGATTGCAGATAATCAAATGCTGGTCAGTCACATGGAAACTGTGAAATGCCGGACCTTCAATTGTACAGCTGTGCACAGAATGAAGAGGCAAAACCAGAGAATCAGGAATTTCCTCAAGGAAAGATCATTGCAATATATTATGGTTGCATTTAGTAATACATCTTTCTCTGCAGAATGTCTTGGGGGAGGGGTGTGTGGGAAGCGAGGCTGAGCACCACGTGGATAAAGCACTTCATGGTGCACTGCCCCTCTGACTGGCCACAGCAATTGACCAGCAGCTAAAAAACACAGTCTCCTTCCTGACCAGTAACTCAGGTGGTGGGGCCAGCAATGTTTGCACCCATTGATTATACCTCCAGCATACACAGCCAGGAACCATCAAGATTTTAAAAGAACTATAAGTATACAATGATATAAACCATCCATTAATATATAATCTGTGTAACTCCATTATTTCACAGTATATAAGTTATTTTAGGAAACTTTTGGTTTTGTTAAACCTGATGAGTTTTGTGAATTCTCAACTGTAAGAATCGCAAAATCTTGATCTTGAAACTGTGCATTCCTTAACAGTGTCACTGTGTAGGATCCTTACGGAAATAATTTCCCAAAGGAACCAGATGTATCCTGTTGTATTCCTCTCTGTATTTTTCCTTGTAGGTTCTTAGCTGGTGTCATATGACGCATATTGATTTATGAAGTAAAAGAAAGGACTGATAATGAGAGATAAAATGGGTTGTGAAATATATGAATGCATTTCTCCACTCCGTCATAACCGTAGCAACTCACATAAGCCCAGATTCATGCTAGCCGATTAAGATGAATTCAAAAGGTGCTTGAAGGTAGAAACCAGAAAAACAACGAGCCCTGTAAGTGTCCTAGACTTCCTAGATTATCAGTGGAGAGAAACTGGTATCCTCTGTTGTATGATTGTGATCAACAGTACTTCAGTTCCTCTTTGACATAAGTGTGTGAAGGTAAATATTTAATAACCTGTACACTATTAAGGTATTCCAGAAATAGGGGGAGGTCATCTTAAAAGTACCTGAGTTAATCAGGATATTACATAACTGAAAATTTGCATCAAGTTGCAAATACATTCAATTTCACAGAATCACAAAGTGTTTGAGTTTGGAAGGGACCTCTGGAGATCAGCTTGTCCCATGACCTTTGTTCAGTAGTCCCGACTGTTGATGTGTCTGTTTTCCCTGTTTGTGTGTATTTTACATTTATGCTTCCACTTACTGAAAAGGAAAAGGTCTCAGAAAACAACTGAGCATAAATTAAAACTAAATTATTTTAGAAACAGAAAGATACTGTGTATCCTATATTTTTGAAATACTTATTTTGGCTTCATGACTCATGTTTAGAAATTTCTTGCAGATGAATTAGTTAATGGTTACTACCTAAATCAGTAAAATATGCTGCTTTACATAGTTTTTTATTACCAACTCTATATTTTAGAATTAACAGTTTACTTGTTATGACAGTTTGATATAAAATAGAGAGATGTGAGGCACTTTTCCTTTGCTGCAGTTATACATATTCCATGCACTTCATCTGTAACCTGGAACTTCAGTCAACAAAACTAGGACATGAATGCATGATTATTTAAGAAGGTCAGATTTACCATGCCTGTGATCCATAATAAGCAAGTAAAGAGCTTAGAAACCAGAAACTCACATTTGCTGGGACAAAAAGTCTTACCTGTTTTGGAACAGACAACTGGAAATCTATTTCATTTTGAGACCTGAGAAGTGAATACCAGTGTCACTTCTCCTCAGTACTCTGCCATAGAGCATATGCTGCAGTAGACTGTACTCACAGAACCCTATAATGAATATCCTATGCAAATATTATGCAAAATGTAGAATTTAGTTAAAGGCTGCTGTAAACAATTAAATTAGTGACTAGGAGTGCAAGGACCTTGAACCAGATCTTTGCTCAGGTAAGATAAGGAGAATTTGTTGTCAACCTTCACTTTAAAGTGACAGCAATAGATACCAGAAAAGGCAAGAATTTTTTATGGTTACTGACTGTGTCCTGTTACAGCACAGTTATATTCTGTTCAGTACAATATCATTAGTAACACACAGGTCCAATTGTTTCTACATACAATTTGCAGGGATGTAACAGAGAAATATCGTTCAAAATCTAAGAACAGTGGTATGTTGCTTTATTTCCCCAGTCAAAACGCGTTTGAGAAAGTCATATCTTCAGGTTTTAAAATGCAAATTTCTTTAAAAAAAAAAAAAAAGACCAAAACAACAAACAAACCAAACTCCTTTACAGTCACAGTAAATATGTTGTTCCTCATCATACCTGTTTATTAATATCAGTGTTAGGCATTTTCTTTCCTGAGTCATTTGCAGTGAAATATAACCCTCCACTTTGTCTCTCTGTGGGTACATCCGTATTAATGTAGTACCTCCAAAGATATCTAATCACAACAGTGTAGAAAATTATGCTTGATATTTGAGAACTGTTTTCATTCAGATTAATTTATCCCTTCAGTTCTCTTGAGAAAACAATCACAGTGAAGTCTAACCCCTGAGTGATTATTTGCGTTTAAACCACAGGTGCACCAAATCTTTTTATTCTGCCTGCAGAGACGATCTTTGAACATCCCCATATCCATTTCTGTAGCAGTAATTGGTTTATAATAGCAGCCTCGGACAAAATATGCACAAAGTCTTGAAAGCAATCCAAAAATGTCTGCTATTTATTTTATGGTGTTGTTTAAAAAGAATCCACTGTATTATAAGCTTACATGTTTGGGGATATAAAGACATGTGTGCAATTTTGCTATAATGTTAAAAGTTGTCTCTACAGTACTGTTCTGGAAAGAAAATATACTGTCACCTTTCTTTCCCTCTTTCATCATCCATCTTGGAAAGGCCTTGCCTTTGCATCATTTTAAGGTATACTTTGGATTTTGTTTTAACCTAAATCTACTACAGAAGACATGCATAATTAATTTATCCCTAACCTATTTCTGTAACGATATTGAAATTCATAACAGTGTCAGTTTATTGTTCTAGTTTCTGCACATTCTGAAAAGACCTTTAGAAGGCAGAGAAGAAAAAAAAAAAAGTGTAGAAAATTAAGAAACAAATTAAGAACTTTTAGCCCTTGCTATTACTCTTGTGTTACAACTGGATGTATAAAATATTGTTTGAATTATAATGTACTGGATAAAAGTTTATCTGGAATTTGTTTCTAGTTAACATGAAAAAAGGTTATGTGCAAATATTTTTTGTCTTTCCTGCCCACCCTCCCAAGCTTGAAACTTCAGAGAAAAAAATATATTCCTCCATTCATCCTTCTTGAGCTCTAAAAGACATTGTCAGCCTTTGCTTCCAAGTCTGTAAGGTTTGTGTTTCCTTCTTCATCAGCCTACAATGGAAATAATGCATGACTCTGAGACAGTAAGCAACATCAATAGCCAATCAGCTTAGTCCGACTAATTATGATTATATTTTCAGTGGATAACTATTATTTGTACAGATGAAATGAATGACATGAGTGAAGAAGGGCCATGTAAAATTGAAAACGTTTCTGAAACTTGACCATAAATTTAATAAGTAACTATTTCTTGCTGAGAGTTTGAGCCCATGGATGATTAGGATAGTTTTTCAGAAAATCTTGTTATAAAATTCCATAAGTGTATAACATATCTGATGGATAGAAGTTTTATAATGTGAAGAATTTTGTATAGAGGCTTGTCTTCTCAGATTCTACTAAAAAAGATTAGTCACACATTACTGTTATAGTGAGGATTTTTTATGTGTATATATATGTATATATATGTCAGGTTGGATGGGTGTTTGAGCAACCTAGTCTAGTGGAAGGTGTCCCTGCCCATGCAGGGAGGTTGCAACTGGATAACCTTTAAGCTCCCTTCCAACTCTAACCATTCTATGATTATATGATATATATGGCACTGTAGAAACACTAATTTTGAAGCTAACAATAAATGTTACAACACTGTTGTAAAAAATAAAAGAACAAAACCTCACTGATAGTAGCAAAATGATAGCGCACAGATAGATTCTAGCTGTCTATAGTTAACAAGTCCCGTTCCATCACAGTTAGACTGTTTTAGGTAAACAATATGGTATTCTGCAATACCTCCTTCCCCTAATTCCTAGCCATACTTCCCACCCTCTTATGCTGCTGGGCAAGCACGCTTAATGTTTTAGATTAAACTGACTTGGAATGCTCAGATGGCACAGCAGGAAACAGAGCCCTGAAAGTAATCCAAATTCTTATAAAAATTGACCTTGTATATCAGTGCCTTGTTGTTTAAAATATTAGTGGTTTAATTACGTCTGAAACAGTAAACACCATAAGTACAGAGCTGAACATTCTGCTTAAGTTCTGAAGGAGTGAAAAACATAGTAAGTAATGAAAACTCCTGTTTTGTTGCCATGTTTAACTATCCTAAATGAAAGCTACATATATGTTTATATATAAACACATACACACTTAAAAGTAATATGCATTAGAATGAATAATATATAATTCTAGTTGACCTTTAAAAATTAGTTCAATCCAATGTGAGACTAACCTGGTACCACAGACACTGAAGGTGAGCTTTATTTAGTTTGACTGGAGACATCTTCATTGTTAACATGAGTCACTTCAGGCTCCTATTGTTATTAATGTAGAGAAGCAGGAATTTTTATGTTTTAGCTCTCCTTTGTCTACTGTAGACATCTAGTCAGGTTTTTTTTATATCATGTCCCACAAGTGCCTAGTCTTCTACATGAAGGAGAAAGGAATAATGGATGATTAGCTCAAATGCAAATTACAAATAGGTAGTTAAATACAGTCAGTGTTTCCTCCAGTTTTTTAATCATAATCTTTTCTATGTTGCCGGACAAGGCTAAACTTGTTTGAGGTAAGTGCATGTTTACAATTCACAGATCAGTAGCGGCCCTAGTGATTGCTCAGTAAAGATGCTAGTAGCAAAGAAAATTCCAGCTGCCCATGGCCATTTTCTTTCCTTTATGCTTCATATTTATTCTCCTGAATACGTTGTGGAAACTATCTACCAATATTGTTATCACAATATTGTCTTAAATATAGGTACAGAATACAAGTCTATGATGAAACTACTAGAAATGCAAATGGTTAAATAAGTGCAAAAGTTGACCCTTTTTGGGAACTTCACAGGAAAATTAGGTCTTCTTTAGCAACAAAGCACATGACCATGCAGAAATGAAAAAGGAAATTCCATCAGAGCAGCCAGACTACAGTTTATTCCTGTCACAAGATTTAGTCCTCTAGTTTCAGGATTCCACTGGGCATAGCCACCTGTTGGGGAAACATGGGCTGGTGCTTCTTCTGGTGATTGTCTTTGGCTTTTATCACAATGAAAGTCATTGCACATTGCAGAACAACAAATAAGATGGAAAGGGTGAAGCAGAAAATACCTGTTGTCCTGATCTGGACTTCTCTGCGTTCCTACGTTCACACACATGCAAATGCTTCCACATCCAATGGAAGATCTCCCTGTATCCACATTGAGACATTGTTTGCCTAATTTTATTTTTTTTTTTTCCTTACAGGCCAGGGATTTTCTCTATGGCACCTACAACTATTACTGACATTGAATTTTACCAACCTCAAAACTTTGTAAAAGCTGTTTCCTAAACCTTCAGCTGTAAAGCAAATCAATGGGTTTTTTTGAGAGAACTTACCTACATAGAAAGAATAGCTTACAGTAAATAAGTAGAATGTAGTTCTCGGACAGAGTTAGTTCAAGTAACATAACCACTGACAAAGAAAACTGGAAGAAGCTGAAATTGCATTTGGATGTAATTATTCTAATAATATAGTGCCAAAATATTGCATTGATGACACATACTGTAAGCACCTTAAATAGTGAGTGATAATTACAAGATTTCAACATTTGTAGAAAGTTGGCACAGAGAATATTTGATTTATATATTAGAGTGAAATTTTCTGTAACTGCAGAAATTTGGCAAGTGGAATTTAAACTATTAATTATCTTTTGATCTGTAATAAATGAGTGTGATTTATTCATTAACATATCAAAGTGAAAAAATATCTGTTCATTTTCTCTCTGATCAATGCACTTTACATGATCATTTTTTTCTCTGCAGCTTATTCTAAACTCAAATTGAATAAAACCTTATGTTTCCCTTGAAACAAGGATCACCATCTTTCTAGTGTCCTCCTCCTCCATCTCAAAACCAAACTAATTAAAAATCCAACCTCCAAATCCTACAGTTTTAATTCTGGCCATAGTCCATCATATGGAGGTAGTAGTAGTGTGCTACAATGTTGTTTGACAAGAAACAAGTTCACTTCTAACACTTTATCTAAAAGTTATGTGTTTAGTTTCATCCAATTGTCTAGTCTTGTGATACAGTAAAAAAGAGAAAAACTCCTAAAAAACATGATTTACACCAGCTACTCATGCCAGCTACTTTAGCTATTCATCTCAGAATGGTATGACTTACTTTTCGGCAAAGGTCTTTGCCTTCCACAGATCCAAAAGGGAACACTGATGAACAGATTCCTTGAGACACTTGACTTACTGTTGGTAAAGATAAGGCGAGATGGACTCCTGTCCAAGTGTCAATATTGCTGAACCAGAACTTTAAACAACCTGTCATTAAAAAAAAAAAAAAAAATATTTCTCTGTTCCTCACAGAGCAGAGCTAGAGGTGAAAAAAACTAGTGATTTTCACTGTGACTTTTTCCTGTACTCTTTCTCTGAGGCATCTAAGTTTAGAAAAGAAACAGAAACATCAGCTCTAATCTTAGCGGGTTAAGCAGACAATTGTTTTCCTTTTTTGCTTGTGAAATGAATTGTGAAATGAATTCCTGGTCCAGTCCCAATCAGCAAACTTCATTGAACCCACTGTCTTTAGTTTCAGTGTGGCCTTTAGTTTAATGAATCTGGTAGGAAGCAACAGGCAGGAGAGACTGCCTCTCTGGGGACAGGTGCCACCTGAAACTAGTGACAGGAAGGCTTCTGAATAACTGAATAAATTGGGTCTTAGACCCAGTGCTTAATTCTATGCAGAAAAGAAAGGAAGTTGGTTATAGACAAACTAGATGATGACCAAACTGATCTGTAAAAGAATGGCAAATGGAAATACTACTACAATAACTTATGCTAAATCTGAAAATATTATAACATAGAAAACAGAAATTATATTTTAGGAGTACCTGTATAAATATAGCACAAGAAATCATACCTATGTTTAAGATCAACAGGTTAGGCAGCACCTTTGGAAACTGAAATAACAGAGAAATAAAATTAAATTATTATGGATATTACCCAGCAGATGCGGTATTCCATAACTTCTAACTTAATGGGTTGTACAAGTTATCAGAAACAGTTCAAAAAATGTCATAAAATACATACTTCTTCCTTGTTCTCAGCAAATATTTGCCTTTACACTTTACAGGTACAACAACATTCCCTAGTGATGTTTGGGAAAATTCTACGATGCCATCGCTCAGTGGAATCTTACCTCAGTTTAAAGCCCAGCTCTACCTGAGCATATTCAAACATGTCATTAAACGCTGTTATACTAACAAGCCTGAGCCACAGAATCTTATGTATATCTTCCCAGTTGCACCATGCAATTAAGTCTAATCATGCTGTTTGACTGTGTTCATATGAAATTTCTACCTATTAGCTCTTGATACCCTACCTTTAATGCTGTGGAGCATCATATCCCATAGGCAAGTGACAAAACTATTCAATGCAAAAAAATGTATTGTCCTGCAAATAAATGTTCTTTCACAAGCATTATTTCACTGGCAATTGTAATAACTCACAATGTTTTGCTTTTAAGTAAAACTTTTTTGTTAAATTAATAATTAACAATTAATTAATTAACAATTTAACTAAATATGTTGCAAGTGTGAGCAAATTTTTATGGCTAACCTGATCACTAAATAATTTCAGGCCCAATTTAAAGTTTGGAAAAATATTTTATTGTATTCTGATGGCATATTGGTGCCCCATACTGTACATCATATTATTTAGCAAACACACAGACCATCCTGCACCTCAAGGCACTTACAGGTCAAGCTGTTTTAGAGATACAGTGAAGAACATAAGGGTAGAGGTTCTGCCATAAAACAAAATATACTTCAGAGGCTGTAGTTAACTCTTACCAATAAAAATAGTTTAAGAACAGTCCTGAACTTTCTTTCTCAGGACCTTGAGTAAAGCTACAATTATTTATTTATTTATTTAAAAGATGTGATATCCTTGCCTCCATTTATGCCATTTTACTGTTCATCTACTAGGGAAAAAAAAAAAAAAAATGTAAAAAGCTATGCAGACATAGAATCAGTTACTCCAGTATTCTTCTCACAGCATTTAAACACAAAGAAAACAGACAAGTTTGTCATTAGCTACTGGTAAGTGATTTTTCCATTTGCTTATTTATACTTAAAGAGACACTGAAACCAGGTGGAAATATTTGGCAACTGTTAGTTATTACATTGATTACCATTCTGGGTATACAGATTGTGAAAGCACTGTTGGCTATTTTTATCCCATGCCTGTTTCCTGTTGTTGTTTTTTTTTTTTTGTTCTCCCTGAGAGGTGCACAGGTGATAGCAATCTGATAAAGGGTTTGGTTTTGCTACAAAAAAATACTTCATGAATGTCAGCTTTGGTTGCAGAACTTCTCTTTCAATTAAGAACATCTTGATGTTAATTACAATATGCAATTTACACTCTGATTGATTGTCTTTCCTTTGGAAAAAAAAAATAAAAAGGAAAATTGCATTAGTTAGGCTTGCTCTTTCTTTTCTATTCCTATTGCAATCCAAATGGTAATGAAGAGTTTTGAAAAATTTTGAAATAAACAGATTTACTAACAAACTTTATTCTTGTGTCAAACACGGTGATGATGAAATTGTTTAGGGTAACCAAATTAGTTTTGAAAGAATAAAGTAAGAATATATTTTTCTCAATTACTGCTTGCGTTTAGAATGATCTTCTGAGGTTCAAGAATCTCTGGATAAGTTCACTGACTTTTACTGTTCATGTTTTTCTCACGATCTCAGGACATATCAACGGCATATGAAAGGTATATTGCAAGTATTGTTTTTTTTTTTTTCCTAGTGAAGAATTTGGCACTACATTTCAAAAATTCAATTCTATTAATGAGAAAACATACTTGCTTTCAGTCTTGATAGTGACCTTGTGTTTTCTTTGTAGTAAAGCATATAAAAACACCAAGCTAAAATGCAGCTCTGTTATATTATGTTTGGCTGTGGCATTCTTCAGACAACTTTTATTACAGTTCCATAAAATGATCTATCTGCTGTAAGTGAAAAAAATTATATTTGATGTAATTTCTTTCTAGCCAATAGAGAGGAAAAATCTAAGATACAATTTTAATAGTCATGAGAAGTTACATAGATTCTTTTTTGGCAGTGCTTACTCCGAGATTGCTGTAAAGATTGAATCTTCAGTCTAGCAATAGAAGACAATGAAAAATTTGGTTGAAATGTAAAGTAACTCCGACCATTGAAGTTGTAATGCAAATGTGTCATTACACTGTTTAAGCATACAGCTTAATAATGGAAGATACAAGCCTCTGGAATTACATATTTTTTTATCTTGTGAAGTGTTTTACTTCCATTGCCTGCAATGGATTTACCGTGTAGATCAGGGTTGGTGTCAATCTCAGCAAATACAAAGTTATACAAAACCAATTTTACTTCCTGTGTTCAGAAAATTTTAAGTATATAAGGCAAGCAAATTCTTTCCAGTCTTTCTCCGTACTCCCTTCCTTATGTTCTTGAAACATATTTAAAGTCATTATAGCTCAGTTGTGTATGCAGAAGACAAAACTTTGCAAATTAATGTAGATTAAGAATCATATCCTTATTTCAGTAGTATTTATGATGATATCGTAAGAAAAAAGTAAATATTAAAATGCAGTAAATAAGGTATAGTTTCCATTAAATAATTCAATCACATTGTCTAAAATCCCTGTACTGTTTTTGAAGATTCTATTATTTTGAAGACATTCCTGTTAGAAGTGATGGCCTTTGAATTAAATTTAAAAAAATATTTATATACTTAAATGTTCATGGACTCTGAGCTTTGTTTAAAATGAGTATGAGATACAGCTTTTAGGAGTATGCTTTGTATGTTCGTTAAATAAGTTTACAGGAAGTTTTTTTCTTTAGAAATAAAGTTTTTACTTTGAGGGTGGTGAGGCACTGGAACAGGTTGTCCAGAGAGGTTGTTGAGGCCCCATCGCTGGAGGTGTTTAAGGCCAGGCTGGATGGGGCTTTCAGCCACCTAGTCTAGTGGGAGGTGTCCCTGCTCATGGCAGGGGGGTTGGAACTCAATGATCTTCAAGGTCCCTTCCAACCTAAACCATTCTATGATTCTATGAATAGATTAATAACATTGGTCTTCTTCGATATTGAGTTGTCAATATCACAAAACTAAAGCATACTTCTCTTTAGTCGTTTTTAGTTGTGCAGTCTAAAAATAAGAAGTTTTATAGATTCAGAAAGCATATTCATAGTTATTAACTGTATTATGTGTATGTGTCATATTCCCTCATTTCCAAACTAAATAAACTGAAGATTTAAAAACAATCTAGTGAGTAAAACCAAACCAAAAATCCCTCTATTGTCAGTGCTACAGAAGTTGTATGAAAAGATTTAGAATATGTCTCCTGTCTTTAAGTCAGCTTTGGTTTATTTTTCCTACATAAGTGAACTTTGTTGCATAGCTTTAAGTGTCATGACAGCTTTGTGTGAAACTTGTTTCTTCTTGAAATATCTATCTTAACAGCTTTCATCAACCTACACAACAGAATGATTTTTATTAAATCAGAAGTTAGAGGCTGTTTCTGAGTAATGCTAAGCCCTCAAAGTGATTTCTTTATCTGGGCTGAGAAGCTCTAAGACACCAAAATACAACAAAAACCATTTTATGTCAGGTGTGTGTTAGGTGGTCTGAAAGTCCACAGTAATTCAACTTGTTTCACTGCCAGGAAATTACCATCTGAATTAAGATTTTTAATGTCAGACATTGGTCATGAGGGTGAATTGTCATTTAACAAGCCTGATCTATAACAACATCTAAATTAAAAACTATCCATGCACTTACAAAACAAACATCAATGGCATCAACAACAAAGTTGAAATGTCAGCCCTATTAAAACTTTGTACATTTTTCTCGTGAAAAAAAGAAATTAAATAGCAGAAGATGGTTAGTCTTCTACTCCTTGAGAATATAAACATGGTTTATCTAATCAAGGTGTCCAAGTTAGATAAAATAGTTTATTTCATTGCTTTTTCCAAGAAATTCTACTTTTCTTCCTCTTGCCCCCATTTAAGAGGCCTGCAAATGAAAGTGGGGAAAAAAAGAAACAAAACAAACAATATAAACATATTTACAAAAGTACCTCAAAGTGAACGCCAAAGGAGATTTAATTAAAATGAATTCCCTTCTGTGGATGACACTAGTGGCTTTCAGAAAAATGCAGACATGAATTAAAATCTTTCATAGTGGGGAAAAAATGGAGAAAAGCCTAACAACACTAGAACAAATAAACCTTTTGCATATGCAGTGCAGGTGATCTGCATAAGAATGGATTGGTAAAATAACATTTAAAAGAATTTGTTTCCTTCTTAGATTAAAAATAAACCAGGAAAAAGACATTTACTTTGTCCCTGACTGCTTTCTAAACTGTACACAGAGCTATCATGAAGCTCCCCAACGCAATTTGTTGTCTTTCAGAAAAAAGAGGTGTTTCATTCAAATAGTGGAAAGTCTGTTTAGGGTACTGTATGTCCATTACCCACCTGGGAAGTCTTTTTGCTTTGTTCAATATATCACAGTTTTCTTTAGATGTATATTGTTCTCTTATTTCAGAAGGAATCACAGAGGCAAGTGTCTTGTCTACAGCACATGGGGTTTTGTTGCTCACTCATCATCTTGCTGTCAGAGACAGATGGAGCTGAGGGACAGTTTTTTGGCTTGTTCTATTTGCTTTTACATTTCCTGTTATTTTGCACCACAACCTATGGAAGGGGAAAATCCCCAAATAACTGTTCTACCTTCAGACACTTTCACTTTGTATCCAAGACAAAGCTGAGGGTGGGATAGAGCAAGCCATGGCTCCAGTTTTAAATACAGCGCTTGGCAGAGTTTAGAAACATTCTGAATTGCAAAAAAAAATTCCAGCTCCTGGGTCCCAGTGAGTCCTGGAATCCATCCCACAGAAGAAAGACATGAGTGATGCCTGGCATCATCCTGTCTTTCTGAGTGACACTGTCTAGATCTCATGGAGTTTGTTACGCAAATTAAATCTACAGTCTGAGACAGAAATAAACATAGTCAGGTGTACTGGCTTGAACTGATTGCTTAACCCTTCTTTCATGTGCAGACCTGTACTGAAAATGATGGGGCTTTTTATTTCTATGATTCTAGTGAGTGTGATGAGACACTGGAACAGGTTGCCTAGAGAAGTTGAGGATGCCCCATCATTGGAAGTGTTCGTCAGGTTGGACAGGGCTTTAGGCAATCTGT
>NW_009649320.1:3045601-3088335 GCF_000708025.1 Charadrius vociferus | reverse complement strand
ACTAGATGATCTTTAACGGTCTCTACCAACCCAAACCATTCTATGATTCTATGATTTAATTTTAATTTCTCATAAAGGAAAACATTCTGAACAGCCCTTGCTGTACTGAAGAGTTTTTAGATTATGTACTTACTTAATGGAAGCTAAACTGAAGCCATTCATGGAGTTCAGATATATATCTGGACTTTTTATGGTCTATACAGTCTATATTTAAAACATTTCTTTTTCTTCTGTGATATTTGTTTTATTGATTGACACAATCTGAATGTGCAGAGAAAACCAGACAATTTACTACAAAAAAACCTGTTGATATTTTCCCAGAATAGGAAATTGGTTTAGAATAGGTTTTGAAATTACATAGGGCTTTGAACAAGTTTCACATAGTTATGATAGTTTACAAGACAAATGCATAGGGATCTATCAGACATCATTGTTCAGGTCTTCTCATTTTGCTCAAAGACTGCTTGTGATATTCTCATTATGTACAGGAAAGACAGAATAATTGAGTTGTTATTTGAAACTGAGTTTTGTGAAGAAACGATAATATGTGATAAGGAATGGCATGAATTAAAAATGGCTCAAATAATATAACTAAGAAACGAAAAATGTGACCTCTGTCTACCATCACTACTTTTAAATACAACTGAGATGAGAACTGCAACAGGCCAAAGATCAATTTTAGTTTAAATTTTATTCTGTACTTTGCAGCACAGACACAAAAAACATCTTTAATAAACAAATGCTTTGTGATCCTGAAAAATGACATATCAACCTGCCATTGAAACGATGATGTGCGAATTCTCATGTGTAAATCTCCATTCTGGATAAAATCCATTTTTGTTTCACTCTGCCACTAATGTGACTGTTAGACCTGAAATGTGACAATTTCTTTTCCCTGCCCTTTTTTCAAAACTTAAGTCTGGTCAGCATTAAAAAATGTGTAATACTGTATTTCACATTAAATATCATGCTTTATCTTCCCTGCACAATAGATAAGAAGCCAAAATGTAACATTTGAGCCCTCAAGTTTGCTGTACTCTTTGACAGTGTCAACAGAAATGAGAACACAATTGTTATTGCCAACATAGCAGCAGATTCTGTTTTGTTAGTTTATTTTCTGATTCTGCTTTGTGGCTATGAGATTGCTTAAAAATGGCACCAATTTATATCATACCAGTACAAAAAATGTTCAATATTCAGTAAAGGTAATTCCATCCATTCCTCCTTCTATGATAAGATGACCCACTTAGTGGATGAGGGAAAAGCTGTGGATGTTACCTACCTGGAGTTTAGCAAAGCTTTTGACACCATTTCCCATGTCATTCTCCTGGGGAAACTGGCTGCTCATGGTGTGGACAGGTGTACTCTTTGCTGGGTAAAAAACTGTCTGGATGGCCGTGACCACAGAGTGGTGGTGAATGGAGTTAAAACCAGCTGGTGTCTGGTCACAAGTGGTGTCCCCCAGGGCTCGGTGCTGGGGCCAGTTCTCTTTTATATCTTTATCGATGATCTGGATGAGGAGATCGAATGCACCCTCAGTAAGTTTGCAGGTGACACTAAGCTAGGTGAGCACGTTGATCAGCTTGAGGGTAGGAGGGATCTGGACAGGCTGGACTGATAGGCCGAGGCCAATGGTATGAGGTTCAACAAGGCCAAGTTCAGGTCCTGCACTTGGATCACAATCCCATGCAGCGCTACAGGCTTGGGGAAGAGTGGCTGGAAAGCTGCCCGGCAGAAAAGGACCTGGGGGTGTTGGTGGACAGCCAGCTGAATATGAGCTGACAGTATTCCCAGGTGGCCAAGAAGGCCAACGGCATCCTGGCCTGTATCAGGAATAGTGTGGTGAGCAGGACTAGGGAAGTGACCATCCCCCTGTACTCGGCACTGGTGAGGCCCCACCTCGAGTACTATGTTCAGTTTTGGGCCCCTCACTACAAGAAGGACATTGAGGTGTTGGAGTGTGTCCAGAGAAGGGCTACAAAGCTAGTGAGGGGTCTGGAGGACAAATCTTATGAGGAACAGCTGAGGGAACTGGGGTTGTTTATCCTGGAGAAGAGGAGGCTGAGGGGAGACCTTATCACTCTCTACAACTAACTGAAAAGAGGTTGTAGAGAGGTGGGGGCTGACCTCTTCTCCCTGGTGACAAGAGACAGGATGAGAGGAAATGGTTCAAATTATGTCAGGGGAGGTTTAGATTGCATATTAGGAAAAACCTTTTCACTGAAAGAGTTATTAAACATTGGAATAGGCTGTCCAGGAAGGTGGTGGATTCGCCATCTCTGGTATTTAAAAAAAGGGTAGATGTGTTTCTTGAAGACATGGTTTAGAAGTGGCTTTGTCAGGGTAGGTTAATGGTTGGACTTGATGATCGTAAAGGTCCCTTCCAATCTCAGCAATTCTATGATTCTATGATTTTAGTTGTCTTTCTAAAATAAATTTAGCTTATGAAAGCTCTGTTTGAGTATAACACAAAATTTAGATTTAATTGTGAGCAGTTAAATATAGCAGTGAACAGAATAACTACCTGAGATTCCACTAACAGAACAAAACCACTTAATTATCCTTTGCAAACACAACTGGATCAAGAGAATAATTCGTGTTTCATACCATTAGTTGGCAGTATTCCTCTTTGATGTATGGACAACCAAGAATCCAATTCTTCAAAAATTTTCCTCCTATTTAGCTCTTGATCTGAATGAAATTTTGTCTAATCAGCTACTTGTTTGCTCTCAGCATACCATGTAAGTTAATGTACAAATCACATAACTGTTTAATCTAGCTATTTACAGCTCAATTTGACAAAACAGGACATATATAAAAGAAGCAAAACAACAAGCATCATCCATGATGACAAACGTGGACATGAGGAATTAATAGGCAGATATATTGTAGTAAATATTGTAAGTTTAAGATATTGAGAAAAAAAAATTAAAAATGCTTTAATACTGCCAAGAAGATAGTTAGTATGATTCTTATTACCTTTAGTCAGTTTTTGTATGCTACATTTTTGGCTGAACTGATTTCAAGGCAAGCAGTCAGAACACTCACATATTTCTTGTACATGAAAATTCTTGAAGAAGAAATAATCTTTGTCTACCTAGAACTACAAGTATCCATAGGGGAACTACTTGTTTTTTGTTTCTTTGGTTTATACTACACCGTGTAGGTACTATGACTTAAGTAGAGAAAATAAAAAAGGAAAATTTCTATATTTGCCTTATCCTTGTTACATAGCACGTAAACCTCTGGGTAAGAAAGGAAATAAAGTACTGTCTGTTGCCAAAACATGGTTGTCTGCAGCAAGGAGTCTCAAAAAAAAGAAAAAAACCCCAAATATCTGGTGTAAAGTTAGTTCAATCCAGGGAAAAAATTGAAGACTGATGAAGTAAAGAGAACAGCTAGATGGGAAATAATCAAATCTGTAAAGAAACATGCATTAGGATAAAAGTGTACAGGGATAGCCATTTTTGCTTAAGCAGTTTCACATACATAAGTTTTAGAGATGGAAGTCTTCAGTGTCTTGATGAGCAGAGGGATGGTCAGTTCTACCTCAACACAGGCTGAACTTTAAACAGAATCTTCCCATTTTAAAATAGATCTATCTCCTGACTATAACATTCTTAATGATAACACAAGTAACTTCTCATATCGTTTCTCTGCTATCAAATCCTGTTTCACTCCATCACTCTACAGAATTTTTTGTACCCTTTACCCATTTTCAGGCCTGGCAGACAATGTGCTATTCCCTTGTAGTCTAGCATTTTCAGCAAAAATTACTTCTCAATGCTTCCAGTGGAGAATGACCAGAAGGAAGTTCAAACAATGACAATAATGTGGTTATGGAAAAGCCTTTCCAATTTTGTGTTATGAGGCAGGAAAAAAGGACACGTACATTCCTTCTTTTCATCCTCATGAACACTCATGTCTGAGGACAGCAGCAGTTGGGACAGAAACTCCCATTTCTCAAATAATATTTGGGGATCTTACTCATCCCATCTTTTCCACAGGATGCTGAGATCCTGAAAAATCGCGTTAGTTTTACTGCTGACCTTTTAACAGCCTGAACATTTTAACCAGTTATTGAATGCTTTCTCAAAACCCTCTTTTTCAATAGCCATCTTCAGACACACATCCCTCCCTGTTCATCTACATGCTCCCCACCTTCCTAATGCGGGCGTTTCTCTGTTGTATGTGCTAATAATTTGCACTCCCTTTGAAGATCTGTAGAATAGAAGCCTTTAATCTCACAACACATCTTCTTGGATTATTTTTTTTTTTTAATCTGCCGTATCTTTACACTTTGCATTTTTAACTAGTTCCCCATCTTATATATATGATTTTAATGAAAGTTCCTATTCAAAATGTAAGAAATTCATGGAACCTTTCCTAAAGTTAATCTTTCTTTCCTTTGTTTCTCTCTAGCTATCTTTCTCACCTTTTCCTCACATCTGCCTTTCTTGTTAAGAGTTATTTTTAAACCATCTTTGATAAATGTTAGAAAACAAAAACCTTGTCATACATAATAATATATACATATGTTCATATACGCACACACATCAAATGGTATAAAATCCCAGAAGTTGGTCTACATTTTGATTCCTCCCTACACTTATTTGTGGGAGTTGTTGGTCTTGATGGAAAAGAGTAGGTACCAGGACCAATTCTCTCATTTCTTTATTCTATAAGAATTTTTCTCTAAACTTGGTCGTTTAAGATTATTTTCATTTTCAGTGTGTAAGGTGCTTTTTCCTTCTCTTCCTTTATTGATTTTTTTTTTTTTTTTAAATCTCTTTTAATACTCTTGGTACTGTTGTTTTCTGCTACCCAACAAATATCTTCTTTCCCTTAAAAGCTCTTGTTCCAAAAAAACAGTCATTTTAAGCTGCTCATACCCTAGGAATAAATGAGGTTGTTCTGGGCCAGCTAATTCTATTCCATAGTAAAATCAAGGGAGCCACACCATTTTGGAATTATTATCATGAATCACAAATGCTAAATTAGATAAGATATAATCAGGAAAAGTTATTCAAAAGAAGCAAAATAATTTTGCTCAGTGATTATGATTATATTAGAAAATTAAAGTTTCACTTGGAAGAATTTAAACATATAGACTATCTTTAGTATTAATAATAAAATGTATTATATACAACATAAATATTAAGTATGTGTTTTAATCTCATTTGTCTTAATGAAATTTACGTGTGACTATAGTTAAGTTGTTGCCTAACAATTAGCTCTGGAAAAGTATATAAGTATTTGCTAAGTTTTAGAACCTGGCTCTGTCCAGATTCCAAATATCCTGATATACTTATAGTCTGTTCAAGGGCCAGGCTGATTCTTCATTTTTTCTAAATTAGTTTTGGATAACTATTTTAAGGAAATTACTTGGAAACCAATAAGAATTAAAGTTGCTTAAAGCAAAACTTTCCAAATTGGTCATACTTGGATTTTGTAACTAAAACATTATTTCAAAGTGAGAAAATAATTATATACATTTATCTTGAACTTAACAAGATTATAGTCAAATTTGTGAAGACTTTTTCTTGTGACAAATGTGGCTTTGATTTAATATAATGCAATTATACACTTTTTATCCAATTCTGAATTTTTTGTTTAAAATATCATTTACTTATGAATTGATTTCTTTCTAGGCTTGTTAGACTAGCCTTAGGGAGTTTTAGTTTTGGAACAAGTACTGTCCAAGGGCTGCTTAACTAAACTGAATTGAAATGTAGCACAGGAACATGATCCTAAATCACATATCTTATAATTGCTTTTGTTTTCACTTGTACTGCTGTTTCATTTTGACGTTGCACTGAGCTCTCTCCCCACTGGCAATAAAACAGTATACTAAGTCATCTGTTTTGACCCTCAATTCCATTACAAGTTTCCATTTACCACAATATCTGAATATAGGGGTTTTTTCATGACCCTGCTAGCAAATAGACACTAAATGCAAAAGTGTTGCAGTCTTTTGTAGTTTCATACCCTTTTCTGTTTTCAAGGAAATGACAGAGGTTAGAACATCCTTTTTTTCCTTCTGTATGAAGCTTATTAACCAAATATTTTTGTATATTAAGTAAAACTGTTTTTAACAAAAGTGACTGACTGATTTTTGTCAAAGTAGCTGTGTTAGATTAGATTAATAATGGCTAAACTATGTGCTAGCTACCGACAGCTGGTTGGATAGAACTACTGTTAGTGGTCTTATGGAATAGTGAATAAATTTTGTCCATAAAGCTTATCATTATAACTTAAATTCTCTCTTCTCATCATTCAGCAGTTTGAAATCAACCTGAAAATCAAGGCATCAAGAATCAAATTTTCATTGAGTTTTAATGGTGTAAAAGTAAGTTCATTGATAATTTTGCAGTATTATAACAATCTGTACTACTTTGAAGAAGTGTATAACTGACTGGATTATTATTATCATTTTGCAAAGTAAATATATCAGAAGGAAATAACATCTTTGCAGCACACAGGTATTTTATGTCTAGCAGTATTGAAAACAAAGAAAACCCAACCAAACCAATGCTAACACAAAAATATCTCTAATAAGTAGGATTCACAGTTCAAGTATGAAATACATATAGCTTCTTCTGAGTTCTTCTACAACTCCCAACATAATTTGCTTTAGAAGTTGGAGAGTAAAGAATACATGAAAGTGCTAAAAAAACTCCTATATATTTTTTTAGAGAAGTAAACTGTCTCACACATCAAAATCTTACTGTATAAAGAAGAGTAGACTCCTACCTTGATGTAAGTCAATAGCAGAAGGCCTACTGATTATAACACAAGTAATTCACTCTGGAAGTCTGCATCAACTGCTATGTTTTGTTACACGTGTCTTTTCTTTAAGGCAAAATTTATCTCAGATTGCATTCTTTTGTGTTCCTGGAAAAGAAATGAACACACTTATTTCCTCTGTAGAAAAAAAAAAACCAACCAAACCCAACAACAAACTCCCCCCTAGATGTTCCTCTGTGATCTACCAAGATCTCATGTGGCATTTTGTCTCACTACAGTCTTACTGGTAAGATAATTCATATTTCAGAGCTTCAAAAGAATCAGTTGAATCCTTGCTATTGGTTTTCAATAAGTTGTAGGACAGTAGGAAACTCTACAGAGTTGGAAGATAGCTAATGTTGCAGTATTTGAAAATGGTTACAGAGACAACTTAGTTATTTATTGGCTTGCAAGAATATTGATTTTGGACAAAATAAGTAGCAACTTACAAATGAAAACGTGAATAAAGAAATAAAGGACATAAACGAAAATCATTTCAGTGAGCAGAATTTACGATAAAAACATCCTTTAGAACACTTTTTGTAACATTTTTAACAAAATTACACATTCTTTTGGTAATAGTAATAGGTTTGATGTGATTCTCTTTCATTATCACAAGGTACTTGATATGGTACCCATCACACCTCAGCAGAAAATAAAATGGAATTTAAAATGACACTGCCTGCATGGATTAAAAATGACTAAATGACTTGTGTTAATGTAAATGTATGACATAACTGAAGGCATGACATTTTAAAATATCTTGATATGTTGGTTCTTCACCATTCATTAATTATTTCTAACAATGACATGAAAGAAAATAATCCACACATTTTATTTAGAGATGATGCATGTGTTCAGTAATAGGGAAAAATCAATAACACAGGGCTCTGACTTATTTAGTAAGCTGTTTGCAGGGGGGCAAGGTTTGTCCCAGTACAGTTGCATGTAAAATTAATGAATTACCAGCTGTATTTTCTGTACAGTAACCTTATATCTGAAAACAGTGCCTTGCAGAGGACCTGGGGTCATTAGGAAAATAAGCCAAACACAATCTTCCTGTGTAACATTAACCAAGTAGTTGGTCCAATTCTTGAATTTATGAATGCGAATGTAACCTTACAGGGCAAAAAATTCATTACTTCTGTATATGGCCAAATTGGGATCACTAGTTTTGATTCTGACATATCCCATTCTAAATAGCTGTGAAAAATTAAAAATGAGAAAGAACAATCATAGTAATTATTGACAGAATGATTTTATTTTTATTTTTTCCTGAGATTTAAAACCTAAGACCCTGTTCTGTTTAGCTTGTTAAAAGAAGTTTGCAAGTGGTTCGATCACAGCCTTCAAGCGCTTAAAGAATCATAATAGGAAAATGTTATTTAATCAGGCAGAGAAAATGTAATGAGATATTGGCAGGAAGCTGAAGCTAAACAAATTCAGGCTTTAAATAAGGTAACAATGATACAAGAACTATCTGGAAAGTTGTAAAGTGAATAAATACAGTGTACACCACCAGTACCTCTAATTAGACGTTCTGATTGTTCAGATTAGACATACTTTTTATCTTATGAATGGACTATGAACTATTATTACTCAGTTGATGGCTCCTGGGTTACTGGAGAAGTTCACAGGTAGCCCTGGAAAATATATTGATCTTTTCTTTAGCTTTCACATAATTAGCGTTGCTATGATTAATTTTCCTATAGTTAGCTCTTTGTTAGCTTTCCTGTGTAACCAGACTCTCAAAACAAGACTACGTATTCTCCACTGTCTGAGCTTTCCCAGGTGTCTTAGCATAACTGACAATGGATAAATGACCATTCAGAAAGCTATTGAAGTGCCACTGAAATTGCCCTCTCCAAACCATTAACATTTAATGTTTATGTTAATCTGTAATGTTTTAATTTAATGGACATAAACGACCAGTTTCAGAGTTTATTCATCATTTGGTTGGTACCTTGTGCCCTCAGTTTTGTCCCGAGAGCAGAGGCCTGAAGGCAGGAAGGTTTTTCTAAGCCTGTGCAGGAAGCAGAGTGCCATATTGGATACAATGTAGGGCATGGTATGCTGCAGGCAGAACTAAACCGTGGTTGACAGTGTGAATTGAAGAACCTCAGATAGATTGTCAGGATGGTGTATTTAAGCACTCAGCGAGAGAAAAATGGAAGTGAGCATGAAGGAACAGGAGCCTCCCACTGGAAAAGCAGAGGAGAAATGTCCTTTCTCTTCACATCTCTAGGAGAGGATACTTGTTGAGGAACCAGATTCAATAGCTTAGAGTGACAGGTCTGCTTTTAATCTAGTTAATTATAATTAGGGGATGACACCACTCATGTTGAATGTCTACTGTTGGTAGACAGCAGTTCACCATGGCTGGCAAGGTCGGATTCAGTCTGAAGGAATTATTGGTTGTGGGGTGGGCAAAACAAAGGAATATAGACAATCTTAACCTAGATGTTAGAGAGAAAGTTGAAGCCTACTTTCAGTGAAGCCCAAGTAGATTAGAAGCTGTATTTGTTCCCAGTTCATTCAAAAAGACTAGAGTCTTTGTATATTTGTATATATATAAAGACAATTAAATCTAAAAGAAAATCAGATAGGATATTAAAAAAGAAATGCAATGCTGCTGAAAGAATTCATGCTGCAGATAGTTTAAGGCGCTCTGTGGATCTGTATTTTACTTTTTTGTAGCATAATCCCAGGAATACAAAACAACCAGAAATGAAAGTCCTACAGAATAAGAAGCTATGTAAGTGATCTCTAACAAATCACACAGAAAGGCTTTGACAAAATTGGTGATATTTTCTGGTGTTTAGTGCTGTGGCATACAGATAAGGTTACTCCTCTAACTATTATGTCAATGTAAACTCACTATATGCATTGCGTACACAAATAAATGGTTCATGATTGTCAAAGTTTTATGAAAAATGAGTACTACAATTCTTCAAACAAAAAAATGGTTAAAATGTTATTAAACATTGTATTTATTTTAAACCAGTTCACTGGTGTCTTTTATTCCCACTAGAACACATGCTAAGTTCGACAATAGCGCGAACAGAATTTTTACATATCAGAATGTTTTTTTATAAGCCAGACAAATTTATACTGCACATTGAAGCACGCATTAAATCTCATCTGTAGTGCTAAAGAACTATTAAATTACTTTCAAACAAGTTCTAAGCAGAAACTGTTACTTGAAATGTTAGCAGAAAATCAGGATCTAAGTGGCAAGATCCTTAAAAATTACAATCATGTAATTGTTTCAGATTGACACAGTTTCAATTTGTGATCTGTAAATCTGATGACAATAAATGTCTTTATACTACTGCAGACAGATTTAGTGGATACTGTAGGAAATTCAGTACTTACCACTTAAACTCACAATGGAATGCATTCCACAAATAGATTACTGCAAATGAAATAATTGAAATAATGGAATACTAGTGGAAAAACAGCAAACATATCTCACGTTTCAGTAGCCAGTAACAACCGGGTTTAAATAACTGCCCCAATACTTGAATGCCCTTTGAATAATTAAGTGTTTAGTCATTCCTTCTTTCAAGTATATTTAAGGAAAACATCTTTTACTATTATTTAACTTTATTGTGATTTTAACTAAGTGGTGGATCTGTTAGAAGTCTAAATGAGGTCCACCTGGTAGAAGCCTGCATAAATACTCAGATATACTCTGGTCACAATTTTGTTTAAAGACCCGATCTCGAATGAAAGATTCAAATCTAAACTTAAATCCAGTTACAGTGAAAAAAAAAAAAAAATCTGCTCTTCCACTAAAGTAAATGAACTACATCTGAGGGGGGAAAAAGATATTTGGGGGTAAAGGTCACAAGTTGCACCTCGAGAGGTTTTATCTTGATATAGGAAAGAAATTTTTTCCAGTGAGAATAACCAATCACAGGAAAAACTTCCACAGGCATGCGGTAGAGTCCTCATCACTGGAGGATTTCAAGAAGTGACTAGACAGGGTGCTAGAGAATCTCATCAAATCTCCCTTTCCCACAAAAGCGCAGACCAGATGACCTTTCGAGATCCTTTCCAACCTGGGCTGTTCTATAATTCTACAATTTTATGATACTTGGCTCTGCCAAAGAGTTTGTAAAGGGAAAATAAATAGAAATTATCTGCCAAAAAAATCACTGGCAATATTTTTGTCACAGTATCACCTATATGTTAATTCCGGCCCTGTTTCTATTTGGATACTCTCAAATTTAACATGCAATAAACTAAAAACATGGAGTAAATGACTTAGTGATTATTTAACAGATTTGCACATTTGGTCTTGTGCGCCTTTCACAGCGTCTGAGTACAAAGTGTGGGTTTTTAATCTAACTGGTTTGCCCCTGAACATGTACCAGTCGTAACAGTATATTCAAAATTCAAAAGTCAGTAGCGCATCTTTATTTGCTTTGGAGGCAAACGTTTTGCAGTCTGTTTTAACTCACACTTTCTTCCATGTCACTGTTGTAGTCTAAGAATGACCGGCCTGATAAGCAATCAAAATTTCTGGATGCATTTTCTTTAGCATCAGTGAAGGGAATGGAAAATTCAAAAGCAATTAGACTTTGCCACTGTGCTCTGACCCCTGGCAGATGCTGAAAATTGCATCTGTGCGCTCCCAGACCGGTAGACATTAGTCCTCAAACATGCTTTCTCCTGCTATCTCCACTTTTATTCAGTCCTTTTATAGGACTACTGTTTGTTACATCCCATTTGTGAAATATGTGTGAGGTTTTTTTTAGGGAAATATTTTAAGGTACAAATTATGGTAGATTATTACTTTTTTGTAGCCCACCAAACAGAAAAGCTGCTGCAGTCTGTTTAATAATGTGACAAAGTTCTGCTAGGCAGAAGGACTGCTTCCCAGACTGCAGACATCAACAAGAGAGATCCCAAGGGCCATACCAAGCAGATGTCTAAAAAAAATGCAGAGCAAGAATGCCTATTATTTTTATTCATGTATTGTAGTTACACATCTGGAGATGTAATTACAGAGGTTAATATTATCTTTTTAGCAAGGTCCAGACATAAATATTCTGCTTTTTGCTTCTGTTTTCCCCTCCTAGATATGTGCTATTACAGCTGTAGCAGCATAACAAGCCATAGGTGATAGTCCTATAATTAAAGTTACAGAAAAATTGCTTTGTCAAACTTGAACTCTTCAGGATGAATTTATGTCATCAGTTACAGCAAGAAGACACTTTTAGCTAAATTTATTCAATTAACTATGGGAATAAGGGTGGGAGTAATGTTATTTTGCTTATATTTAAATGTATATTTTCAACAGTTTGGAGGATGGGAACATAATTTTTTTTAGGGCACTGGAACATGTACTTAAAAACTGACAGGCCTTTGATGCATTCAATTACTTTAGGAAAAAAAGATGGTGTGGCTTTTGTTAAGTTTTAATCTTGAAGTAAAAAATTAGTAAACATTTGTGCATGTGCCATAACTAGTTAGTATTTGGCACTGAAACCCTTGAAGGATCTTTCTGGCTTGAAAATGCAGATTTCATTTCAGATTCGACACATTCAGAAAAAAAATATATGATATTATATATGGAAGTTAAAGTACCACAACAAAAAAAAAATATTGAATTCTTGCTTGTTCTCTACTACATTTTCTGCTGTGCATTGGACAGAGTCCTTGGTTTCATAAGAAGCATACAGAAAGACATTTACAAAGCTTCACAGTTTTGCTACTGGAAAAGCATAGTTGTATATTTTCCTCTTATAAAACCTAGGCTTTTTTTTTTTTTTTTGTCATTGCAAGAAATTAATTTCCTTTTGATTTGTGTTTGTTTGTTTGGGTTTTGTTTTTTTTTTAATATTATTTCGTATGCTTGGACTCTGCATCTCTAGAAGTCTATCAGATTAAACTTATTAAAAATAACAACCCCTCCCCTTCTATTAATAACATAACATTGTCTTCTTCAGATTTATTTCAAGTTTTAAAATGAACTCCTGAGAATTAATTATGTGTAAGTAGTTTTTATAATGCAATTATATTTTGCTAAAAGGTGTAGATGGGAAGATGTTGCTTTTTGGGAAGTTGGAAATACTTAGTCTTCTTTAGGGAGAACTTGGAATTCTTTATTTCCTTTATTTTTTATTTTCCTCCATGTTGAAGAGCAAGGTAAAAAGATATTACTTACAAAAACAAAGTTAGCAACATATAAAACTGTTATGTCATGTCTTAGCTCTTGAAAGCTTTTAAGTTGTCACACAAAGTAATGTAACTCACTGTAAAATGAAACTGGTGTTTAACTCGTCAAGAAGTAATTTTCAAAAATAAATGTCACACAGGTAGTATATAATTGTAACTGCTAACTTTTTAAAATAACTCTGAAAATATGTCAATTTTTTAGATGCTGTGCATGTTTTATTTTCATGTGGCTGAGTTTATAGCAAGTAAGATGAGAACAGCATGATATAAATATACAGCTTATTTCAATCCATTTACCACAATTTTTCTTGTCATAGCTAAATTATTTTATGGTTCTTTGATTATATTATTTAATATACTTTCAAACAACAAAATAGATCAGAAATGTATGAAGCAAAAACTCATTGAAGAAGGCAGATAATTTTCAATTAATTCAGTTTCAATGTGAAACATCAGTTTGATAGAACAAGACACACAATGATATTGTATGAGATTTAATGTGTACTTCATACAGTTGTCTGGTGCCCACAAATTAGATTTTAAAATAGAAATCTATCAGGAGTTGTTCGGATTGTTATGGTTATTCTTTTTTTTATTCTTAGGACATAATTATATATATTACCTTTATCTACTATGTTCACAACATCCACACCAAGTACTTGCAGCCACGTTGCTAACTTCTTTAACTTCCAAAGGCTGCCAAAAGTGTGCCTGTAAATTATTCTCTTCATGTAGAAGTACAGCCTTCAAAGTTCTGTCAGAGCTCTGATCTGTCTGGTGCAATATATTAGAATTAAAGCAACGCACATAGTTAACTAAAAACTATTGTATAGATTGTTTCAGCATCTGTGATATCATTTATTATATATTTGATTCTGATAGCAACTTTTTTCACTATTTTCCCCATCTGTCCATTTATCTAGCCACCCATTGGTTATTCATCCACCTCTGTACTTTTTCTTTTTTTTTTTTTTTAAAGAAGACAAGAAAAATAATAATAGAAAATCTGCACTGCTTTCCTCACAGCAGAAACTATTCTGCCTTCCAGTAGCTGTTCAGTGTTTCAGTAATGTGAATCTGTCAGAAACCTTCTGTTTACTTTTGTGTTGCTAATACACCCAGGTAAAATTTGAAACCAATTTCTATTTCACTGAAAATAAGAAAATATTTGCTTGGTTCTGCAACATTTAATTCATGTTTCTTTGCATCATTCAAGTACTGCATACAATTTTATTATAACAATTATCAATAAGTAGAATTGAAACACAATAATGATCTGGTTTATCATTGAAGATAATTGCATTTTAAAAGCTAGACTAATTGCTTATGTAGAACAGAAACTGAAGAAAGAAGTCATCTAATTTCAAATAAAGCAAATAGAAAGAAAGCATACAAATATTATGATTGAATTGTAATTGCTTGTTACTACTTGCTTATGTTATGAAATATGATTTTTTTTTAACATTAATTTGTTTGCAGAAATTCAGAGAAATTGGAGAAGTCTAATTTTCAGCACTAAGCATTTTATAATAATGTAAACCATAGAAACATAGAATCATAGAATTGTCTAGGTTGGAAGAGACCTTGAAGATCATCAAGTCCACCCATCAACCTAACACTGCCAAAGCCACTACTAAACCATGTCCCTAAGTATCACGTCTACCTGTCTTTTAAATACCTCTAGGGATGGCGACTCCACCACTTCCCTGGGCAAACTGTTCCAATGTTTGACAGCACTTTCTGTGAAGAAATTTTTCATAATATCCAATCTAAACTTCCCCTGGTGTAACTTGAGGCCATTTCGTCTTGTCCTATCACTCGTTACTAGCGAGAAGAGGTTGACTCCCACCTCACTGCAAACTCCTTTCAGGTAGTTGTTGAAAGTGATAAGGTCTCCCCTCAGTCTCTTCTTCTCCAGGCTAAACAGCCCCAGTTCCCTCAGGCGTTCCTCATAAGATTTGTCCTCCAGACCCCTCACCAGCTTCATTGCCCTTCACAGGACACACTCCACCACCTCAATATCCTTCTTGTAGTGAGAGGCCCAAAACTGAACATAGTACTTGAGGTGGAGCCTTATCAGTGCCAAGTACAGGGGGATGATCACTTCCCTAGCCGTGCTTACCACATTATTCCTGATGCAGGTCAGGATGCTATTGGCCTTCTTGGCCACCTAAGCACACTGCCGGCTCATATTCAGCTGGCTGTCCACCAACACCCCCAGGTCCTTTTCTGCCGGGCAGTTTTCAAGCCATTCCTCCCCAAGCCTGTAGTGCTGCATGGGGTTGTTTTCCTCAGGAAGGTGAAACAGCAAAAACAGAATGGGTGTAAACACCTATTATTCAGGATATTAGATAGAAATTCTCCTGAGATGCAATATTTTCAATATGCCATCTGTTTTTTGCGTGCCACTTCATCTGAGACGTGTTGTTTGCCAGTATGAGGAGTAATAAACCACCTTCTTAGGGACTGTAAATGAGGCAATGTTTCTATGAGATGATATAACTAAGAAATCTTGTAAGTATATTTCTTTTTTAGAGTTTTATTTTGTAGGTGCTTCTACTTTTGTAGATTTTCAAATATTCAGCTAATGTAAAAGAGCTGCAACACTCTGCTACAAAAGTGATCAGAGGGCTGGAACACCTCTTCTATGAAGAAAGTCTGAGAGAGTTGGGCTTGCTCCGCAGAGAAGAGAAGGCTCTGGGAAGACCTTATTTCAGCCTTTCAGTGTGTAAAAGAGACCTACAGGAAAGATGGGGACAAACGTTTTAGTAGGGCCTGTAATGATAGGACAAGGGGTAATGGGTAACTAAAAGTTGGTAGATTTAGACTAGATATAGGAAGAAATTTTTCACAATGAGGGTGGTGAGACAGTGGCCCAGGCTGCCCAGAGAGGTTGTAGATGCTCCATCTCTGGAAACATTCAAGGTCAGGTTGGACGGGACTCTGAGCAACCTGATCTAGTTGAAGATGACCCTGTTTGTTGCAGGGGGGGTAGGACTGGCTGACCTTTAAAGGTCCCTGCCAACCAAAACTATTCTATGTTACTTTTATTTCACTGTAAAGGTCCAAGGTATCAGTGAAACTCTCCGAAGATTTAACTTTGTAGAAAATCCCCCCAAAATACCTACATACAGAGACAAACATACATATATCCATATACTTACACACTAGGAATAACTGAACTGCAGGTATCAACTTAAAAAAATACAAGAGCAAGCAACCAACCAAACAAAACCAAACAAAACCAGCAATCAAAACACACAGAAACAGTAACAAAACGAAACAAAAAAACCACCAGAAAATGTTGACCAGTGTAGACTTGATGCAAGATGGCTTAGTGTCTCAAGATTTTTTTCTACTAATTCATATACATGTAAGGAAAGATACGTGTGACAAGGGATTACCTTTAGTGTCTTTGCATCTTCTGTAAAATGGAGTCAGCAAAACTTTTCTACATTACTATGAAGACATCTGATACTTCATACTGCTGGTAATAAGCATAATTACTGGAGATATCACTTCATTCATTAAAAGCATAGCACAAAGCAATAACATACTTTTGCATTTATATTTATTTAAACATGGGAGACATAAAACCTTCTACCTTGTCTAATGATTGTACGCTACTTTGCTACCTTATTATCTCCATAGTGCAGACAACTTAAGCTTAGATTTTCTTACAATTCAGTGGTCTGGCAAACTTCTTATTCTAACATTCTGAAAGACTTTTTTCCTCATTTTTTTCAAATAAATACTATTTTAGAAGGGGGCATTGGGTTCACCAGCCACAAGTCTAACCCCAACATCATTCTTTGAAGTACTATGGATTAACATTTTTGGTTTAAAATCAAAAGATGGTGAATGAACGAAAAATATTAATAATTTTGCTCAATTACTGGAGCAGAAAGGGGTTAAATAGTCCATTTCAGAAGCACATGAAAAAAAGGAGTTTTTGCTCTGAAGGAGGAAGAAGAACTGAATTTGTAGACTCTCTAGAGTGAAGAATTTAATATTAAAAAATTAATTTACCCCGAGGAAATCAAACTGAAGATGATATCCATAATTTATTGATTATGTGGTGGAAGTGTGTTCCTGTACTTTGGAACTAATTAAATATCCAGAATAACAGAATGAATGAGAACAAGCCATTCTTGATAATTGTTAATAAAATTGTCCTGATGTTTAAAATTGATCCTGTTTATCCCTCATTTGCCAGTTCATTTGGATCAATTTTTAAGACATTAGCTTTCTGAGGTCCTTATTGATGTCACATACGAACTTTCTTTCACTGAAGTAGAAAGCAGAAAACAAAGAGAGGCAGGTTGTTGTTTTGTTGGTTTTTTATTTTTCCTAGAAACACACAAATGTCTCAAGGTACAGCACAGACAGCATGCAATCTGTTCCAAAATGTTACATAAATAAATCTTCATTCATCTTTGTCCTGGTTTGAGGTAAAACAGAACCAATTTTGTTTAGTAACTTCGCTTCTTAGCTGGGCCTCTTCTAACTACTGAAATTAACAGCATATTTTGCAGACAATGTTCACTCTCTCAGAGTGATAAGACCAATTGTTTATAGCTGATGCCCAGGCATGGTATGCAGAGAGGACCTTGCTTATACTTATTGCTATAACACCCAAGGCCAACCAACTTTGTTATTTGCGCCGTTGGAGGGTCAGAAACAGAAAAGCATAGAGGGGTCCCACCTGTGGGGTGGAGCGGACAGGACAGGTGACCCAAAACTGACCAACAGGTTATTCCATCCCATCTGCCTCATGCCCAGTGTAAAAGCTGAAGGATCAAAGTTGTCAGCCTCTTTCTTCAATGGCCAACATCTGAGTAGGACTCTATTCATTGTCCTTTGATCACGATCCTGAATGAAGATCCAGAATCCAGTTCCCGTCCGTCACTGAGTCCAGCCTGGGACTGCCCCAGTGCCAGCCGGTGTCGTGATTGTCATCTTGATACGGTTTTGTATATTTTTCATTATTTCTTTTTATTTTATTATTGATATTTCATTAAAGTAGTTTAGTTCCTTCTAAACTCATACATCTCTTTTTCCCTCTTCTGCCTCTCTCTTTGACGAGGGGTAGAGGGGAGCATCTGTTGGTCCCATCTGGTGTCCCCCAGGTCCCCAGTAGCTGATTTGGCCTAAATCATGACAATCTTGAACTTCATACATACAAAAAGATTAATAACTAAAAACTTCTAAATCTAATTTTTGTATTATTATTATTCATGTGGAGGGAGATTGGGGTAAGTAAAGCATATATAAAGCTTTGCAAATTATTGTATTTTCTGTTTTATTGCAAAAAAAAAATATTGTTTTAGTTAAATGAAACTGTCTGCTTGACACAAGTCAAATCCTTCCATTTAAATTTTGTAATATTTTACCCACATTTATAACATTCAGTGAATCAAACAGAAAGTGAATCTATATTTTTGTAAGGCTTACCTGGGAAAAGCCACACATGCTTCATTTTTTTTCTGAAAAGTGGGATATGAGGAAGAATAGATCCACTGGAGACAATAAGGAGTAGGGGGTAAATTAAGAATAATCTACAGGTTATAAAATGAAGCAGTAATTTAAGAAATTAGATTAACTATCTTCTGAAAACTGGGATTAGACAGCAACTACACCAACAGTTTCAGTGAAATTTGGTTTCCCAAAGAAGGTTGGAATTATTATTCCTATTACAAATATTTCCTCTTTTCTGTGAATCTTGCCTGGAAAATGTAACTTTATATATATATATAATATTTTCTGTAAAACTATTTTAACTTTTCTGAATTTTTGAACAAGATTATTTTTAAAATTTTACTCCCATTCGTTTGGTCAGTCTAAAACTGTATTTTCTTATATTTTTCAAGTCAACAATCAAATAAATTTTATTCAGCTTTATTTAGGAGTAGAGATCTATGGAATAATGGCAGAGAGAATGGTGCCTTTTATTCAGAGAAGGCCACTTTTTTTTGTGAGTTAAGTTGTGTATTCAACTGGCCAGTCATTTGCTAAAATAAGATATTATCAAGAGTACAATTTACCAACACTTAGATGTATATATGTATGCGCACATATGTGAATGTATATGTGCATGTGTAACCATATTTACGCAAGTGAACAACTCTGAATGCCCAAGAGAACAAACTATGTGTTGTTTTCACTGTTTTCCTAAATTTCCAGTAGTTCTGTTCAGCTGCAATCTTCAAACTCCTGGAATCTGATTGTACGGTTGAAGGTCAAGAAGAAATAGTGGTAAATGTATAGGAGAACTAAAAATACATTGCTGCACAAAGGATCAGCCAGGTACTAATGAAGATTAGATGCCTAAGTTTCTGATGTTAAATGAAACAGATTTTATTTTCAGTAGTGGTAAGCAGTGAGAATCTAACACATCCAAAAATCAGCGTGCATTAAAAAAGTAAGGACTGCAACTGCAGCTACTTACAGCAGTAAAGACCTGTATAAAGATATAAGTTCAGATTAATGTCAGCATGGGACTTTATCTTGGATAATCAGAGATCTCAATTTGAGCAAATCATTTACTTATAATTATCAACATTTTTTGTTGTAGGGACACATTATACAAATATGAGAAATCAACCAAATATGTGAGAAGCTACACACAAGAACTAACGATTTCTTAATAATAAATAAAGATTTGTTAAAATTGCTTTCAAATTTTCTGTTATAGACTGGAAGTATTGCAGGCTTGTAAATGTTGTAATGGTCACATTAAACTAACATAAGTGAAACAGGCAATTAAAGGTCTATGTTGTCCTGGTTTCAGCTGAGCTAGAGTTAATTTTCTGCCTAGTAGCTGGTAGAGTGTGGTGTTTTGGATTTAGGATGAGAATAATATTGATAACACACAGATGTTTCAATTGTTGCTGAGCAGTGCTTACACTAAGTCAAGGACTTTTTGGCTTCTCACACCACCCCATCAGCGAGCAGGCTGGGGGGGCACAAGGAGTTGGGAGGGGACACAGCCAGGACAGCTGACCTAAACTGGCCGAAGGGATATTCCATACCATATGAGGTCATGCTCAGCATATAAACTGGGGGGAGTACGCTGGTGGGTGGCGGCCACTGCTGGGGACTGGCTGGGCACTGGCTGGTGGGTTGTGAGCAGCTGCTCCGTGCATCACTTGTTTTGTATTTCCTTTTCTTATTATGATTATTTTCCCTTCCTTTTCTGTTCTGTTAAACTGTCTTTATCTCAACCCACGAGTTTTACCTTTTTTCTCTCCGCCATCCCACTGAGGGGGAGTGAGTGAACAGCTGTGGGGTGTTTAGCTGCCTGCTGGGTTAAACCACACAAGTTGTTGAGGGGAACACACACGCAAAAGTATATATGAAATACTAAAAAAAAAAAAAAGTAAGAAAAATCACTTGTTTTGCTCAGCAGCTAACCTTTTTATGCATTATATCTGAGTTTTGTCAAACCAGAACATTTTTAGATGCTGAAAGTGTCCTTTCCTTATAAAAAGTGTAAAAAGGCACAAGTGTAAATACCTTGTAATGCAGAAATAAGTAAGAATTGTTCAGTTAGAATTTGGATGGTATCCTTTTTCTAATATTACAGCATGTATCCAAATATCTTTTGTTATATAAGATGTTACATCTACAAATATTGTAACATATATCTCAGTACAATTCTTTCTACATCTGTTGTACTTTTTATGGATCTCTCTTCAAATATATGTACCTAAATATACATATATGTAGGTGTATATATGCACATATATATAGGGGATAGCAAGTGAGAGAGAGTGACTGAGTAGATTCTGTGGAAACAGCCTGACCATACACCCACTATGTTTTGGTTTATTTTATGTAAAAAAATAAGAAACCGAGGATAGATCTATTTTCAAACTGTATTCAGAAGATGACTTCTTAAAAATTAGGAAAACGGGTCATATAAGCTTTCACAGGCTCTGTAAGTCAAAGTTGCCTGTAGTAGCCAGTACAGGGCAGACCTGCAGAGAAGTACTTGGAAATACTGGTGAATATAAAATTAGATATGAGCTGGCAATGTGTGATTGCAGCCCAGAAAGCCAGTTGTATTCTGGCCTCCATGAAAAGAAGTGTGGGCAGCAGGTCAAGGAAGGTGATTCTGACCCTCTCCTCTGCTCTCATGAGACCCCACCTGGAGTACTGCTTCCAGCTCTGGGGTCCCCAGTACAAGAAAGACATGGACCTGTTAGAGGAGTGCCATGGAAATGATCAGAGGATCAAAAAACCTCTCCTCTGCATAAAGACTGAGAGTTGAACAGAATAGAGTAGTGTAGAATGGAATGGAATGGAATGGAATAGAATAGAATAGAATAGAATAGAATAGAATAGAACAGAACAGAACAGTTCACTTGGAAAGGACGTCAAATGATCATCAAGTTCAACTGCCTGACCAATTCAGGGCTGACCAAAAGGAATTGGTTTGAAAGATGGTGAAAGACAAATTCATTCACTTTAACACTTAATATCTTACATTGATGAAGTACATCTGTTACAGCATTTTTCCAGTCAGTTAAATATTTAAAAAAAAAAAAAAATAAAAAAAAATCAGCAAATACACCATTTGGATTTTCCTTTGAAATAAAAGACTTTTCTGAAACAGAAACTTGTTAGAAGTCTTGTCCTGTATTATTACTTTGCACTACCAGGGATCTGTGGTATTTATAAATTAGTGATTTTAATAAAATATGAAAAGTTTAATAAAAACAAAGCCCTCACTTTTTTTGAAATGTGGATTAACAGGATGTTGTCACATTCAGTCCAAGATAGTTTGAGTAGAAAAGGGCTGAAATAATTTCAGATAACCAGAGTTAATTTGAAATCATAAATATCAACCAATTTCAAGCACAATTCTCAGAAGTATGTTGGAAGACCAATCATCCACCTTTCAGGTATTATGTAACTATGGGAAAGTTGAGAATAACACTCTGGAAATGCATTTGTCAGTTTGGATAAATAGGCCAAAAAGCCAGAATTTATGTTTTGTTTACATAGAAACAGTAAAATGGTAAAGGACAAATCTAATACAAAACCACAATGAAACTGTGACTTTGAAGATAAGAATGAGAAGCTACCTACAGAAATGAGAGATGAGTCAGATTCCAGGAAATGCAGGTGAGACGGGTGAGAAAAATTTAGTCATCTTCAGTCTGGAATGGCTGAAGGGCTGTCTAGAGCAGTATAGCGAGTGTTAGAAAATATCAGCATATAGAAAAATATATTGAGTTTATTTTTCTTTTAATGAGACTTTATTTTTTTCATACTTCAATGTAATTAAGAAATTGTTGCCAGGTTGTATCTAATGCAGGGAAGCTAGAATCGAAAGACATTCTCTAATTTCCAGGCATAAGATAGATAAAAAAAATGGGAAAGGTAATGGACACTTCTGTCTCTACCATACTCACATTGAGCTGACAGTGAACCAACTAGAAAAAAATATCAGACAAGCTAAGATGAATGATAGTCCAATATGTCAGATAAGAGAGGATATGAAAAAGAGTTTCAGTACAGAGAAAGTCAGGGCAAAGATTTAGTCAGTGGATCTGAAGATGAAAGGGAAAAAGGATGTAAAAAAAGACAAATAAGAGAATGGACGGGCAGTGTATTTTTGGGTCTGTTTTTGTTTAAAGCTCATATCTAGGAATTGAGAGCATTTTTGCACCAGAAAAAAATAAAATCTGAGATAAGTCTTCAAAAGAAACAAGGTCAGAGGAGTAATTTATGGTTTGTTTGGTTTTTTTTTAATTTAAAAGAGTCCTAAGAGTTAGAAAGAAGAGAGAATTTGCTGGTTTTGTTATCATTACATTACTGTATTTGTGTTTTTATTTTTTTTTTCATTTGTACATTTTTAGAAAATCACAGAAACATGCTCCTATGGGGAAAAAAATCTTTAAGATAGGTATCTCAACTCTTCTTCCTGTAATAAGATTGTTGTGGATTTATTTTTGTGTAATTGATTATGTAATCTTTATGTAATTTTTATGTCTCTACTAACTTTGCCTATCAAGCAAGATTAACATTGTTGGTAGAAATATATTTCTGTGATTTCTTTTTTTTTTTTTTTTCCCCTCCATTTTTTTGCGGGACAGGTTTTGCAAGATTGTAAAAAAAGGGGAGAGGGGAGAAGAATCAGGGGTTAACAACCGATCTTATTCTAAAATGGAGGTTGATGAAAAGGTGGATGAGATTATATGATAAGGTTGTTGGAAAACAGCCAGACTGTTTTATCTTAGAGATTTTTTTAACCACTGTTTGCTATGATCCTACATTTGAGATCACCTATTATGACCAAAAAGAAGTTGACCGCCCCCCCAAAAAAAAACCCCAAAACAAGACAAAACATAAAAAAAACCAACCAAACAACCCAGTAGAATGGAAGTAAAGGAAACTGAGTATTTTCATTACTTTTTCCTGTAAGACCTGTCCTTAAATTCTGGCAACCTTTATTTAGCAGCAGACCTTCCTCAGTGCCAAGGCACATGGAAAAGTAATAATTTAATAGCAGGTGAAAGTTCCCAATGAAAATATGTGTTGTTTGGAAAGCAAATTAATGTTGACTTGACTAATAATTTTTCTGCTAACAATCCTGAAGGGGATATTTACCCAACCTATCACCTCTACAAAGAACTTCAGCAAGAAGGTACCCAGTAATTAAATCTACTTTGACTGAACATTTCTGAACTATGAACAAAACCCCATATATGGTTTGGTTTCTATTTTATATAACAAACACGTATGGGTTCAGGTCTGAGTAACATGGATGCAATCACCATACATCTGTTTTAAAACTTCATAGTGACAAAACATTGATTATCAAATACTAGAAGTCTATACACAGGGTATCTGACACAGTAACTCATACACCCTCAAATTTCTGTAGTTGACAATAATTGATTAAATCCAGTGATTCCTTGCAAAATTAGAATTCATTTAAAGTATGCCCTCTGTATGGAGTCTCTTTGACTAAAGATATATTTACAGTTTCCATGTTACTATCCCAGTAGAAACAATTTTTCACAGCAAGTTCATAGTTTGTTTATAAGTCTGCATTAATTCACCTGGCACTCAAAATGTACCTCCACTTGCTCAGTAATGTGTCATAACTTATCCTTGTTTAGATAATTCTAGGCTGGAATTTAAGACCTGAATTTTAGAAATTAACTCTGTGAGCAGAATAGGAATTTCTTAGAATATATTAAAAACAAAAATATTGTGATGCTTTGTTCCAAATAATGTTCTTCAGTCACTGATGCTGTGCATGTTAACTAGCAAGAACAGACAAAAAATAACCTTTCAATAGATAGGCAAATTAGCATATAACAAACATGATACTCCTCCTGAGGTGCTACAGCAAGAAAGCCCTAAATTTTATACAAATGATGAATGTAAGAAAACATCAACAAACTTTTTTTGGAAATATGAGATATTACAAATAATAGCACTCTATCTGTAAGCTTTGCAGTACCCTCACTACTATTTCAAGCAGCTTCTAGTTTCCCAGGAAATAATAGGCTGGTTTCTTCACTACTTTAGATTTGTCTTTGTTTGACTATTTCTTTCGTTACTGATGCAGATTGATTTTGTCTGATTAGCTTCTCTGTAGTTGATAAGAATCCTGTGTAACTCACCTTTAATTTTTACTGTAGGTGATAAACTGAAATTACTTTTTTTGCTACGGTGACATTATTTTATAAAAGTGTTTGATTTCAGCTCTTATACTCAATTTACAGTTTAGGAGGAAGACAAAAAGAAGAAAACTAACATGAGAATGAGAAACTGAGGATAATTTAAAAATGCATACAAAATACTAAAATATTAAGAGTGGGTTCTTTCAAGTGTTCACTAAGGTGAGAAAAAACATCATGTAAACTTCAATAGTAAGAATTTAATTATATTATATTTACAATCAAAATGTCAAGGGTCTGTTCAGATAGAAATTTCATTCAGATATCTAGCCATCAAAATGAAACACAAAAATAAGAGATAAAACTAGTCAATATTTAAAAGAATAAGGAAAAAAAAGTAAACAAAATAAATACCCATATTTGAAAGGTACCATTGAAAATAGGAAGTTGCAAAAATATCCAGAGACATTGTTTTGATTTCCTACATATTATACTGGTTTAGTTGCAAGTTCTGAAAAAATAATATCATGGAATCATACCAGTCAATGCAAATGGTAATTCCCAGGTTATTTTCTGTTCAGTTAAAAGGCATTTAATGTGACCCATAGCATGTATTTTACTTCACAAAGATATTTGAGCTTGAATATATGCCTTAAATACATTTGTTTCAATGAAAATTTCACTTTAAAAATAGTATGAAAAAATGAAATAAAACAATAGTACTGAGATCTCCATATTAAAATATGCATAAAGAAATATTCCAGGGTTTGATTTTGTTGGTTTTGTTGGTTTGGGGGTTTTTGGTTGTTGTTTTTTTTGGCCTTGGTTTGAGTTCCTTTGGAAAAAAATAAATTATTCATGTAGTGTGTTGTGGAACTAAAATTGAGTGATGTGTACGAGTAAAACAACATTAACTTCCCCAATCTGTCATCAGCTGTGTAAAACCAACAAGTTTCAAGAGCTTTCTATACCAAACCATGGGATAGCAATCTAATAGCTTTAGCTGAAAACTTATTTCTGTTCAGAATTTATATCATAACTTTCAGCTAAGTCAATCTGCAATTTTAGCTTTACCTAATAAATAACAGGAATTGCTAATAGAGCTTCCTGAAAATTCAAACTTCCAGAACTTTAAAATGTCCCATAAGGCTTTAAAAAGAAAGGGAGATAGATAATTATGTAGGTAATTATCTGATGATTTCAAGCATCAAATACATTTTTTGGTCATTTTTTCTCAGTGCTTCTAGAAGAGTTGATATGCGGAGCTGTGTCAGCTTTTAACAGTGAATCTTGACAACCAAACCACCAATAGATTGTGACTCTGTTTTGTTCTGTAGGAAAGACAATCCTCTTCTTGAGACAAAGAGAGGATGACAGCCAGAGTTCTTCCATAGGAAGAAGGAAGTGGTGTTACTGCTAATTTTAGGGCATCATGGATGTTCTTCACGTGAAGAAAGTAAGTCAATCTCTTTTTCTGCAATCCTTCCTTCTATGACTGGATTTAACCATAGGCTAATTTTAAGCATAGAAACAATAAATACAACATTTCCAAATATGGGCTGTTAATGATACCTGTTGAGAAAATGTTTTCTTTCATTGTGCAGAAAATTTACAGGTTGAAAAAGTGAGGAAACATTAGATTTATTAGGGTAATAGCCAAATCACAGAAAACAGTTCTGGTCAAAACAAATGTACTTCCTAGAACTTGAAGAAACAAATGAACAAACAAAAAATCTTTACAAAGCATATTTACACATACTGCCTTGATGTCACCTAACACTGCTGAACTGAAATGAAGTGTTTTGTTTCATACTGAAAGCTATGAAAACTTTCCCCTTTTCTCTTCTTAAATTAATCATTTCTACTATGAGGAAAATAATAATTCAAATTCAAAAGTTTCATTGAGGTGTCACACTGTCTCAGCATTTCTGGAACATTTCCTTTAGCAAAGGTGTACTGATTTTTTTAAATATTTTTATTTTAAGTGAACCTATTTTAGTTCAATTCAGTCTACATTAAAAAAATGTTTTCTATGCTTCTTGAAATGCATTCTTTCCATATTTACTTATGTGAAAGAACAAACAGACAAATAAGCAAATGCTCAAATCTAAGTAGGAACACATTCCACTTCCAAAACCTCCATGTCACCTCCGGAAGGATCCAAAGTTTATCTATATTCTAGAGTCTTAGAACAAAGTTACTAGAGAATTGCATACAATATTTGGAGCATACACTACTTCAGGGCATGGACGTTCTAAAAATAAAAGCTGACACTATTGTAGTGTGCTTAAATGTGATTGACAAGAACACTGAAGTCGTAAATAATGAGACAAAATTGTTTTGACACTAGGCAAGCTGCTTCTACAATGACTGAGAAGGAAGAGGAGGTTGTGTTTGTGTTCTGGGATTTTTTTCCCCCATGCATCCTGGCCTAAACGACAACACATCCCAAAAGCAGTACCTGTGAAATGGTAAAGTTCTTAGTTAGACTTTTTCTTCTTTTTTTTTTTTTGTTTCCTCCCTGGGAAAAAAAAACAAAAAAAACAAAAAACAAAAAACCCAGGCATTCCATTTGACAGAGGTTACATTTAAGAAATTCATGTTTCTTTCTTGAAGAGATAAAAAATATGAAACTTTATCCTTGACTGACAAGTGCATTACTATTCTGTAACATTCCAATGGTGTCCCCCAGGGGTCAATATTTAGTCCAATTTTGTTTAATATATTCATTAATGACCTGGATGAGGGGACAGAGTGCATCCTCAGCAAGTTTGCTGATGATACCAAACTGGGAGGGGTGGCTGACTCTCCAGAGGGCTGCGCTGACATCCAGCGTGACCTGTACAGGCTGGAGAGCTGAGCAGAGAGGAACCTAATGAGGTTCAACATAAGCAAGTGCAGGGTCCTGCACCTGGGGAGGAAAAATGCTAGGCACCAGTATAGGTTAGGGGTGGACCTGCTGGGAAATAGCTCTGAGGAGAAGGCTTTGGGGGTCCTGGTAGATAGTAAATTGTCAATGAGCCAGCAGTGTGCCCTTGTCGCCAAAAAGGCCAATGGAATCCTGGGCTGCATAGGCAAGAGTGTGTCCAGTAGGTCGAGGGAGGTCATTCTCCAGCTCTACTCTGCACTGGTGAGGCCACAACTGGAATACTGTGTCCAGTTTTGGGCTCCCCAGTTCAAGAGGGACAGGGAACTGCTGGAGAAAGTCCAGCGAAGGGCAACCAAGATGATTGAGGGATTAGAGCATCTCCCTTATGAAGAAACGCTGAGAGAGCTGGGACTCTTTAGCCTGGAGAAGAGAAGGCTGAGGGGAGACCTTATTACTACTTACAAATATCTAAAGGGTGGGTTGAAGGAGGATGGAGCCACACTCTTCTCGGTGGTTCCCAGTGACAGGACGAGGGGCAGTGGGTGCAAGTTGGAACATAGGAAGTTCTGTTGCAACACACGGAAAAACTTCTTTACGATTAGGGTGACAGAGCACTGGCACAGTCTGCCCAGGGAGGTTGTGGAGTCTCCTTCTCTGGAGATTTTCAAAACCCGCCTGGATGCAGTCCTGAGTAATGTGCTCTGGGCAATCCTGCTTTAGCAGGGGAGTTGGACTAGATGATCTCTAGAGGTCCCTTCCAACTCTGAAAATGCTGTGATTCTGTGATTCATTAAGACAGGAGTTTCATTTTCTGATACCCCTGTTTATATTCTGGTGAATTCATCATGATTACTAAGAAAATGAGTGAGCTATACAAGAGTGTTATAACCAGACATAGTGCTGTACAGGGTACCAAAAAAAAGAGATCTTAACACCGTTGTTTAGAATCTCCTGGAATTCTCAAAGAGAAAATCTGGTGAGGTTTTTGGTGTGTGGGTTTTTTTCCCTTGTTTTTCCTGTTTGGCCTAATATCATTGTTAACATTCTATTAGGTCCCTGAGTAGTTACTGTGTATTTTTTACTATACCTTGATGTGTTAACACAAGTTAAAATACATGTGGAAATTAGATCAGGCTAAGACAATAGAGATTTTCCTTTTATGGCATTTGTTGTGTTTGTGGCTTTTATAGAAAAAATAGCAACTTAAATATAGCATTTTACATAAGATTACTGTAAAAAGACTTTATTCATATTCACATATAAAATATACACAGGTAAATGTGCAGTAGAAAAGGGTGGGAAAAGATGAACGGGAAAAGAATTGGACTCCAATATCTTTTTTTCATTTAGTAGAACTAAAACTTTCCATCAGCACACTTCCTTCTTCAGGTTTTCATATTCTATTTTCTCATATGTTGCTAGTCCCAGAGCTACAGACAGCTGAAATGTCCATTTAAAACTATCTGTTCATAATTTGATACTAGCAGAGTAAGTAGCACCTGCTGATTCCCAGGGTATTGCAATAAGTGTAGTTTGCAGGCTGAAACAGCTGGCACCACTATTTAACACAATCAGGATTTACATTTAAAATGTTCTTGGTATTATATTAGGTTTCAGTAACTACTTTTCATCATGTGACCATCTGTTTCTGCAGTTGCAATTTTGTGCTTCCCTTGATAGCTGTCCTCAAAAAAAAAAAAAAAAAAAGAAAGAAAAGTAAAAGTCATGCTGTGTATTGTACAGTAAATCTATTTATTGAACGCTAAAGGACACAATTGCCTAATGTGATTTAGCCCCAGTAGGCAGCTCAGCACCACACAGCCACTCGCTCACTCCCCCAGTGGGATGGGGGAAAGAATCCAAACGGTAAAAACTCATGGGATGAGATAAAAACAGTTTAACAAAATAAATAAAACTGCACGTACGAGCAGAGCAAAACATGGAATTCGTTCACTGGTTCCTATGGGCAGGCAGGTGTTCAGTCATCTCCAGGAAAGCAGGGCTTGGGATATCCCTTTGGTCATTTGGAGTCAGCTGTCCCAGCTGTGTCCTCTCCCAGCTTCTTGTAGGCAGCCCCGGCCTACTCGCTGAGAAGCAGCAAAGGCCTTGATGCTCCGTAAACAACAAATAATTAAAGAACTAAACCATCAGTGTATTATCAACACTGTTTTGACTGCAAATCTGAAATACAGCACCATACAAGATACAATGAAGAAAAGTAACTCTATCCCAGCCAAAACCAGTACACTTAAGAACAAAAATTAACAACTTTTCAAATTTTCTTTCAGCATTTTGATGCACAACAAAACTCTATAATTCAACATTAATTACAAATTGCCACAAATACCACTAAGGGTACCACAATCATTTCACAAAAAGGCCCAAACTAAATGTTAAGCACCTAAGTTGAAAACTGATATCTGAAACTTACCCATTCTTAGCATGCGACAATAAAAAAATCATTGGCCACAAAAGTTTGACAGACAGAAATGGTCTGGTATCACTTATAAATTACTTCCTGGCTAGAATACATGGATCATTTGGATATGTTTTTGGGAAACAGAGGACATGAATATGAGTTCCCTCAGACAGAAGGTGTTTTCACTTGCTGGAAAGAATTACAATCAGTTAGCCACTGGCCAACAACAATAAAATTTGTTAACTGACAGCACCAGCACTTCAAAAGAAAAAGAGTTTTCACTTTTCTCAAAAGCAAGTCATATACAGCAACTTAAGAGTAGTATTGCAGAGTAAAGGAAGGTCTGACTCTCACAGTCGCAGAGGATAGTGGGAAGGAGGGATTTTAATTTATTAAACATCTTGGCACAAATCTCTGCGATTCAGGCTGAATAGGTATATTTCTTCTTTTTTCACTACAGTGAGTAAATTACACACAATATTTATGGACATAACACACTTAACTCTAGTTGTGTCTTATAAATACCAGCAAAATGCAAATATTGAATAGAAATCATAATAACAAATCAAGAGAGGTAAAATAAGTGCAAAACCCCTGTATATGGCTCAGTATGCTAAGATTCCATGAATTCAAATGTAACAAAACCCATCATATATTTAGCAATGTTCTTGGAGCTTTGGATAAAAAGCTGAAAATGTCTGAACTAATTCAAACAATTTTCCAAAGTAAAAAAGTAGTTTCCTCTATTGCTTCAGATTATTGTATAAAGAACTTGAAGTGATTGTGTTAATACTGACAGAGAAACAGACAGCTATTCTGCTTTTTGGAGGGCAGCAAACAGAAAGATGTTCTATCAAGGCATTGCACTTCTGTTCAGAGTGAGATGTCTGAGGATAGCTAACCAGTGATGAAGTCTTGCAGACTGCAGACAATTTGTGTTTTGAGTCAATTGTGGTGGTGCTGCAGACTGAAACACTACCGTCCTTCCATGGGAGTTATTTCATGGTAGCTCTGGGCTGATCCCATGGACTGAATGTCCTTTAGCACTTGGAGCATTAAATAGTACTCTTCAGTGCACCTTTTAATTTGTTTTCAGCCATGATGAGCAGAGACATTGAAGAAAGTTACCTTGAAAACACAATTCTGATTCAAAATAAAGTTTTAACAGAGACACATCCATAAAAACCTTTAGTTACTCCTCTTGTAATGCCAGGAACTTATTACTTTTGCTGCAATTTAATTTGTACTGTCTGTAGCATAATTCAGAAGCTTGTGAATCTGGTTAAAGTTGAGGTATAATAAAAATTAAAACAAATTCTTATATAATGAAAATTTATAAAAAACAGTATGTTATTTTACCCAATAGCTCTCTCAAACACTAAAAGAAAAAAAGGTGTTTCATTCTTGGATTGTCCAGTTTTCAAAATTTACATTCATAAGAAAAGTTGGCCTAATCAAAGACAGATCTCTCAAAACATGACAGCAAAGAATAATCATCATGATGCCTACTTTTTATGGCATATTTTTACCACCCCATTTTCAAAGCTTCCTGTGGCAAAGACATTTACTATTTGCACAGCAGCTATACTTGCCAGCTCTATAGTCCACATCCCATTACCAAACTGTTTTTGAACAAACAGGAGAATCTCAGTGAATTTACAATCAAGTGTTTGATTATATTAAAAGTTGTTTGGTAAGGCTATTAAAGGAGTATCTTCTTTATTACATAACCTCAGTGATATAATGTATATTTGCCTATAATAAATTTACATTTGTTGCCGTCTGTGATGTCTTTTCCTCTATTTTTCAGTTCTGCTGTAAATTCAGTAGCAGATTTGATGGATCCTGTCCTTAAAAAAAAAAAAAAAAAAGGAAAACTTCAAAATTTAAATTACTTCAAAAAAAACCAAAAAAAAAAAAAAAAAGTGCAAATATATAGATAATCAAGTCCCTGAGCTAGAGAACACATGCATAATTTGTCCTACTGTATATCTACATGTAATGCTTTATTTGGTATTTGGTCTTCATGATTGCAGAAAAGAGAATAAACAGAATCTTTTTTTCTATGGCTAGGGATGCTCAAGTAGAGAAGACAAATGTCTGCCTCAATGCCATGATCTCTTCTGCTGAGAACTAGGAGAGAAAATACTAATTGCTGGGCCTCTTCTCTGAAAGCTAGAATATGGGGTTTTATACTGAAAGACTCAAGGTATACAGGACTTGTATTGGTTTGTTTCTCTCTAGCTGTTTTAGTTTTTACTCAAAAAGAAAAGTGTTCTGAAATTCTGAAACTTCTAGACAAGCAGAAAATATCTCTTGAGGATTAAGAAAGCATCACAAAAGTTGCGTCATAGATCTAAATTAGCTCATGGAATCTAAAGTGGATAATGACTTTCAAAGATAATTGCAATTGTGTATAATAAAATTAAATATCTAAATGTATGATAAGTAAATTTGTTTCTAAGCAGCCATTTTCCGTCAGGCATCCATGACTTACTGCACTGCTGTGACACTGTCTTACATTTGCTATGCTTATCATGAATCATTCCCTTTGCTTGCTATGACTACCTAGAAAACTGGATTTTAAGTGGAATTATGGAGAAACATGAAATTATTTTAAGATTTAATGAGAAATTGAAAGATTGTTAGCACTATGAAAACTATTTGCATACTCTTAAAAATCGGAAAATAAATTTTTGGCTAAGGCTAAGTTGCAGTATTTGTCCTCATATACCATATGCAGAAAATTCTCCCTCCAATTTTCTTGTTAGTCTAAAAGCAGGGGAGGGTAAAGATTAAAGAAATTTGCACTATTCTTTGAAGAGCTGCAGTCTGTTGGCCAGATGCGTAGGCTGGAACGTAATAGAGCAAACCCATGACAAATACCTCATATTCCAGCTGCACTGTAATCTTTACTTTACACGAACACTCTTGGGAGATTTATTTTTAATGGGTCTTGTACCGATATTTGGTAACACTAAAAAACATTCAGTTTCCAGTGGAATAGAGCGCTCTGCTTTGGTTTACAGGTGTGATTTTAAAATAAGCAAATTTAAGCGTCTGTTTTGATTAAAATTTTCCCTTTATTTATGTAATACTAAATTGACTTAGACTAGATTAGAATATACTGTTTCAATTGGAAGGGACGTATAATAATCATCTAGTCTAACTGCTTGATCAGTTCAGGGCTGAACAAAAATCAAAGCTTGCTGTTAAGGGCATTGTCCAAATGCCTCTTAAATACGGACAGGCTTGGGACATCAACCACTTCTGTAGAAAGCCTGTTCCAGTATTTGACCACCCCCTTGGTAAAAAAATGCTTCCTAATGTCCAGTGTAAACCCCCCCTGACACAGCTTTGAACCATTGCTATATGTCCTGTTGCTGCATCCCAGGGAGAAGAGATCAGCATCTCCCTCTTCACTTCCCCTCCTCAGGAAGCTGTAGAGAGCAATAAGGTCATCCCTCAGCCACCTGTTCTCCAAACTAGACAAGCCCGAAGTCTTTAGTAGTTCCTCACATGACATGCCTTCCAGCCCTTTCACCAGCTTTGTTACCCTCTTCTGTACACATTCAAGGACCTTCAAATCCTTCTTAAATTGTGGGGCCCAGAACTGCACACAGTACTCAAGGTGAGGCCGCACCAATGCTGAATATAGTGTGATAACCCTCTCTTTTTTGAGCAGCTGGTTATACTGTGTTTGATGCACCCCAGGATGCGGTTTGCCCTCTTGGCTGCTGGGGCACGCTGCTGACTCCTATTGAGCCTGCTGTCAACCAGCACCCCCAGATCCCTTTCTGAAGGGCTGCTCTCCAGCCACTCCTCTCCTAATTTATACTTCTGCCTGGCATTACTCCATCCTTGGTGCAGAATCTGGCTTTTTGACTTGTTAAATTTCATCACATTATTATGTATGTATGTCCAATTTGAGAGCCAATCCTTGATCCACAAGCCACAAAACTATTTTCCAGTCTTGAAAGTAATTTTATGGGTTGACCACAACAGATTTACAAGGTGACTAAAATATGATTTTAATTTTAATTCCTATTTTGCATACAGACTTTGATATTTTTTTTTTAATTTTTCGCTGAATTTTTGAATTAGTGACAAGTACACACTAGATATTGCACAGAGCTGCAGAAGAAAAACTTTTTTCTGCATCAAGTTAAAGGCAACTTACCTTCCATGTAACATAATAGTTCGGCTGTAGAAAATGCACAGAGAAACTCTCTGCATTTGGAGCCTCAATCAGATTAAAGACAAATAATTCGCGCGCTATTTACTGACTCCAGAGAGACGTATAGATGCTTTGGGAAAGAGGGTGAAGTCCCTACTTTTGCCTACATGCTGGGGGTGGGAGTGGTATTATGGTACTGTGACTTCCTCTTCTGTTAGGTGGTTGGGATGTAGAATTGTGAAAGGTTTCTTGAGATGCTGACTGTAATCCTTTGCTTTCATGAGCAAGCGTATCATACAATGACATTTAAAAACTAAGCAAGCTTCTTGACAATAGTTGAACATGTTTCCATCCATTAGAAAACTTCTATAACAATTCTGATAGTAAAGAAGGCATTTAATTTCTATTCCAAGTTTATTCATGGCCAGTTGATATCCATTTGTTCTTATTACTTGTAGTTTAAATAGCTCACATATCTTTCTAGTGTTTATCTTTTCTGCTTTTCCAGCCCCCCAATATATTTAGATTGAACAGTTATATTAAACTTAGACCTTAATTTTCCAGGTTTAATGAGCCAAAGCTTTTATTTCTTCCAGCAAGATAAACTCTCCATTATCCTTATTATTCTGTAAGCCTTCTGTGCACTGATTCCAGTCTAAATGCAGCTCCCTTAATATAGGTGACCTTGCAAACTTTTCCCTTTCTTGGAATGTTAGATGTAAGTCATCACTAAACTGTTGGCTTTAGAACACCATTAATATTGTCTATTAATCATACCCTTCACCCTTTTATCCAGTTATTTCATTAATTAGTTTTTTTCTTTTTTTTTTAACTTTTTCCCTCCTTTCCCCCCCCAGTTTAATCTCTTTTGCAAAACATCTATTTTTGTTGACCATGATCTAATCACATTTTCTAAATCTATTTTTTTGTCCAGCTCTTCTGTTACTGTTTTGATAGTTACCTACACAATGTCTAAAAATGTAACTGTAGTTAACCTTTACTGTAGTAACTTTTTGATAAAGGAATATGCCACAATATTATGGAATAACTGGAACTTACCATTTATTAACAGCATTTATGCTTGAATATATTTCTGTGAAACTACAATTCTGGCCTGAAGACAATTCCTGATAACATTTATTTCTCTAGTAAATGTGTACCAAAACCTGACTGATGGGGATTTATAAGAGCTTTCCCCTCCTTAGGTTTCATCTGTAAAGCCAGAGCCCTGGGAGCTTTATGCAAGGGAAGCAAAGTAAAACTTCCCCAATGATCATGGATTTCTTCAGCATAACACATGGACAAACATGAGCAAGTTCAGTGACAGCAAAACTAAGCCAAGCCGTATAAATCTTTTCATATTTCCTTATCTTTGATGAGGAACTGAACTGTGAAGAATGAATTAATGTAGTGAAATAGCGGTGGTCACTTCTAAATAATTTTGCTCACTACACTATTATTCTTCTCATCTTCATCTTATCCACTAATGTTCATCAGTCCAAAACATTTACTTCAGTCCTGTGCTGGGTTTGTACAGCAAAGTCTTTGTGACAGGGGTGGCCGCCAATGTGTCCTCTGTGAGAAGAGACCAGGAGCTGCCCCCATGTTGGGCACAACCAGTTCTAGCCAGCTCCAAAACAGACTCACCGCTGGCCAAAGTTGAGCCCATCAACAATGCTGGTGGAGCCTCTGTGACAACACATTTAAGAAAAGTTAAAAAACTCTGCACGGCAGCTGTGAAAGGGTGAGAAAATGTGAGAAAAACAGCCTCGCAGAAACCCAGGTCAGTTAAGAAGGAGGGTGTTGAGCAAAGATTCCCCTGCAGCCCATGGTGAAACAGGTTGTCTTCCTGAAGTCCATGGAGGACCGTGTCAGAGCAGAAATCCACACTGCAGCCCATGGAGAGCCCATGCAGGAGCAAGTTTTCTGATAGGAACTGGGAAAAAGGGAAAGGGCCCTTTCTGCAGCAGTTCCTGCAGAACTACATCCTGTGGGAAGGACCTACCTTGGAGAAGCTCATAAAGGACTGAAGGTGGCAGTGGTGAAGTGTAATGACCTGACAGCAAAACCCATTCCCCATCTCCCCTTTGTTGCTCGAGGTGAGGGAGGAGGAGGTTGACCTGGGAAGAAGGTGGGGGTGGAGGGAAGGTGTTTTTAATTTTGTTTTTATTTCTCAACTATCAGACTTCATTATTAATTTCCCCAAGTTAAGTCTGTTTTGCCCATGATGGCAACTGATGAGTGACCTGACCCACGAGCTCTTTCGGCATATTTTCCCACCTTGTTCTGCTTAGCAGGGGGAGTGAGAGAGGATTGGTGGGCACCAGGGAGCCAGGGAAGATTAACCCACCACAGTCCTTTCCTTTTCCCTTGTTCAAGCATGGGGTTCACGCAGAGTCTTCCAGATTCCCATGTAAGATTAGGAGTAGTGTAAAATATTTATCATGTTCCAGCTTGCTACAGTAAGAATTTGTTTTATCCTTAAGGAAGAATTCTAATATTTCCACAATGCTTCAGGATAGGACCAATTTCTAAAAATAAGATGGACTAAGTGAAATGCAAATGCACCAGAGCAGTAATATTTACTTGCATATGATCAATAAGAACCTTAGTTAAATGTAGAAAATTATTACAGGCAGAATAAATGACAAAATAAAGACTGTCACTGTTTATGTGCTAGCACAGTTTAAACAAATAACGTGGAGTCTGGTATTCATTTTATATCTACCTCCTGATGTGTTTTATGTCACTAGGCAGGTCATCTGACCATTCAGTTTCCCCTGATTTAGTCAGTCTGCAAGTTCTCCAGGAAGGGATTTTGTATCTTTCTGAAGGTATTCATACCTCAGCAAGGCACTGTGATAATACAAAAACCATAAAATCAAAGAGAATAGAGGTGGGAAGGCTCTGTAAAGATCATTGCGTTCACAGGTTACCACATGGTAAACACTGGGCCACATTCTGGTACATAGTTAGGTATCTCAGGTCTACTTATTTATTTTGAAACCACTGTGCTGCCTTCTGTCATCTGAAGATCCAGGTTATTTACAGATTACACTTTTAAGGACTATGAAGAGAAATTTTTAAGTCCCTGAACATGATATCAGAGAAATGTATTTAATAGCATTCAGGTATTACAAACCAGTAATATAGACATTGGCATAATAGGACAGAAATGTAGGTCTCAGGACACAGATATAAGCTACGATTTTTTTAATTTAATATTTACCCAACTTGTTGCTCATCTTTTTATCTTTTTAGTGCATGATACTTGCTCATTCCTCTAAATGGCATAGGGACTGCAAGACCATCAGGCAAGACGATGCAGTTTCTAAAATCTCACATTTTGGAAATGAAGAAATCTTTCCTTCAGCAATGAAAACTGGAGCCCTGTTGATCTGCACCTCTGGATCTGCCCCATTCAGTCTCAGATGATATCTATATTGCTGCCAGCGCTTCTTACCCTGTTTTCATGAAACTTTGCCAATATTGTTTTATATGACACTCATGCTACGTACAGTCTGCACAACATAGATATAACTGGGCATTTTAGAAACCTTTATGATGATATTCAAGTCATACAATGCACAAATCACATGAATGCATAAGACATTGTTTTTAAATCAGTGACGGATTTTACTAAGACGAACCATGAGATGATTTCTTTTTATTTGTGCATATTATGACCTTTCAGAGCTTCTTTTCTGCTATAAGGTAATTAGATCAGTCCAATGATGTGAAGCAAACGTTTAAGGCTATTTAATTGGTGCCAGAGTTCTAGCTTCCAAAAACAGTGGGGTTTTTTTTTTATTTATTTTATTTTATTTTATTTTAAGCTCTGCATTGGATTATTCCAAGCAAACTCATATTTTGCCTGAAGTCCAAAATAGTTGAAGTCACAGAAAGAAAGGAAGGAAGAAAGAGCGAGCACAAGGAAGATGAAGAAAACAAAGAAAATCAAGACGAAATCTCTGATCTCTTATTGTTCATCATTTTCAATCCTTCGTAATCTCTAAATACTAGATGTGAGAAGGACAATGCTTTTAAAGAAATATAGGGCAAGTACATAGTAAAAGCAGAAAAGAAAAGGAAGTAAAATGAAATTCATATGCAATAACAAGGGGGCTCTGATGTTAAGTCGTGGTTAGCAGTTAACAGATAGCAAATTAATTAATCAATAAATGTTGTACAGAAATGAATCTGAGTTATTTAAAAATAAGGCAAAACAAAATGGAAAAGTGTCAGCTCTACTAATGCCTTCATTTTCAAAACAGAAGAATATTCTGAGAATCTCCTTCACAGATCCTTCATTGTAGAGCTTTCCAGAAATAGACCTTTCCAGAGTAGGACCCTTCAATAAAAATAGTGTTAAGGTGAAAGTATGAAGAAACGCAAACCCATTGACAGCTAAGTCCATGTAAATTTAGCTGTGGGAAGCATTTGCAATACAGTGCAATAAAAAGCCAGTGTTTTATGGGTTCAAGCAGATCAAATCTTAGTTTATAGGAAACAAAATAATTGCTGTAAGTATGACCTTGTTCACATGAAAAAAGACTTAATACTTTTATGGAATATTAATGATTTAATGGTCTCTGTCAGAGTCTGCAAATCACCTGGAAGATATTTTTGAGGAGCGAATGCCTCTGTTTCCTGAAAAAAATGGAAACAGAAACTGTAGGAAGTAAAATGTAGAGAAAAGATATTCAGCAAGGCCATGAAGTAGAAGAGAAGCAGAGAAAGAAGCTGGGAAAATAACATTAATAAAGGCAAAGTAAAATAGACTTCACAGTATATGGTGATTGCAGCAAAAGACACTAACTAACAAAGAGTTGGTGGCTGATTCTACAAAAAAAAATGTTTTCCTCTTTACCTTTGTACACTCTTTTCACTAATAACTAGATGAAAATGTCATTTTACTGTGTAATGAATCTATATTCTTCATTTCACAGGACCATGCCAAAATGAGAATCTTTCTCTTCAGAAAGGATTTGCTAACCATAGTTTCTTGACAAAATGAGAGCAACTATGAAGTAGAAATGTAGATCAGTAAATTATTTTCTTTTGTTTCTCTAAATTAGAAAAATTCAGTGTCCTATAGCTCCTGAGGTATACACATCTTTAACATTATGAAAGTTAAAGAACATACATGCTGGTGTAATGCTCTAGGCTCTATATACAACATTGTCCAAGCAAGTTATTGGAAGAAAAATCCACTCTACCTTATACTTACTTTTGAGAAAAGGAAAAGGTTCTTTGTCTTTTAGAAGGCTGATGCAAACATAGAAGAGGCTTCCTAATGCAGCAAGAAAAAGTATTTCATTAAAGGGAAATGAGATACTGACATCCATGCAGGAGACACCTAATTTGGTTAGGATTCTAGTAGAAATCTAGCTGCAATAGCTGAGATAGCAAAAACAGCCCAAGGAAATAGTGAAATTCAGAATTATGACATTCTGCCTAGGCTGCACTGGCAATTAGTAGGTTAAAGCAGACCTATAGTCTCCCACAGTTACTTGTCTAACTTAAGTATACAGAATTCTATTCACAGAAATACTAACTTTCTTTCTAGGCAAAGGCAAAAATCATTTTATCTTCTCCTTCCCCCTCCCCCTTAGATCAGCTTATATTTGAAGTATACATATAGTATATGCCACCCTTAGAAAATACATCTGAAGCTCAGGGTAGCAAATATGCATTGAAACTTTAAGATGATCAAAACATTATGATTCAGACACAGTCTCCAGAAATACTTAACATCAAGACTGAACTGGGCAAAAGATTGATTATTTGATAAATGGCCTCACATTTTATGTTCATGGCTCTTTATGAACCCTTAAAGAAAAGCATAATTCATTTACCTGAGCAGCAATTAGCTCAGGAAGTCATCTTCATCGAATAAATTTTGCAGCAAAGGATAAGATGAATCTGATGTAACACAGAGTATACTGGTATGTGATTCTAATAACTTTGTTTGCATCATGTCTGTGTTTAGTCTGTACATTGAACCTGATGGTTTCACTGAAGCAGAGGGTTTTTTTTTTATTTATTTTATTTTTCCCCTAAAATAATTTTGCAAATCTAGGATAATCTTGAGTATTGTCATATATTTGGTTTTTTATTAGGTTTATGTCCCGGTACTACTTCTATTCATGTGTACATAAATTTTACCTTTTACCTTTTTTTACCTTTACCTTTTTTAATGGCCGTGAAAAACCTTAACTTCTCTATCATAACTTCTTATGATTGTCTCTTTACTGAATAATTTTGATACTTTGTTATTCTGAGTCAAGATATTTTTTGCCTTTGATAATAAGAATAATGGATTATTGTCTGAGCACTTTATTAAGAAACACTGAATAAGAAATAAAGTAAAATAAATCACCTTATCAGTCATTTTAAAAACTTCAGATCACTGAAACTTTGAACTAAGTTAAGACAAAAATGCATCATCCACAAGACAATCAACTTTAGTTACATGATACTGTGCATTTATTAACAGCAAGATTATTCTCCTGAAATATTTATCAAATATTTATTTGCTACTTATGCAAATAAGATGCTACATTAGAGCATAAAAGGTTTATGTGCTTTCTTAGTTTCACACAGTTTATAACTTTTTAACAATTATGGCCTAAGATTGCATTCCATTGTCCATCCTGCTTGCCCAGATCTGACATCAAAATTCTTTAAAAAAGCACAAACAAACAAAAAAACCCCAGTTCTGTATTACAATACCACTAAACATTAAGAAACACGTTTTAATATGAAAATTACTCCCATTCTTCTTTTTAATTCCTTGTCTCCTTATATTCATTTCATTAGCCTCACTGTTCTCTGATAATGCCAAATTGCTTATATGATTTTTAGCATTCTGTCTATTTCTCTGTATTAGATTTTTCAGTAAGAAGCTATCAGGCTATGGGAACACAACCCAATCTGGTTAAAGTCTAATGTTTATCAATATTCAGAAAGCCTGGGAGGCCTACCAGATATATTACTTCAGATTTACTTCAGTTATAGAATAGGAATGCATGATTTAAAAATTAAAATTAAAATGGGGTATTCAGCAATATCAGATTCTATCAAAAGATCTCATCACTGTAAAAGACAACAAACTTTTTAGATACACTGTAAGCTCATAAGAGTCTCCAGCCATCTTTATGTTATTTCAGAGTTAAAAAAAGGACTACAAGAATGAAACAGACACCTTGACTAAAATGAACTGAAGCATCACCTGAATTTCTCCACCACTCACAGGGAATCAAAATCCTTATTATGCCCTGAACATTTAGAAATGTACAATAAAGTAAAATGATACCCACACTGACAGTGTGTCAGTCAAAACGATTCACTCTGCTTACCAAAAGTACAAATAGAGAAGAAGAATGGATATTCTTGATGGTTATCCACTGGATCAAAAGTGAAAAAAATCATATCAGTGTTACATTGAAGAGATGTTATAATAGAAATAAGGACCAAGAGTGTAAACTAAATACAAAATCTAAATTGAATGTCAATAAATATTTGTATTTAAGATTCTTTAGATTTCACCATATGTAACTTGACTGATAGTAACTTTACTGATGGTAATTTTACTGACTGTAACTTTACTGGATGTTCCATTGTTTAGGAAAAAACGTAGCAGAAAAGAAAATGGGTCAGAATACACAATACAATGTGTATTCTGTATTCCATGGCTAATGGAAGATACTTTCTTCTAGGCTCATAAAGAAGAAGAATTGAACACCTTAATTTCCTAAAGAGACACATCTCATATTGGCAGATCTTTAAGGACGCTTTCCATAGAGAGAAATAGCTCTCGATCCCCAGGTGTAAGAAATCAGGAAAGGAAGGCAAGAGACCAGCATGGATGAGTTGAAACATGCTGGTCAAACTGAAGCGCAAGAAGGAAATGCACAGGCAGTGGAAGCAGGGACAGGTATCCTGGGAAGACTATAGGGACACTGGCTAGTTGTATAGTGATGGAGTCAGCAGGACCAAGGTACGGATGGAGCTGAACTTGGCAAGGGACACAAAGAATAACAAGAAGGGCTTCTACAGGTATGTCAGCCAGAAAAGGAAAGTCAAAGACACTGTATTGCTCATGATGAGCAAGACTGGCAAACTGGTAACAATGGCCAAGGAGAAGGCTGAGGTACTCAACCACAATTTTGCCCCAGTCTTCACTCGCAATCTCTCTCCTCACACATCTCAAGTGGATGGACTGCAAGGCAGGGACTGGGGGATAAAAGTCCCTCCCACTGTAAGAGAAGATCAGGTTTGAGACCACCTGAGGAACCTGAGAATACAGAAGTCTATGGGACCTAATGAGATGTATCCCAGAGTCCTGAGGGAATTGGCTGATACAGTTGCCAAGCCACTCTCCATGATATATGATAAGTCACAGAATCACAGAATCGCAAAATGGTCAGGGTTGGAAGGGACCTCTGGAGATCATCTAGTCCAACCCCCCTGCCAGAGCAGGGTCACCTACAAAAGGTTGCACAGGATGGCATCCAGGTGGGTTTTGAATGCCTCCAGAGTGGGAGACTCCACAACCTCTCTGGGCAGCCTGTTCCAGTGCTCCACTACCCTCAAAGTAAAGAAGTTCCTTCTCATGTTAAGATAGAACTTCCTATGTTCAAGTTCGTGCCCATT